>NW_025544777.1:4041418-4499500 GCF_000003525.1 Blastomyces dermatitidis ER-3 | reverse complement strand
CCCAGGCAACCCAGGGCCCGGCCCCTCGCCCTCGCCTCCACCTTCGCCTTCCCCAACCCCCGATGCCAGTCCGGTACCTACCCCACCAGTTCCGTCCCCACCAGTATTCGTCACCAAACCATCAAACCCTACTCCCACTCCTACCCCCAACCAGCCAACTCCCCCCGGTGGAAACAACGGCAGCGCTCAGTCCGGTCCTTGCCCCAACGAGGGTAAATGGAACTGCATTGGCGGCACCCAATTCCAGCGCTGCGCGAGTGGCCAGTGGACTGTCCCCATGCCTGTGGCCCCAGGAACTACATGCTCAGTGGTCCAAGGCGGTTTGGAGGTCGCTGCTCTTGGCGTGAAGCGCAGTCATGGTGCCGGACTCCATCGACGAAGAGGACACTTTTAAGCGCGATGTGTCTGAGTGGAATAGGAAACGGGGAAGAACAGAAAACGGGAAAAGAGAGGATATAGTTGCAGCTCACTAGGCAGGCAGCTTACGATAAGGGGAAAAAACAAGAGCTCGCGATATCATCTTTCTCATGTACTCCTCCTCTTTGGGTTTTTTGTTTTACCATGTGCTCTTTCCTATCTACTATTTTGACAAAAAATCTGGAACATGTCTGGGTCGGATATTGGACATAAAAATGAATCTTACCCGCCACCCCTTTGATACTTTTTGTCATATACTCTTCATTAGCTGTTGGCATGCATGTCTCACTGGTTCCTAGGATGCTGAGGGATTGGTTGAGAGTTTTCTATTTTCTCTTCTTCTATATATTATTTTAACAGATCTGGGATTGCTCATTTTGTCGAATACGAGACTTCAGTCCTTTTCTTCTTGTCTTTGCTTTGTACATTTTTTTTCTTTTTTCTTTTTTTCTTTTTTTCTTTTTCTTCGAACAATTGTCTTTTACATATTCTGTTTTTCCACAAATTCACATGTGACCATTATCATTTTCTCTTCTTTCTTTTTTCCTAAGAGGAGACCCCATTTTCCCTAGGGTTGTTGTCCAAGCTGAACATAGGTATAAAAAACCTCCGTACATATGAAGTCTTTGGTGATACGATGCCAATGAGAGCACTTGGAGTAAGAAACAACGTATATCAATGGAGACAGAAAAGAAACAAACCACATCGTTCAGTTCATTTCTTCCTTTCCAACCCGTAAATTCATTATAATCCTCGTATACTCCGTAGTTAAATCATTATTGCCCCCATCAACCCCTCGTTGAACAAACACACGGACCCCGCCGCGAAACCCCCCCACCAGCCATATCATTGCATTTCTACTCATTTCTCCCTTTTTCTCGCACAAAGAACACAAGAACACAACGTACACATTAATACCACATGTCGTCCAACAATCCATAGGGTGGCACGCTCCCTCCCTGCCCTGCCTCCCCTCTATATGAACGATTATGCACCTCATGATAACACAACATAAAGTGAATTAATACTACCCCTCTCCAGCCATATGTTGTGCTTTCCTGGCCCAATCAAACCCTGCACTTTTTTTTCTTCTTTTTCATTCTCTTCAGCTCTTCTTTACATTTTCTATGGGGGTTTGCTTTGGTGTCTTGGAATAGTGGTTAAGAGACAGTGTAAAACACAGTTAGTATGTATATATTTATATATGCTAATGGGTGAGTACACAATTATGATGATGTAGATGTATATTTTGAATATTGCTTAGAGACATCTTGCTGAAGGTGCTGCGTGTATCTAGACATCTGTACTCTGTACAGAGTAGGTTAAGTTGATTTTCTTTGAATATGAAATGAAGATGGTAAACTTTTGTGAACTATTGCTGATTTTATCACTCATAACATAACTGTATATATACAGCTGTATAAGTGGCAGTCTATCTCTAATCATTATGTGTATGTACAGATTCTCTAGTAATTTGCAACACTTAATAATTATATATAAGTGAATACATCTCACAGACTGAATTCTGAGTTTCATTGTTGAAATCTCTGTAGTTAGTTTAATATCAAACACCTTGTTATCTTTCACTTTTGGTCTGCCCCTGCGGTCATTGCACTCAAGAGTAGATATCATCGCCTCAGTAAGTCAACTCTAAGGAGGTCTATATAGCTATATATCGTAAAATAAGGGGTTGATCAACACTATAAATTCAAAGATGACAGAGTGGCTGCTTTATTGCGCTGTATTCATAGCTTGATATTGACTGGGAAGATGCAATCTCACCAAGTTATTCTATTATTTACCTGCTGGTGTCGTCTGTTCGTGAGGTTGAAAAGGGAGCGAAACCACTTCCACTGAAAACGGGATATCACGACCTATTATATTACATAATCTGCCAAGCTGCCCAATCGGGAACTCAGGGTTTAGGGTTCTGTGGCCGCTCGCAGAGCCGCCATTCCCAAGCGAGAAAACCCACATTGAAAGTTCGGGGCATCGACGACGAGACGACGACGACGACGACAACCTCTGTTCTCAACCATCATCGCCCAACGACGACCAGCAACCTGTCGACAAAAATGGCATCTCGCCCAACCGTCACCGTGGCCAATGCCGAGGGCAAGCCCAGCGGTGCCACTCACCCTCTGCCCGCTGTTTTCGCGTCGCCAATCCGTCCCGATATTGTTCAGTAAGAAAAACTCCCGAGATGCTGAGAGAACAGGTGGTGAATTGGGAGACAGAAACTGATGGTGAGATTAGGTCGGTGCACACTGGTATTGCGAAAAACAAGAGGCAGCCATATGCCGTGAGCGAGAAGGCTGGTGAACAAACTTCTGCTGAGTCTTGGGGTACCGGTACGTGGAATTGAAGAACACTTCAAAAATTAGAGCCTTGACGATGTCGGCGAGGAATTGGTGGGAAACAAAAGACACTGATATCAAGCTCTTTTACAGGCCGTGCTGTCGCCCGTATTCCCCGTGTCTCTGGAGGAGGAACGCACCGTGCTGGTCAAGCTGCATTCGGTAACCAATGTCGCGCTGGTCGTATGTTCGCTCCCACAAAGGTCTGGAGAAAATGGCACCAGAAGATCAACCATGGACAGAAGTAAGTTTTGGAAAATCGAAGCTCGATTGA
This sequence comes from Blastomyces dermatitidis ER-3, assembly GCF_000003525.1. Taxonomy (NCBI): domain Eukaryota; kingdom Fungi; phylum Ascomycota; class Eurotiomycetes; order Onygenales; family Ajellomycetaceae; genus Blastomyces; species Blastomyces dermatitidis. The sequence continues at coordinate 4,496,452 of NW_025544777.1, read as the reverse complement.
CGGCCCCGGGATCGAACCACAATGTCCAACTCCAGGCGTGCTAATGCTGTTTTGTCAGGCGATTCGCTACCGCTTCTGCCTTGGCCGCTTCTTCCGTCCCTGCCCTTCTCTACGCCCGTGGACACCGTATCTCCAACGTCCCCGAAGTTCCCCTTGTAGTTGACTCCAAGGCCTTTGAGAACGACGCCATCGTCAAGACCAAGGCTGCCATTGCCCTCCTCAATAACCTCGGAGCGGGCCCAGATCTCGTCAAGGTCGAGGAATCTCGCAAGTTCCGTGCTGGAAAGGGAAAGATGCGTGGCCGGAGATACCGCCAACGCCGTGGACCTCTCGTTGTCTACAACCCTGACATCGATGGAAAGGAGCTCGTCAAGGCTTTCCGCAACATCCCCGGTGTTGAGACCTGCCCCGTCTTCGCTCTCAACCTCCTCCAATTGGCCCCCGGTGGACACCTTGGCCGCTTCATTGTCTGGACCTCCTCCGCCTTCGCTGCCCTCGACACCATCTACGGCTCCACCACCGCCCCATCTGCACTGAAGAAGGACTTCCTCCTCCCCTCCAACCTCGTCGCTAACGCTGACCTCACCCGCCTCATCAACTCTTCCGAAGTCCAGTCCGCCCTCCGCGAGCCAAAGGGATACGCCAAGACCAAGAGATCTGGTGTCCAGAAGAAGAACCCTCTCCGCAATAGACAGGTCCTCCTCCGACTAAACCCGTACGCTGCGGCTTACTCCAAGGAGAAACTCGGCCAGAAGAGCCTCGAGTCAGGCAAGCCTGAGCGGGCTGGCGAGACTTTCCACAAGATTCTGGCTCAGGAGTAGGAATGTTAGGGTCTCTTGTTTCTTCTGTTTTTCCATAAACAAAATAATGTTACAATTGTGTTTTTGACACTGGAGCGCGGTTTTTTATGTGAGGGTGTTTCATTTCATTTTACTTCTCTTTTCAACTTCCAATTGTGTCCCTGTTCTATGTTAGGATTGCTACACGAACGTAACCAGCAGAAATGGATATGATAGGGTTTGTTTGGACCAAATCCTATGTTTCTGCTTAAATACTCTCCCCCATTCCCTTCTTGCCAGTTCACATAAACAGAGAAGTAGAAAATGGTTAAAGCGTGCATAGACGTCATCAACCTTCAGAAAACTCTGCCGCGCTTATGGGTAAAAAGATGAGTTTGTTTAGCTTCCATGTCAATGTCAACGGCAACATAGTGCATGAATAGAGCGACGGTTGAAGCCGGGAGAAATAAATTAATAGTCAACGAAACGACACTAAATCAGGAGGGAGAAGAAGCGGAGATCGTGGGGTAGGAATGAATTTTTTTCACAAGTGTCGAGTACCATATTTTTGTATATTCCTCATCTCCTCCAAGAGGCTCACCTCACCTCTACGGCTCTATTCGGTAGCCAAATGGTTGTGAGAAAAAGGGGGATGGTTTCTCCTCCACATACTACTCACTCTCACTACCACCATAGCTGGTGATTCGATATTCATTATAAATCCCTCCCCACCCCGTGGTCAGAGTCAGAAATGTTTCGAGATCCCGCTCCCGCTTGCTTCTGTGCTCGAAAATCCAGTTTCTCCAGCCTCCCTCTCCAGGCTCCAAGTAAGTCAGTCGGCGTGTCTGTTAAAAACATCCCCTCAGCCCTTCCTGAAACAACGCTCAGACCCCGTAGTCGTCCCACTTAGTCCCAAGTCCCTCCAACCATAGGCTCACAGCTGAGTTGTTTATTAATGCCGGATAAACGCCGGGGCCAGATGCATTTATTTATTTTATATGGGAGCGAAATTATTGATCAATGCCCCATTTTCTCGTAAACTTGATTTTACGCAGGACGGAAGTCGATCAGCAGCTCCCCCCCCCCACCTTCACAGTCCATACCGGAGCTAAGATTGGAAGTACAAACACCGGATAAAGAAACGATGTCTCCTTTCAACCAAGGAAGGGGGTGCAAGAGTGATGGCTCCCGGGAGTTGTAGTTATCAAGGCAGGATTTAGATTTGAGGCTGGTAAAGACGGTGCGTGCTCCTTCGCAGGGACACCATGGATACCTTGGAGGGTAAATATATATAAATATAGGAATTGAAGTACTGAGTATTCATCTAGCGCTGAACTTGTCGGCTAAGATAGTGTAATGAAATACTACTGCTGTATTAGAATGAAGTAATTAGGACTTTTGCCCTCTTTACTCAGATGAGTAGAGGGGGGAACTTAGATGAGCGCAGGTTTCATTTCTGGCTGGCACTGAATCGGAAAATCACCGGCAACGGGATAGGGATAGTTTCGGAGGATTTCCAGGTTGGGATATCTGTATATATATAGCTTAAGACAATCCCGTTGGAGCATGGATGTCCGGAAATAAAGGGTCGTTGGGGTACGCGACAATGGGGTATGTATGCGCAGAATATAGCATGGAGTTGCCCCTGGGAACTCCGAAGAAAATACGGAGATATTCTTGTAAGAGTGGGATAAATGATGACAAACACTTCTAGGAGAATGACGCCCTGCCACAGGGGGGTTTGACAGATAAGAACTGCTGAGTTGGATATGTGCTGTGTTGTGTATGAAACAGGAAACAAACCATACAACCATACAACCAGCCATCTTGAACCCCTTCCTGGCAAGGCCACCACCACCACCACCTCCCTCTCCTCACCCCTCTTGCTGCTGTGACACCATGAGCCAGTTGGTTGCTACAAGGCTGAGCTGCACCTTGAAGGGTTGTCAACCATAGGGCGGGCGGTCTGCGAGACCCCAAGCCTTCAATTCCTTGACTTTTGCTGCGACGAGCCGCATACAGAGCGCATGTCGCGGCAGCGAGGATCGAGCGGTCAGCATACGAATCCCTCATTGGCATCCTCGGGTATATATATATATATATATGCACATGTACGTGGCCATCAGCAACGAGCCCCTCAATTTACTTGGTATATTTGGGTTAGATTGACAAGGAGCGGCCTTTTTGATATACGCTGTAGTGCAAGACTGACATCCCGGGAACAGGACAGGCATTGCTTTTGCCTCTCGCTTGCGATAAGCCGTGTAATTAGGGTTCTCAAGCCCCTGGAAGGTGACACCCCACCCGGGGCCGGCATTGATGGGCAATCATGGCCTGGCTTAACTGCCGGGTAGCTGGCGTTTGGAACCATAGCCTGCCCGGCTTTTGGTCCCTTCGCCTTGCTCCTTGGCTGGCAAAGAGAGAGGAGAATCTGTCGTTATCCCGCGCAAAATTGGGAGCCGCAGGAAGAAAAACGACGCTTGCTTCAAGCCGGTCCTTGACGCTAAGGAATATAGCCCTTTGACACGCAGAGACCATTTACCCTGCGTACGTACGCTGCCTCGATTATCGAGGAGCCCTCTTGCTACACTTCCCCACTCTCGTTAATTGGTCAACCCGAGAGGCCTAACTGAGAAGTGCCGGAGCCCAGCGTAAAGTGATCCCTGGCTGAACTCTATCTTCAGCGGCCAGTGCTTGGGCATGCTACGAGGTTTGTCGTTCGCTTGCTGAAATGTCCCGCGGCTGGGTTCATGGCGGAGTCGCTATCCTGATCCTGGGTGAGCGAGCTGCAACATCATTTTCCATCTGCCGACGCACTCAAAATACCCACTGTTGCTGACTGGAGGGACCGTCCTGCCCAAATCCGTAAAAATTTCTCTTTCCCCTTCATCAAATCCTGACCGCGATCTACTCCAAGGACGAGTTCAGTATCAGGGCCTAAAGCCAATCGTGTGCCTTCATTTCTTCCGGACGTTTTGATTTGTTTGAGGGGTCCGGTTCACTCTCGCTCTGGAGGGGGGTCCAGGCTGGCTTATCATTCGACACTGCCCAGGGAGCTCCCATGTTTATCTCTACCTCTCGAAAGCTGTGGCCTCAGAATAACCGGAGAGTGGGAAGGGGTTGAAGAAGCCACTGGAGTTTTCTGTTTCTGATTTCCTGACTGGGCGTCTGGGACTAGATCTATTTCTCTCTATACTAATTGGATGGAAACCGGCGACTCGCATCTCAACTGCCGGCAACCGGCAGCAATTTACAGGTCAAAGGGTTTTGTCTACCGATGCCCAGGATAGCGCCCAGGTATTCCACATAACAGTTCTTTATTTTAAAAGTCTGGAGTTATGTCTGGGTGGTATGTGGGGTCGTTCGGGCGTATATTACCTATGCCCGAGGACAGTACCACGTCACAAGAATCGCAAGTCAACCCAACGCCATCGAAACGGTTGACCAACTACCAACTCCCTCCTCCCCGCAAAACTACTTCGTGGGATTTTGTATCTGAAGACTCTCCGGCTCCGTTGGCAGAGATGGAATCCCCAGTTTCGATGGCAGGCCGGACCCCGACCCAACATACCAGCAATCGATACCCAGTGCAGGACCAGCTTCCGTCAGTCAGACAGCTTCTTACACCAGTTTCATATCCTGATGCATCAAATTCACATCATTCTTTTACGGGTCGCGGAAACTCTACGCCAAACAGTAGCAGAACACCCGACTACAAAACAGCTGAGACTCCACGCAGCCACATTCAGCCAAACAGTCATCCAAACCATGCCACTGCTGCACTCCCAAGACCGCCACCTACACTTGAACCTGTTGATTTTTCGTACGGAAAGGGACAGCATCGATTGTATTCTCACCAGCAGCTGCCTCCAATTTCGCAAGTCGGTTTGGACGCGGCCAGCTTGCGGTCTGATCGTTTTGCCGAATACACAAGAAGCAGTGCTGAGGCTCCTCTAGCCCATCACCACCATAGTCAGCTTCCATATGTACGCGACCTCCCTAATTCTGAAGTTTCTCCGGCCTCAGGTCCGTCTTCTTTATCTGGTGAGATTTCTTTCCGCTCAGGCTCACCACCTGCGCCAAATCAGCCGCGACTAGCTCATGTGGTAGAAGAGAGATTTATTCAGGGCGAGGGAATTTGTTATGTCTACTCTGATGGCACCCATTGCCCAAAGGAAATCGATGGGGAGCCCGTCAATGCCAATTGGGGGGTCACAAAAGCCGGAAAGCCAAGAAAACGGCTGGCGCAGGCATGCATTACCTGCAGAGATAAGAAAATCAAATGTATCCCAAATATCCCCAAGTGTGATCAGTGCCAAAAATCAGGAAGGGAATGTAGATTCGAAAATGCGTGAGTTTTAAAAGCCCACCCTTCACCTTCGGCCGGCTTATGATTCCTAACAAAAACTATTTCTTTCCCTTCTCTAGACCTCGGGGAAACCAAATTGCAAAGCCCTCGCAGCAATTAACCGGCCACCACGTTCCATCAGCAATATTACATGATCAACCGTCTAGCTACTCGTCGAGTGGTTACTCAACTTCACGTGTGGGCACTGGAAGTCCGGTCCAGATAATACCTAATTCTGCAACATCTAACCATCTAGGCGCAATGATGCACGAGGCTGGGTCACAAAGCCTGAAATTCAATAGGCCCTTGAAAAGGAGAAGGCGAGCCTCGATGAATGCCACTGTCTACGAGAGGGATGACTCTAAGCATGACAAAGATAGGGCCACAGCTCCTGATCTATACCGCATGAACGATATCTTATCAGAGATGGCTGCGATGGATCTCCACGATCCAACGTTGTCAGAATGGGAAACAGATCCCTACCAAACCCACCCCGAATCGACTATGCAGTATTTCAGTATGTACTTCCATTATGTTAACGGCGCGACCTATTGTATATTCCCTCGAGATCCATTCTTAAGATGGTTGAAGTTCTGTCAGAATAAATCTCTGGATGATAAAATGCTGCTGTATGCCATGCTTGCTATGGGGGCTATTTTTGGCAAGTCCAGGGAGGAAAGGGCCGACTCGATGAGGTTTGCGAGAATCGCAAGGCACGCTGTGGAGAAAAGCCAAAACAGACCAACCTTGCACTTAGCTCAAACTCGGATTATTCTTGGGATGTGGCATTTCACGATCGGCGCGTCAGCCACGGCTTCTGATTTTACGGGCTCTGCCATGCGCACTATATGTGGGCTGAAACTCAACGTTGAACATGGGAACCCGCCTGAACGGGACGAGTTTTTTAAAGCCGAAACTATGCTTGAATGTCAGAGGCGGACTTTTTGGGCTGCTTTCCTTATGGACGTTAGTTTTGCAAACCCCAACTGCTTTATTTCCTGCCAATAACTAACTGAGCACTTTATCCTAAACAGAGACATGCTGGCCTCTCAGTCCATTCTCCAACAGTGCTCAAGCCACAGGACATCTTTCTTCGACTACCTTTAAGAGCAGACTGGTACGAAAGTCAAAAATGGGCCAACATGCCCTACTTTGAAAACGGTATCATACCTGCAGACGCCTCGTTACCCGAACAGAGAACTGCGCTTGACCCAATGGCGTTCCTAGTAGAAGTATCTGCCATTTGGGGTGATGTGCTCGAACACATCTATCGCGCCACATATATCTCTCCAGCAAATTACGCCCTGCTTTACGAGGAATTCTACGATTCCACCGTGAAGCGCACTGATAAATGGCTCGCAAGCCTCCCGCAGTACTTCTCGTATAGCGTAAAAAATATGGAAGCGAGCGTCCAGGCCGGAAAGGGAGACGTCTTCGCAAGCGTACATATTCTCTACCATGCAACAATGATGAGACTGAACCGATACGTCCGCCACGAAGACCTACCGGAGCATATCATCGAGAGGAACGTCCTCCGTTCCTACCGCCACTCCATCGAGGTCCTTCGCATCGCGCATGATCTTAGCCAACATCTAAATCCATCGGACGAGGACAACAGTGCGCTAAACACCCCACCCCCGCCCCAAATTACTTTCTCCACACCCCTTACAGGCAACGCCATATTATCAGCCACCGACGTCCTCTCCGCCTGCGGCTCCATTCGTGATATGTCATATCACTTAGGCCTCATAGAAGGCGGCATGAATGTGATTTCCGAAGTCTCGCGGTTCTGGCACGGCTCGCGAGAGCAGCTGCGGGTAATAGAACGGCGTCTGGATCAGATCACAGAGTCGATTCGTCCACATGGCGGGTCGGGTGAGAAGCGTGGTTTTTTTGTCCAGGGGCGGCCGCTCGACCTCATTGTAATAGATAAGTTGATGCCTACTGAGGAGGGCATGGCTGCCATTTCACCCCCGACATCAATACATGGCAAAACTAACCCGTATACTGCCACTGGGAGGGGAGACTTGGTCTATTGTCTCCCCCGCGAGGCATATTTCCGTGCGCTTGGACTCGCTGATATTTCTATCGAGAGGGGGGATGTGCTCTTGATTCCATGCACGGATTAGAAATGTCTTCTTTTTTTCTTTATCGCGTGGAGTATTTACTTTTACTTATGCATATATACCTCATCTACCTGCATGATAGAATTAGTCGCTTGCCTTTTAATTGTTATGTACATGTCTAGCAGCAACGGCTACCTACGATTTCCTCTTCTGTCTTCCTTTCTGAGCTACATGACCTCTTTCCATAATTTTTTACTTTTCACTTAAAATGGCATACACCAGAACAGAGAATCCGCAAAACATCTCTTTCGGTGCGCAATTGTTTTGTAAGGTAATAACAAGGAAAAGATGGAGAACATAACAACTATAACAACGGAGAAATATGTCGATATAGAAGTGGGCCAACCAACCTTGTGATCGTACGTTAACCCTTTGCGATTTTCTCCGCTCTGCGCCTCTTCAAAGAAGTTCATTCCATCTCCATCTCCACAAAGATAGATGTCAAGTGAGTATCCTGCGCCAGGAAAAGAATGTAGTGGGGGAGGAGTTGTTAACAATACTTTATTTATCGTCGCATATAACAAGCAGCTAAAAAGCCCTATCACCTCACCCTGGACTACCAGCGCAATGGGCGGGTATATCGTCTCACCCAAACAATTTTACCCTCCATAGGATCCATGACAGTTGCAAAATGCGTCATCTCATTCGTAATTGGGTAGGTGCTCGTCCATCTTATGATTTCAGCTGGTGAGGCGGTGACCTCTTGAATCTCGGAGGTAGCTTCGTCGACTCCCTGCTGAGGTTCGTAGTCTTGAGATGTGCTCGATGATGTTGAGGATGACATGGCAGTTTGTTGTTGCCTGGCGGCTACTCTGGAAGCGCGTGTGCGGTGAAGCGGGTCTCGCTTCTGTCTATCTGTGGATGCCTGCGGGTGGCTGGACTGTCTTGACTTCTCCTTCGCATCCCAAAAACCTTGCATGTACGTTCTTCGTTCGACGCTATCCTCTACCAATTCTTCTAGGCCAGCTAGCTGGACGGCCTGAGGTTGTGGTGAAGCAAGATTGTCGGTTCTTGTGGTTGAATCAGTGGATTCGTCCTCTATGTCGCTGTTTGTAGCTACGATGAATGACGAGGAAGTGCGGGTAACGGCGGATCTATAGTCCTTTTCAAGGACAGTGGTGGAGTTCCCGTCGCTAAAAATTACATACGCTGCAGTCGTGGGGGTCTGTGATAGTTCCGCTGCTATGGCACCAAGAGATAAACCATGGTGGGCGGGTCGACGTGCTCCTCTCCACACCTTGGTGAAAATACTCCATTTCGTCGGAGCTGGTGGAAGGATACACTGCCTAAGCAAAGAGGATATAGAACGGCGAATCCCTAACAAGACGAGGATATGGCTCGCGTAAAATTTCACATTGCCAAAGCGCCTGCTCGTATCATGATATGGGCGGAAATTCAACGAAACGCTAAGATTCTCCCTCACGCCCGTTAGGACTCCGACAAAACCAACATAAGTAATGCTTGTCGCGAGGACTTGTTCGGTGTGAGGACTGCGGACGAATTCTAGCTGGACAATCAGCTGCCGTAGGCCATCCATGTCCCAGTCGAGAGTGCGAAAATGTAGCATTTTCGAATCTACATCATGTGCATCTCTACATCTCGCGCCGCCACTGGTGCACCCCATGAGCAGGTCGAGGAGCACATTAAGTGACACCAATAAATACAGAGGGATGTCAGTGGTTTGACTTATCCCCTTGATCTCCTCCGTTTCCTCGTGAGTATAGAGGCGCCGGAGCAGTAGGCGGGCAGCACGTTTCACCCATCTGATATTTACGGCAGGGAAGATGGACTCGACGAGCTCGTCGAATAGACTGGTCAAAGACCTCATCCTTTCTCGATATACCCCGGCGACCTCTACATATCGTTGTGCAGGAGGCAGGGAAAGATCGATTCTGTATACCGGAGGGATATCTCCACTATGATTCTTATCAGTTGGTCGGGCGCGGGGGTTCATTGTTTGGCAAAGAAGGCTGGAATTCAAGTTTTGAATCAATATCCCGATAAATGCTGTGTTTAACTCTCAGAGTCAGTCTTCAGGGTGATAGTAAAATTTACTTCACCCAACAACGAGCCAATATGCGGTTTCTTGTAACTGGCTGCCTGGATGTTACTAAATTGGAGGTTCATAGTTAGCCAGTAACTAAACATGCTTGTCTTCACAAGGGGTGCGCCACGAAGGATAGGCAGTACTTTCTGCGCCTTTGACACTGTAATTGTAATGAGCATGATAGACGTATCACATTAAGATTAAACTTGAGAATAGGTTCAGTGGATGACCTGAACGGATAACTACCCTTTAGTGTAATAATGAACCTCTCACCAGGCCCTTCTAGCTGACCACCAACTTTCAGTCCCAGTCCTATTCATGCGAAGTAATCTGGCATTCTGGTGGAATTTTATCAACAGGCATTTCTGGCGGCGTTTATCATGAGTTGTGTGCCTGTGGCGGGGGACTTAGCCAAACTACGGAGTATTAAATAACTAGTTAAATAACTAACTAATGTGATGCACCAATGAACTCATTCACTCAACAAGCTCTGATTTTTTTCTTCAATCAACTAGTTACAGAGTACAACTCTTCAACTTCAATCACTTATCATATCACTTAATGAAGTGATCATAGAGACAGTAATTAATCAATTGAACAGATAATTGATTTCTAAATATACAGAGATTGCAAGAGAATTTGAAATCAATCATATTATATTACTATGATAATTCAAAGATTAACAGATATTCAGAATCAAGACAAGATTAATCTACTATCAGAATCTTACAAATAACTACAGAGTATAATATAACTATATAATTTTAATATTCAATATATAATATTAATATATTATTATTGTGTTATTGTGCTATCATTGAAAATTAATGACTCTATACTCCATTCTGTGCATAGAAGTGCTTTTCATAGTTTGTTGAAAAGCAACTGGTCGCTAAATAGCCGCAACACGCGGCTGAAAATGACCGACTTTTCCAAAGCCGAGATCTCCGACAACATCCAAGTCCAAACCAAGCAGACTCTATCCACGCAATGCCTCGGAACAGGCGACCACTTTCCTGGACATCTCAATCGGACTAGATGGTCTCGTAAACGAGGACAACGCCATAGACGAACCAATCGGAGCAGCCTGACAGACGGACCGCAGTCAATGGCTCGCCTGTCTTGATATCACTGCGAACATGCCGGAAGCCAACAAAGAAAGCGGGAGCGACCACCGCTCCAATGGATCGGAGAATGACTATGACCGATTGAAAGATTACCCAGACGACGTTGACTATTACAGCTTGTTGGCGTTGGCCCGAGACCCTCCGCCTACGGAATCGCAAATCCGCTCGGCATACAGAACCTTGACCCTCAGCTTTCACCCTGACAAACAACCCCCGGAGCTAAGGGAGGCTGCGACGGAGCATTATAATAGGATACGCGATGCATACGAGACGCTGATAGATCCTAAGAAACGAACTGTATATGACATGCTGGGCAAAGAAGGAGTGCAGCACACATGGGGGGAGGGAGGCCTCATGGGTAGAAATGGGTACGCTGAAAGACAACAAGTTGGAGTGAAGGCGATGGATGAAGTTGAATTCCGTCACTGGTTTTTGGCGGTCATGAGACGCCAGGAGAGGAAGTTCTTGAATGACTTGGTGGATGCCAATGTAGGTTGAATTGGTCCTTTGAGGGAAAAAAGAATAAATCAAAAAGAATAAATCAAAAGCGCATATTCTTTGGGAGCATGCGCCTATGTCTCTACGGAGATGTCTTCCCTGTTGTTTTCCCGTTATAAGTACTGACATGATGCAAGGGTACTATTCATGTTTCGGTGGATGCGAAATCTATGTTCGAGACCACGTCGGGAGGAGATATCTCGATACGTGTACCTAGCTTAAGGCCGTCAGGGTTTTTACTCGGATATTCTCTTCCCATACCACTTCCTAACATACCTTGGTTTGGCGCATCGAAATCGGAGGCAAATGGAACCAAATATGAAGATACAGACAAACCAGCACCAGACCAAGGCACTCCTGAGGACAGCACGCCTGAGACGACTAGATTACAGCTACAAGCTTCGGTCAATGGTCGTTTTGGAAAACCAGTCCAGAACGTCAAATTATTCATTCCATCTACAGGAGAAGAACTTGAGAGACAAGTAGGCTTTTTTTATGATTTTAATTCTAATTTTTTAAACGCACTCACTGACAGTCACAGGTACGACAACCCTTAACCATTCGTAACGCGAATGTCAATTTTGGAGCTACATTAGCACACGTCATCAGCAACGACCCTCTCAAACGAGGTATCCTTAAAGGGCCCCTATTATCCTTCCTCGGTGGGGCGGTAGTGAACATTAATACCCTTATTTTCCCGCAACCACTTGTTCAAGCAAGCATCACCAAAGCTGTAACTCTGGTGGAAGGCACTAGGCCATTTTCCCTCACCGTGAAATCTACATGCGTCTCCTCTCCATTGCGACACCCTCCCGACCTGACTCTATCAATATCACGTATGATAGGCACTGGAGGGGTAGTTACCGGTAACTGGTCACCCGGGTCGCTGTCATGGCCAGAATTCCTTCAGAATGTGTTCATGGATGTTAGCAAACGCGACCCGTATGCAGAAGCGTTGCGGCCATATTCGATGAGTGGTGTTTCGATCGGATACACAAGCTTACCAAGAATGCAGCTACCTACGGACCCCCGTGCTGACGATCACGATATGGATGAAGATGATGCAGATATTTTTTCAGACCATGACAATGACTCAACCAAGCAGCTCCAGCAGCCGCCCAAACCCAATGAAACATGGGGCTTCAGCCTCGGGTCGTCGCTAGAAGGCATGAACTTAACTGTGCAATATGAGCGGACTATCTTCGCGCGGAAGCCGGCGGAACCCTTGCGTTCCGAATGGAGTGGCGAGGGCTATTATCCTAGCAAAACCCGGAGTGGCAGCGGCGCCATACGGCTAGGATTGCGCGCGGTGATAGACGCCAACCTCAGCTTGGGCTGGTCCGTTTCTGGCTCGCGGAGAGTTGGTGAATTCACCCGTGTGGGATTAACCATCTCCACAATAGGTAACATGGGCCTTGGTTGTAGCGTCTCATGGAGTAGATTGGGACAGACTTTCAAATTACCTATAGCTTTATGTCCTGTGGACAAACTTACTAGTGACCTATGCATGTTGGTGGTCATAGTGCCATTCACAGTATATGGAGCGATTGAATTTGGATATCTGCGTCCCAGAGCGCAGCGGAGAGAAAGGCAGGAAATCGCAAGGTTGCGAAAGCGACTTTCGAAACGAGTTGCGAAGCGTAAAGCTGAAAGTGCGCAGGCAATTTCTATGATGAGGGATCAAGTTTTGCGAAGACAAGATCGAGAAGCCGATCGAGACGGGTTGGTCATTGTTCACGCCGAATATGGATGTCCGCCATCTCGTTCTTCAAAAAAGAACAAACAAAACGGGCCCATTATAGTCGACGACGATTACGCGGAGGGCATGATAGACGTCACAATTCCGGTCGCTGCACTGGTTGACCAGGGACAGTTGAATATATCCCCTCGAGTCATTAAGGTCTAATTCCCCTACACCGCCCCCAAAATTCGACTCCTTTACCTACTCAATCAGGCAGACATGACAAACATAAAAAATACTAATATAGTATTACCCTTTGCAGTCACAAATTCTCGGATTCTATGATCCGTTCCCACTCCGCCCGAAATTGCTGCGGGTGCGGTATCGGTTCTCCGGCAGGGAGCATCTAGTTGAAGCCTGGGACTCTGAAGGAATAATATGCCCGATGAAGTCACACCTACTGTGATTTTCTAAGTGTTCATATGGTTAGCGCAGCAACACCAAAAAAGACTCCTAACTTGTCGCTCGTGCCATGACTTTACTGTTTTTTCTCTTTCCCTTGCCGTTTTCCTGCCCCGCCCAACACGTTAAGTCAAAAGCTGACTGTTTCCGGCCTTGTTAGATGCTGTGTATGCACGGGCTTTCAAGTGACTTTTTGAAAACTTGCTCTTTCTTTTGCGTGAACAATTCTTATGGCAGCACCAGCCATGAGAAATCCTCCTCCTTTCGTCGTTTTATTTCTATATTATAGTATACTTCATGGATATCAGGCATGAGTTTCTGTGGCGCCTTGCGTTCAATCTAGTGCCCTTCTTTTTTTCTTTTCTTCGTTTCTTCTTCTTTTCTTTTCTTTTCTTTTCTTTTTTTTTTTTTTTTCTTTTCTTTTTTTTTTTTTTTTTTTTTTTTTTTTTGGTATCTCATCTTTGGCGGGGACGATTGAGATAAGACTTTGTGCATACATATTTCCCCCTCTTGCCAAGACACTTCCAAAAGCATTAGCATATTTTCTTTGTCTCGAATTTTATTTTTAACTCCTCACACGGCATCAGTCTAAGGTCGGTTATTTTATTTTTGAATTTTGAATTTTTCTCCTCTAAAGGGACGTTACATGTTTTAGATGTACTCTCTATATTTTTACTGCATATATTTCTTTGACAAGCAAAAATCGCCTCGTCCTTTTTTGGCCCCTCTTTACTCGAATTTGTCTGATGGGTACACATTTATGACAGGAGAATTGTTGTATAAACACGAAACACGAAGATGTTGAAAGAGAAACAAGAAAAGAGCGAAAATTCCGGGATATCGCGTACCATAGCGCGCCGCCCCGGTCAAAGTTTTTCTTGTCGTCACTAAAAGCAAGCCAAATTGCAAGGATGATTCTTCTGGTCTTTGTTGCGCTCATTTTTCCTTATTTGTTTCCCGCAACTTCCGTCTCCTCCCATATCCCACCACTCGAGGCGGTAAAGCAGCCTTTGCTTTTCTCTCAACGAGAAGACAACAAGAAGAAATTCTTTTTTTTTTTTTTTTTTTTTTTTTTTGTCAAGGGTAAATAGGACACATTAAACCCAATGCAACTTCTCGGGCATCCGTGCAACGTCCAATGGCCTTTCGCCGTGAGCCTGTTGGCTCTGTTGGCCCTTGTTGTGGGTGATGTTGGGTTGGTATATAGCTCATCCTGATAGGTTCCACAAGAGCCCAGAGCAGCAACAAGGAACAAGCAACAAACAACAACGACGACGACGACGACGATGACAATGAGAGCTAGAAACGACCAACAACCCAAACTCTCTCACATTCATCATACCGCCTTTTTGTTCTCCCAGAAAGACCTTATCATTATGATTATTATCCCGGGCAATCCCTGGGCTGGGGCGGCAATCATGTAAATAACGGGTATGTATGTTGGTTGATATTCTCGTCTGTGTGGGCCCTTCTTCCCACTCCTCCGCCTCCCGGGTGACAGGATTGATTTGAGGTATCAAAGCGAGAGCTGGTGGATAGACAGCAAGAATAAGAAGAAGAAAAGAATGAGACGGGATGATGGCAAAATGGAAGTCTGCAGGACGGTGATATCCGGCTATTTATATATACATATTTATAAGTATGTATAGGCATATATATACATCGTTATACACGATACAGAGCCGCAGCCTGATATACATAGCTGCTGCATGTTGCACACGAGATCCCATTCTTATGTCCCTCAGTCAGTCATCCATTGACCCAAGCATAGCCCTATCCATCCCAACACACTCTCAGCCAGTTCAGTGAATTGACTCTTCCCTCTACCTTCTTTTTCCTCGAACAACCCTTTATCCCCCTCCTCCTATCTCCATCAACCGCCCTCCACCACTCCAATTTTTTGTAAACTGATCATCCCCTTGCCTGATCAAACTTTTTTTCTCTCGTCTCCCGCCTCCTACCCTCCCTCTCTTCTTTACTTTTTCTATATTCCATTTTCATCTTTCTCCCGCTCTCTCTCTCTCTCTCTCTCTCTCTCTCTCTCTCTCACACACACACACACACACACACACACACACATATATCTACTACTTACTCACAGACATACCATACCATACCATACCTACCACCGCGCCATCCCCGGCCAATAGCTATCCCATTATATCTCGCAGCCCAACGATTGCTCAATGATGTGTATGTGGTGGGGCACGCCGTACAAGGCGTATGTGATCGAGGACGTGCCCAAGAAGAAGAAGAAGGACGAGGAGGAGGAGAATGGCAATGCGCAGTTTATCATGGTCAATCCTGGGGATCAGTTTGTGCCTATTGGACCGGTGAGTAGATGAATGAATTTTTTGAATTGATTATTGATTCCACTGCTGGCTGGGTTGTATATTTATTTCATTGAACTTCGATATGTAACATGGTTGGATTGTCCTGTACCTATGTATTGTATGTGTGTGGATGTGATATTGCGGTGTGCCTTAGGTTCTCATTTCTCTCATTCTTTTCTTTTCTTTTCTTTTCTTTTTTCTTTTTCTTTTTCTTTTTCTTCTTTCTTTCTTTTCTTCTTGTCTTCCTTCTTCTCCCCTCTTCTTGGTCTATCTCAATTCTCACTCTTCGCCATTCACTTGACTCGTCTCATTCTGCTTCCCTGCCTCACTCACTTCTCCTTTCTTCCTCTCCCCCCTCCACCTATTACTACTGTATCACACTGTCTCCCTGTGTTCTCCCCTTTCTTCCCATCATCAACCTTCTTCACCGTCTTTCATCGCTATCACCCTTTATCTCCCCCTTCTCATCCCTACACGCTTCCTGGACAAAACAAACAACACACTGTGCCACACCACCACATCGTCCACCTTCCCCTCCTCCCGGTCACCATGGCGTTCTTCCTAGCCCCCATCCAGCAGCAGCAACAACAGCAGCAACAACAACAACAACACCCTCAGCCCACCGTCTTCCGGTATATCCCCATGCAGAATCCCGCCCATCCACAACATGCCGCTCTGCAAGCCTCCAACCCCTATCCCGGCCATGTCGTCGAAAACCACAACCCGCCGCCGGCAAATAACAACGGTCCCCCCAGCTCCCGCCCCCGTTGTAGCGCCTCATATCGAGTCGGTTTCAGCCCCCGCCCCCGCTGCGAACAATGCTCCCGCGGCGCCGAACCAGGCTGTCATGGTCGCTGTTGTTCCCCCCTTTCATTATCAGTCTCCTGCCCCTGCCCCTGCCCCTGCCCCTGCCCCTTCTCCTTCTCCTTACTATTACTATTATAACTATTATACCTATTACTATTATTGACCGATTGTTTTTCTAATTCCTTGTATGACATCTGGTTTGCTTTCTTTATTTGTTTGCTTGTGTTCATTCGGGTCTTCCGCGTTCTCTTATTTTCCCTTGCAAACAAGCACAGCATAATCTCCAGTTTTCTGTCCTATTTATTTACAGTTTCACCTTTTCTTCTACTCCCCTTAAAAAAACACAAACCACACGCACAAAACACCAATCCACATACACTCACACACTCACGCACAAGCTAACCCATCTCCACCCCAACCAGCATGGACAAATCGCCGTGGGCCCACAGCCACAGCAGGCCTTCGTGCCCCAACAAGCTCAAAACTGGTTTGGATGGCCAGCCCCCGCCGTCGTCCCTGTCCAGCAACAGCAGCAGCAGCCCCAGGCATGGTTTGCCCCGAACCCCCAGCAGCTCCATGCACAGAACGTAGCCGCTGCACAGGCCAATGGAGCCAATATCCCCCGCCAGCTGGTCCCATACAACCCACCCGCCGGCCAGGCTCTGTGGGTGCACAACCTTGATGGATCCTGGTCTCTCCGCTCCGTCACTGATATCCATAATAAGTTGAATGGCCAGTGGATTAAGTCGAAGCAGGGATATCCGTATTTTCAGGTTCAGGCTAAGCCTGGGTCTTAGATGGGACTGCGGGCCTATGGGAGGGAAGCTCATGTGTGTTATTTTTGTTTCTTTTTCTTTTTTTCTTTTTTTTTTTTCTTTCATATCCTACCTTTGGGTTGGTATGCTCGATGATGGTTCTAGGTATGAAATTTTTCCAAGTTATCTCTTCATATTAGTCCACTCTCCCCTTTTTTTAATTCTCAACGTTTACGTCTCCACCCATATTCGGATTTTAAACATCAAATTCTAACGCATCAAACTACCAGGAGGTCCCGTTGACCTGCCATAGCTACATGTTCTTCGCTGGATACATCCACCATCCCATCCCACTAAATCCTCCTACTTTTCGACTCCGACAATGGCATAATAAATGCCCATGAGCGGACGCTTCAAACACAAGGGACCAGGGACCATCGCCAAGAATCTTTTACATCCTACACAAACAACCGCCACGAACCATCAACTTCAAAAGACGAAAAAAAAATTACAAACCAACCAAGTCCCCCTCGCCCACGACACTTCCTCTACGAAGCATTAATGAAGTAACGAACGATTAAACGCGCTCAATTCATTTACATGCATTGACTTTTCTCTTTTTTTCCCCCTTCTTGCCTTTTGACTCCACCCATCGCACGCTTTGCTTGATACTAGCGTCGACACTCTAAGCATCGAGGTACGAGGGAGAGTGTGCGGGGTAGTAATAACTGTGAACAGGTTAAGGGTCAACGGTTGCGGCAGAGGAGAGGAGGGGTAGGGATGGGACGAGATTTACTGAATGTGATTTGCATTTTTTATTTTTCTTCTTTTTTACTACTATTCCATAGCACTGCCTTGCCCCTTTACTTTTCCTGCAAACTCTATCATGTTTTTTTCTCTCTTTTTTTTCTTTCCCCATCGTTTTGCATTTCTCTAGTTTTCTTTCCCTTGCTGTATTCACTTAGCTATTCTCATTATGTTCCAATGATTTCTGCTTTTTAAATCCTACCCCGTCCGTTTTTACCCCCTGCTCTTCGCCCTCCCCCCCCGGAACAATCCACCTGGGATGACACACTGCATCCAACGCAAATGGGACAGAACATTGACGATTTTCGGTGACATGCTATAATACATACACTCCAATGAAACAATGTAAAGGTAAAGGCGTAGAGGGGCGTACTTGTCGTTTTTATTAGCGCGGCCAGAAAAAAAAAAATTCTCGTTCCTCTTATTTGCTAGGTTAGTTTCAAGGCAAGGCACCGGTAGGTAGTTAGTTTCGATTAGAGAGGGAGAGAGATAGAGATAGCAATGTAATGCAATGAATTATTGAATTATTTATTTTCTTTTTTCCTTTTTTCGTGTGGCTATTAATGAGGGGTATCTTTCCGCACATCTCTCGAAAATTGGCTCCGAGAGCAGCGCCAAACAACTCAAGGACTCTCCAGAAAACCACGGTCACCAACTATTCGCCCTGAGATGCTTTGATGTGGTTTTTGTTTTTGTAAGAGATGTTTGTCACTTAGAAGAGAAAGATGCGTTTTTCTCTCGGTTGAACACCTCTTCAGCCTTAGATTTTGTTTTACTTAGCTATAGACAGGGAGAGTGAATGACTTGTCCAGCCTCATCACATTTTTTACATGTATAGTGGCTGGATCAAGTCTCAAAAATTTAACAGAAAAATAGACGATTATTTTATAAACGCGGCAACGCGGCTAATTTATCAACGACGTCATATCGCGCTTATTTTTAATTTTTTCTCACTTAGTCATCTGAATACGGTAGCCAAAATACTCCAACTACGTCAAAAGTCATCTCGACCTCAAACTTCAATCTCGAAAAACCTGCTCTGGACAACGAGCTTTCCTTTCTCTCCAACAGCTCTTATTCGGGTTATTACAATTCAAACTATTTACCATGGCGACATCGATTGCCCAGGGACTCTTCAAATCCCTGCCAAAACCAAAATACACAGGCGAAGACGAAGAACTGCCGATACATGCCCAGCCCAAAGGCCCGCGAATCATAGGAGCTAGTGCTATTAACGAGTCGCAAGTTGTTTTAAAGGTAAGTTTACATCTATATTATGTTATTTCTCTTACGATATTTGCTGATTTTCTCTTCCCATCTTGTAATAGACAGTTGGCCCACCTCCGTATGGCAAACGCGCAGGATGGCGACCTCGAAACCCCGAAGACTTTGCTGACGGTGGCGCGTTCCCCGAAATCCCAGTCGCTCAATACCCCCTCGATATGGGGCGGAAAGGCACTTCATCAACATCAAATGCTTTAGCTGTCCAAGTTGATGCAGAAGGGAAAGTTAAGTACGATGCTATCGCAAAACAGGGCCATGGCGAAAATCGGATTGTACACGCCTCCTTTAAAGACCTAATACCACTCCGCCAACGTGTCGATATGGGCGAAATATCGCTAGCTCGCCCATCACAGGAAGAGGTAGCGGAGCAGATGGAAAAGACCAAAGCTGCGCTGGCAAAATTGGTGACTGGGGCTGTTGCGGCGCAGAAGCCGAAAAACGTGAAGGGTGGGAAGCGGAGCGAGCCCACTTTCGTGAGGTATACGCCTGCAAATCAGATGGGTGATACAAGTCAGAAGAATGATAGAATTATGAAGATTGTGGAGAGACAAGTCGATCCCATGGAACCGCCGAAATTCAAGCATAAGAAGATTCCTCGCGGCCCTCCCTCGCCGCCACCCCCAGTCATGCACTCACCTCCCCGGAAACTTACTGCAGAAGACCAAGAAGCGTGGAGGATTCCGCCGCCTGTTTCGAACTGGAAGAACCCAAGAGGCTATACTGTTCCGTTGGATAAGCGATTGGCAGCTGATGGTCGGGGCTTACAAGATGTTTCTATCAATGACAAATTTGCCCAGTTTGCCGAAGCGCTCTTTACGGCTGACCGCCATGCTAGAGAGGAAGTGAAACAGAGAGCGCAAATGCAGCAGAAATTAGCAGAGAAGGAGAAGGCACAGAAAGAGGAACATCTTCGTCAACTAGCTCAAAAGGCACGCGAAGCAAGGTCGGCCGGTACAAGTCGCCAGGAATCTCGAGCTCGAACACGTTCACGATCTGCCAGCGGTAGTCGGAGCTCATCTCCATATTCATCCCGTTCTGCCACACCCAGCGAAGATGAAGAAGCAGCCCGAGAACGCGAACGACGGCGTCGGCAACAGAGACAAGAAGATGAGCGCCAACTTCGTCAATCGCGTATGGGTACTGAGCGGCGGATCCAGATGATGGCGCGAGAACAAAACCGTGACATCTCCGAGAAGGTCGCGCTTGGCCTTGCAAAGCCAACTCAGAGCAAAGAGACGATGTACGATTCCCGACTTTTCAACCAGTCGAGCGGATTCGATAGTGGATTTAATGAAGACCAGCCCTACGACAAGCCCCTGTTCGCTGCGCAGGATGCCATTAATAGCATTTACCGTCCTCGAGCGCAGGCAGACGATTTCGATGATGAGGAGGCAGCGGGCGCTGAGATGAGTCGAATCGAGCGCAATAGCCGATTCGAAGTCCTGGGCCGCGCCAAGCAGGGCTTCAAAGGTGCGGCAGATGCGGAGGTAAGATGTGCAACTCTTTTTTTTTTTTCCTGATCCCTACATCCTCATATGGATATTTTGGAACATGCCTACAACCGATTACATGACTAACAAGATACTCTATCTCCTCTCTCATAGGCTCGAGATGGACCCGTTCAATTCGAAAAAGACACCTCAGACCCATTCGGCATCGACGGCATGATTGCTGAAGTTACCGGTGCAGGCGGAAGTGGACAGAAGAGATACGGCATTCAAGAAGCTGAAGGAGCCAACGAGCGCGGATCGAAACGCGCCCGTGTGGACGATGATGATGACGACGACGATCATGATCGGGGGAGATAGTTAAAATGAAAGTCTCCATTTTTACAACAGCCCCTCTTATTTTACTCCCCATAATTTCTCTTTTCCCCCATGTATTCACGGTACGGGCTTCTTGCCTATTTTGCGGTGTACGATGATAGAAATCTGCTCATATCGCTGGCGTATTACTCCCCCTTTTGTTTCAAGTTGCCGAATTTTGTCTGGATTTCATCTTATTCTTTTCTTTTCTTTTCTTTTTTTTTTTTTATTTTTTAGCGCGTTTCTGGAGTGGTTACACACAATTTTATAGTCCTTCATTCTTTTTTCTTTTTTCTGTTATTTATTTGCATGCGGACAGGATGTTGCTTCATTTTCCAAATTGTCTGGTCTCTTACAGTCTTCAAGGTTCCGCTTTGTGTTGCAAATAGGAATGAATGGTTTATCCGCTCAATTCGTGCTATTTATATTTTCTAATATATTCCATTGGCTCTTGATTGATCATGGCTACCTAAAACTTTTTGCTCTTTCGGCGATACATTCAAACTTTCATGTTGAAAATGAATCAAGTTAAAATTAACCAATGATACAGAATGATGTCCATTATCCATGCAGCATGCTAACTTTTTGCCATCCTACTCCTTTTGCTACGCTGTAACTCCGGGTAAATAAAAAGAAACTAAAGAACAACAAAAACACATCATCATGCAAATGCATACATGGTACAACATCTCAATATCCATCACAAAAGATGTCAGGGGCCAGCGTATATATATACCAACAAAATATTCAATTTAATCCAGACCCATCCACTCCCCATCCCCACCATCGTCACCATCACCAGCATCATCCATAACTTCATCGCCAGAAGCATCAGACGCCTTCTTCACCACAACCACCTCATCCCCCGAACCCTTCTTCCCCACCTTCCCACTCAACACCGGCTTCGAAAGCAAATACTCCAACGCATACCCATTCCCCTCGACGAGCCGCTTAATCTCATCGCGAATCCCATCAACAACGCGGCTCACTGCGCGCAACTCCGTCGCCAGCTGGCCGCCGTGGTCCTTGAAATAGCGGCCATGGATGCTCAGCAGCGCCTCGATCCAGCGTAGGTTGAACTCCAGATGGGGCGTCTCGTCGACGCAGTTGGCGACGAAGCGGAGCATGCGCGGTAGGTAGATTGTGGGGATGGAGGCGGTGATGAGGCGGATGTCGGTTGGTGGGATGGATTCGTAGACTTTGCGGATTAGCGGGGCTTCGTTGAGGCGGAAGGCCATGATGAGGGGTTTTAGGAAGGAGGCTTGGGTGTCTGGTGATGAGGCGGAAGAGGCGGGGGCGGAGGTGGTGGTGGTGGTGGTGGAGGTGGCTTTGGCTTCGGCGAGGGTATCGAGGATGCTGTCGGGTGTGATGGAGAGGTCGAGGTCAAAAGGGTCGAAGACGAAGGAGGTGTCCAAGCTGTAGACCAGCAAACCTTCTGTGGACGAGGCGCAGAAGGATTGTCCGGTTGGCGAGAAGGCGACGGAGGTTACCCGCACTTCGGGCCGGATGGTGCGTGCGCCTGCGTCGCCACCACGACGGGCGCCGGGGAGACGTTTGTCGATGCGGTCCTCCAGATCTGATGCTTCACCCGCTTCGTCTATGAGGCCGCGCGGGCCGGCTTCGGTCATATTTCTGCTGTTCAGGAATTCCTGCGTGCCATCAAGAGAGGTGTTAATGGAGACGGTGAACTTTTTGCAGAGTGAGCCAGTGCTGACGTCGTAGAGGCAGATATATTTGCTGTTGCCCGCGGCAAGTAGGCAGCTTCCGTCTGCTGAGTAGGTTATTGTATTGTACGACTTAGTGCCAGCAGCGTTGGCGGCTGTTCGACGGTCTGATATTTTCCGGCCTCCTGATACATCGCGTCGACCATCTATTCCTCCCAGCTGCACAGCGTCTTCGACTGACCAGAAGGTCAATTGGCCATCAAGGGTGGAAGCAGCAATTTGTTTTCCATCCGGTCGGAACGCTACACTGAGCAAGTCGGCTTGTAGCTCCAGGGGTTCACTAGTCTGCGTGCGGCCAAAGATGCTCCATATTCGGATCGTGTGATCCCAGCTACCGCTCACCAGATGCGAGCCATCCGCAGCGAAGGATAGGGAGGACACCGGCCCTTGGTGCCCTGCTAGCCGGTCTAGAAGCTGGCCCGTTTGAACGGACCAAATGTGAACATCAAACGAGTCCAATGAGCCTGCGCATACGACCTCTCCACTAGGATCTACTGCTAAGCAGGAGAATGCTAATCTTGAGGGTGCAGTAAATGTCCTGAAATTTCGATATCGAATGAGATCCCATGCTCTAATTGAGCCATCTAATGATGCGGTAAATAAAACATTTCCCTTCTTCGAGAATTGGCAAGCCGTGACACCACTAGTGTGCTCCGTAAACGTGACTATACAGAATCCGGAATTGGTATCCCAGACCTTGATCTTCCCATCATCCGCCGCGGTTATTATTTTTTGTCCATCTGGAGAATATACGAGGGAGTTCATAGAATCCAAATGGCCTTGCTGTTTCAGGATATAGGACTCAGACTGCCATTCCCACACCAGCAGCTGGCCAAACTTCGAAGATCCAAATGCGATCCATTCGCCAGAGTTATTCATGGTCACAAAGTCAATATTGCTCTGTGAGACACTAGTTACAGTTAGTACGAATTTCGGTCGTATATAGACCGCGCGCAAAACGTAACATACCTCAGCATATGTATTTGAGAAAACTCCGGTAGTTCATAAAGTCCAAATAGGCCATTGGAGAAACCAGCGACTAGAAGGTTAGAAGCCGCATGGTACGCCGCACATTTAACCTTTGCGTTGTTTTGCATGAAAAAGTTCTTTTTGGTGATCCTCCAACGCATATCCGAGCTATCTACCATTTCCTCTGGGTCATCGGACTTGCCGCCAAATTGCCATCGAAATAGGGCGCCATCCTTGCTCACGGTGTAGATCTAGATAAGGGAAAAAGCTCAGCTATCGCTCACATATGTGGGTAGTTCCGACATCTTACTTACCGACTCTTGATCCTCAGTAAACCAAGCGTTTAGCACGGCTTCTCGGTGCCCCGCAAGAGTTGTTGGTTCAAACCCATCCTCCGGATTTAAACTCCATATCCTGGCCGTTAAATCTTTCGAAGCGCTAAGGAAAAATCTGGAATCGCTCGACCAGTGTATGTTCTGCACCACATCAAAATGGCCCACGTACTCCCTATGCAGGACGAATGGTGCGAATTCTAGCTCTCCATTGCCATCTGCACCAGGCGTAGAGGGTGTTTTCCAGACCTGAATTCGCCGTCCGACTCCAGCAGCAAAGTGGCGCCCGGAAGGTGAAAAGGCGAGTGCGGAGATTGTAGATTTAAACGAGAAATGGTGGATGGTTATTCGACGAATGAAGTTGGTCAGAATGGCTTTTCCATGTTCGTCAACGGAGAGGAGGAGGTTGCCCTTGGGAGAAAGGGCAATTCGTGAGATATTGGTTCGATGGGCGAAAGGGAGGGTATATGATTTATTGCTGTTTTCAATTATAAAATATTAACCCTTGATACAATTTCTCCACACACGGCTACTATAATGATAGGCACGGGGTTCCTATACTGTATAAGATCAAAAACCGTAACCCTATTACCAACCGGAGAGAGCAAGCAAGTTCCGTCGGGGGTGAAGATGAGGTTTCCTTTGCGGTAAACGGTCCCCAGAAGGTTGGAGAACTGAAAATAGCGTTGCCATTGTTAGCTAGCTACAGGTAGCAGACATACAGTTAGAGCTCCCACATACCTTGAAATCCGTCTTCATCGTCCTCAGGCTGCGCAATCACCGTCGTCGCAATACTCGCTCGAGCAGCATAGTTAAAGAAATGCGGCCAAAAATCAATCTCGAAATGCAGCCCGGATAAACTTTGCTGCGAGAGGTTCCGTCAAACTAGCCACATGCAGCCTAGCGCAATCTGGGGTGTTTACTCGCTTGGGAAATTCAGCTTTCAGGGGCAGCGGAAACAGAAACGCCAACAACGACAGACACTGCTTCATCGCTGTTCTTCACCCTCGCTGCCATCCTCTGCCACCCGTGCTATTGCTATTCTGTCTGCCTCTGTCTGTCTGGCTGTTCTGTGAGGAGCATTGTGTTTGTTGTTACTTATTTACAGTAATTCATCTTCCTTGTCCCTCCCAAACCCCCAGCAGTTGATATCCAGCACGGCCCTCCTTAGCTATGGCTCCTCCAACTTCTGAGACGGCTTCTCCCATTGGAATTGCCAACGTGAGTTGTATCTGGTATCCAGTTAATTGATGCTTGCGAATCTGACGCTTTTGTTGTTTATAGCTCCCAAATCAACGGTATGCATTGACACAAACTACCTCCTTCGTCTGGGGCTTGTTGGGGGGGAGGATGCTAACATGAACCGTCAGGCACAAAATCGTCGCCAAACGAGGAGCTGCCTTCACTATTATGGTACAATTGAGCCCGCATTATCCTACACTTGCATCTTTGTTAACTTGCTATAGGTTGCTGGAGAGTCCGGATTGGGCAAAACCACATTCATCAATACCCTCTTCTCGACCACAATCAAGAACTATGCCGACCACAAGCGTCGACATGCCAAGCAGGTTGATAAGACCGTTGAGATTGAGATTACAAAGGCTGAGCTCGAGGAGAAGTTCTTCAAAGGTATTAAATTCAACGCAGCACTGCTCTGTTCCGCGTATCCTTCAGCTAATTAATCTACCATTCCAGTTCGCTTGACCGTTATTGATACTCCCGGCTTCGGCGATTATGTCAACAACCGTGACTCGTGGATGCCCATTATCGAGTTCCTCGATGACCAGCACGAATCTTACATGCTTCAGGAGCAACAGCCCCGTCGTGTCGACAAGATCGATCTCCGTGTCCACGCCTGCTTGTACTTCATCAGGCCAACCGGTCATACCCTAAAGCCCCTGGATATCGAAGTCATGAAGCGCCTGAGCTCTCGCGTCAATCTGATCCCAGTTGTTGCCAAAGCCGATACACTCAGCCCATCTGACCTTGCCCGCTTCAAGCAACGCGTAAGAGAACCCATTCCGCATATACTAGTGAGCGAATAGTCGAAAGCTGATTATTTTTTCCCATCATAGATCCGCGCTGTTATCGAAGCCCAAGGCATTAAAATTTACCAGCCACCTGTTGAGGAGGACGATGAGCACGCCGCTCAGCATGCTCGTAGCCTGATGGCTGCTATGCCATTCTCCGTCATTGGTTCCGAGAAAGATGTCAAGACCGGCGATGGTCGCATTGTCAAGGGTCGCCAGTATGCTTGGGGTGTAGCCGAGGTTGAGAATGAGGAGCACTGCGATTTCAAAAAGCTGCGCTCCATTCTGATCCGTACCCATATGCTTGACCTCATTCACACCACTGAAGAATCCCACTATGAGGCTTACCGCGCCTTGCAAATGGAGACGAGAAAATTCGGCGAAGCCCGCCCCAGAAAGCTCGACAACCCCAAGTTCAAGGAGGAAGAAGAGAACCTCAGAAAACGCTTCACCGAACAAGTCAAGATCGAGGAACAGAGGTTCAGACAGTGGGAGCAGAAGCTTATCTCCGAAAGAGATCGTCTCAACAAGGATTTGGAAAGCACTCATGCAGCGTACGTTTTCACCCCCACCCCGACAAACGTGGCTACGATGTGCCAATGCTAACTTTGGAACAGTATCAAACAACTCGAACAGGAACTCGAGCAAATGCAAGGCTCCGCTGTCCGCAGCCATGGTCGCCGTTAAGTGTTGGATGGGTGTATTGATGTTTGATGCTGTTGAGTTGTAGAAGGGTAGATGTCTCTTTCGAATACCATACGCGTTGATTCTCCATGCCTGGTTGGCGTGGGCCCAAAATTGTCGACCCGAAACAATTCCCTTTTTATTTGGCGGGAAGGCGACTCGTTTGGGATTGATTACTTTTTGTCGAATCCATTTCTTTTCCTACTTTTCTATTTCGTATTTCCTTTCTATGTCTTCCATCTTTGACTGATACCTAGCGTATTCCCCCACCTCCAGAACCCGATAATATTCTCATTTGTTATATGTAGCGCGGTTTTATTATTACTTTTATTATTCGAAATATCTCACTTTAATTCTACAGGTTTTCTTTCCCCATGATTATGTTTTGGAGATCTTAAATTATTTCCAAATCAAGTAGTTTGTAATTTCATAGAGTTGATGTTCTCCCCATCCATAATAGTTCGAAATAAATAAGCTCCGAGCAGCTCTGCGGCTCCGCTTCGACCTACCAGCTCCATCTTCCACCTTCAAGATGTAAATAAATCAATCACCAACGCGCCTACAGCACACTACACTGCGATAAATACAGATGCCACCTACGCAGAGATTCCCAACTTACCGCCTCCACACAATAAAATCTCACAATGGTACTTGTATATACATTCACTGATTATTTTCCCCTTCACCCCCTGGCGCCCATTCTCTCCCCGTACCACTTACCCACGGGGGACGAAAGCTAACCCTCCGCTTCTCAGCCCCGGTAAACGCAATCTGCTTCTCCAGCCCACCAGGCACGTACATTTTAACGGGCTCCTCCGACCGCTCCATCCATCTCTGCCGCGCCCTCCCACCCTCCTCCACGACCGTCCCAGCCACAACGCCCATCACCACCACCCCGATCCAGCGGTATGCCAAACATGGCTACTCTGTGCTCGACCTCGCGGTAACGGCGGATAACGCGCGGTTTGCCAGTGTAGGGGGTGACAAGCAGGTATTTTTGTGGGATGTGGAAACGGGGACGACGGTGAGGAGATGGAGTGGACATGATGCGCGGGTTGAGGCGGTGGAGTTTGGGGCGGAGGCGGATTCGATTGTTGCTAGTGGTATGTGCAGTACTTTTTGCTCTGGTTTATTGTGAACCGGATTGCTTTTTTGGTTTATTTGAATGTTTTTTATGTTTCTGGAGGTGGATTTGATTTCCTTTTATGAACGTTACCCTTTGCGCCGGGTTGGTTCGTCAAAGGCTGAGGGATCTAGAAACTTATAAGGACCAGAGGCCTGGATATCTCTATCAGCTATACGCGAAGCAACGTCGGATCGACATTGATATTGCCTGTGGCTAAGGTCGTAAGGAGCTGTGCTCGATTTACACCTATCTATCACCTTCACTCAGCATCACCTAGATTTCCCCCATCTCCTCTCTTCCATCGGCACAAAATAAAAATATGGAAAACTCCCCATCCCTTTATTTGGCGAGCTCTATATTATTATCGCGGCAACTCAATCCCACTAACCAGCTTACCACCATTCACAGGAAGCGCCGACACAACCTTAAAACTCTGGGACACCCGCTCCCTCACCTCAAAACCCATCCAAACCCTCTCGGAAGCCCGCGACACCATCTCCTCCCTGAGCATCCACATGCCCACGGCCAGTATAATATCTGGCAGCTACGACGGGCGAATCCGCAGCTACGATCTGCGCATGGGCATGGTGAACGTCGACGTCATGGGTCACGAGGTGACGAGCGTGCGCTGTTCGGATGACGGCAATATGGTGCTGGCGTCATGTCTTGATGGGTGGATTCGGATGGTTGATCGGGCGGATGGGAGCGTGTTGAAGGCGTTTGGGGGTGGGAGGTCATATGCTGCGGCTGCGGCTTCGGCCTCAGGGCAGGCAGAGAGTGTCTCTGCGGCGCCTGCTGCTACTGCTGCTGCTGCTGCTGCTGCTGCTGCTGGTGGGGATGAAACGCCGCGATATGTCAATAGTTCGCTGCGGATTAGATCTTCGTTTGCGATGGGGGATAGCGTTGTGTTTAGCGGTGGAGAGACAGATGAGAAGGAGAGTGCCGTGAATGCCGAGAGCCATGTGTTTGCGTGGGATGTATTGACGGGGGATGTGATTGCGAAGGTGAGTGCGGGGAAAGGGGTGAAGGCGGTTAGTTGTGTGGCGTGGAATGAGAAAGGGGGTTGCTGGGCGGGGGGTTGTTCGGATGGTAAGTTGTTTCACCCCTGATCTCTTTTCATATCTGGGAAAATTTTTCACATTTCGCAGGGAGGTATTATTTTCCTTTCACTCGCTTCTGCTAACATGATATTACCGAAATAGGGACTGTTCAAGTTTTTGGATGACTTCGGCATTTCCTTTCCCCGAAGTACCTCGTTTCACACAGAAAACGAACCTGTTAACGATCCATATATATGCTACGTTGTCATGACCATTCTAATTACCTCACCGTCCCGGCTGACATCTGCCATCTTGTATTATTATAAACGCCAGGACTAATCCTAATGGGCCTTCCATTTCATATATCTGCTAGTCATTTATCATTTTCAATTACCATTCAATTCCATGAAACCTCGCGCATATTCTGGTTCGAACAAATATACCCGTATCCGATGTTTTACATCCCGGGAGGATAACTCATCTAAGATACATCCCTCCCAATCATAGCCCTACCCAATGAAAAGACAACTTAAGGACTCTACCCATTCATTGATTGGTGAAGCATTAACAAATACAAAGTAAGCCAAGTATAATTGAGGCCTCATGATTGCGAGTGGACTTGAGCCATAGGCGACGTGGCAAAAGAAAACCATTTGATTCCATATACTTTTCAATATAAACACTACAAATGTCAGGGATTGAATTATATCCCGCTGCTTCAAATATGAAGATGTCAATTTTTTCGATAGCTGAGGCGGCTGACGTCGTCCTTACCTCTGTTTGCACTACAATATTTCCACACTCAACATACCCTACCTACCTACCCAACTTTTATCTCTCACACCCAAACCACGCTCTTTTGATCCCAAATATACATACTATGTTTTTTTGCCGTCGTTCCATCATCCATGTAAGAAGATATAGCAATGGCTTTTTTTTTTTTTTTATCTTATTCTGGTTTTTTTTTTGTATTCGTTTTGGGTTCATAAAGCATTTCGTCAATCGTGAGTAACTGAGTAAACAAAATCAAAATCAAATCACCCGCTAACTTTTTCCTTTATTCTCTATCACCTGATTTTGTCAATATATATGGAATTCGGCAACACATCCTCACAAAACAAAATACCCTTGGTTCCCCCTCCCTCTGGACGGATATCCGTTCGAGCTCCCGTATTATAATGAACTCGAGGGTCCACTCTCTGCATCCAATGATGCCATTGCCCTCTCCAGCTCCCTTTCGCCAACAATGACAGTGCCAGCCCTCACCGTACTCAGGAAGCTGATATCGACTGCATCTGGGTACAACGAATCAGGGTCTGACGGAACTCGGTGAAGCTTCTCGTGGGCGCCCTGTGACTGCTCGCTTTTCTGCCTGGGTTTCTGCGACGAGGTTGATGATTTATCATAACCAAACTTAGCGATAGTAGAGCCATTCGTCGAGAGCTCCACGCTCCTAGCGTCGTCATCATCATTGTCGTCGTGATCGTTGTCACTCTCGCCGATGGCATGGGTAGGCTCTCGACTTTGAGTCGCCGCCGCGAGCCGGCTGGCTACCCCACAGACGATACCTGTAGCTTCCAGTGGAAGTTCGTGCAGATCCAACATGATAGGGATGAGGACGTCCTCCTGTGAGCCTAGTAGGAGATTATTATCGCTATCGCCTCGTGAGTAGCCACCGTGCTGGTTTGGGGGAACACAAGAGATGGGGTCGAGAGAGAAGCGAGGCAGGAGCCGTTTTTCGAGCAATATGGAGGCGGCCGGGTCGGTGGCTGTCAGGGTTAGTGAGAGGAAGCGGGGTTTATCAAGTATTAGAGTTGTGACGAGGCTTGGGCGGAGGATTGAAGGGGAGCATGGGCGGGAGGATGATGAGTATTGTGCTGCGCATTGGACAATGCGGAGGGATTTGTCGACGCGGGCGTGTATGTTGTGTTTCCGTAAGGAGGCGAACGTTCGTGTTTGGAGCTCTGGTAGTGTTGATGGGGGAGGTGTTAAGGGTGGTGATCGTTGTGCGTCTAAGGATGGTGGAGAGCTGCGGTATTGCGGATTACTGCTACTGTTGACGAAGGCATCAGACGGGACTTCGAAGTTGAAGCCACGGTTCTTGATAGTGTGGGTTACAAGGCCTCTTGAACGGCGGGGGACGAGGATGTAGTCGGAGAAATAAGTTGAGATGAAGAATATGGATCTTATGCAATTTTCCACTCATTAGTAACAGAGTATAGCGGTTCTAAATATTAGTATGAACTTACACTCCCGCCATTGCAAGAGCGCTGGTCAGTTCCAGAACTCGTTGGCCGGCATCCAACCCTTGCCCATCAACCTGCATGACGATGAAATCCTCCTCACTGATGGATACTTGGTGTGCCTTGGAAGGTTCATTTTTATTGAACTTTTCTGCCAATTGGCGAAAATATAAGTCTGCCAGTTCCCTCGAGCAAACAATTGAACATTCGACTGGAGTGATGGAAATGTTAAGAAATGCCGGATTCGTTGGTTCAGATATATGAAGATCTCTCAATTCTAGTTCGTCCGGGTGTATATCTTCGATAGGAGGCACATCGTGGAAAATAAGCTGAAGTATTGGGTGTAGGAAGAAAGGATACAGGTCCAGGGGGATGTGGATGAGTGCGAGACAGTCATTCTGAATCCCAATTTCCAATGTCAGCAATGCTGGCCTTGCATATTCAATACCAAAGACGGCGCAGGCTAATTCCACGAATATAAAGCATATTCTTGTGCTCTAACGAACGCTAAGGCCCAGAAAGAAAATGTACTGGTCAAAGACTGGGGTTGCTGTTACAGAGATGGAGAGGGGGCAAAAGGGAATTATGGAAGGTGATGATTTTTCGGCATTTGCGACTCACCAAGAACTGTACTTGAGCGGAGAAGAGTGACATGGTGGTTGCCACGTATACGGTCTGATTGACTGATCCACTTTGGCAAGTATGCCAGAGTATGTGATTGAACGGTAAAGATTGGCCTATGTATGTTGTTCAAAGCTGCCGAGAGACATATTTCAAAACGAGGCGGAAATGCTAGTGTGTTTTAAATGGAACAAGAGGGATGTATATGGACCCGCTCAGTTGGAAAGGCTGGAGGCCAGGCGTAATGGAAGTCCAACTTGGGATCGAATGCCCAGCGATCAGTTGAAAGATTCGACAGGGCAAATGGATAGAAGTTCGGTGCGAGATGTCGTAGCAGTCTCCAGATGCTCGCGAAAAGGGGAAAAACCGCAGATACGAAGTGATAAAAATAAATAAATGTAACACTGAATAAACCCCTAGAACCGATAGCGAAATATCCAAATGATATCCTGGGGCTTTCGAAACAAAGAAAAAAAAGCGGTCTCCCCGGCGTGTCGAACTACTCTATCACAGCAATGACGAAATGCGGACGACGCAGATCAACGATGGCCAAAGCATTAGCTGTATATGGCAAGAAAAACGACAATGCCACCAAGGTTAAAAATGTTTAAAGCAAATATTCAACTCCTATACGAGATTTCAAGCAATTGAACAAACGAAGCGAGATATCCGGTAGATAGAATCATATACAGCATCAGGGGATGAACACACAAGGAAACAGAGGCAGATAGATATGCGACTGAACAGTAAATGTTGAGGCCTCGGGAGTCAGAAGCGATGAGTCAAGGCAGTACAAGAAAAAAAAAAAAAAAAGAAAAGAAAAAAAAAAGAAAGAAAGAAAACGAAAACGAAATAGGGTATTTTCGAAATAAAAAATGACAAATAGTGCAATCACACGCGAAGCTCGCCAACTGCCGCAATCGAGATCTGAAGAGCTGAAGAGCGAATCCTGCTTGTTGTGCTTTTTTTTTTTTTTTTTTTTTTTTTCTCTTTCTATACCCAGGGATTATTTATCGCCAGGACAAAGCACGTTTCCCGAAGCAGGCTGGATTCAACATCCAATCCACACACACGAACGAATAACAATTTCCCTCTTCCAATTTCTTTTTCATTTACCCCTTCACGCTTCGGATGACGGTTCCACCCGTCTGTCGTGCTCTTGTTCCTCTCGAATTTTTGAGGAAAAACGGTTGGGCAACAACTGTCACCAATGATCGACCACACCCTTGGTCTGGTCTGGGTTTTATTTTCCTTTGTAGTAAACGTCTCAGGAGAGGCGTTATTCTTGTTTTCCTTTCGATTTTTTTGCCACCAAACTAATAGGAAGAAATGGTGAACGCCACACAGGAACAGTTGCACTGCGAGGAATCAGGAGGATCTTCAAGAATTATACGGGAAGGAAAATATCTGGTGTATGAATAGTGAAGATTTGAGGGAGTCCGGAGAGGCAGAATAAACGCAGAAGAGCCGAAAGCGAAGAAATGAATTGATTGATTGACCACCTTAAAAAAAAAAGGGGGGGAAATGTTGGAGTTTCGCAACAAGAGCTCTTGACTTGGGCGTAGTTAGACGGGGACGCATAAAAAGTGCTTAAGTTATCACTTTTATTGCACGAGGGCAACACGCGAAGGCCATACGCTGCGTATGGGTAGATGTACTCCCACTGATGGGTGGACGGTAGAGTAATCTCCCCGAGAGTAGCATTTGGTGGACGGCAATAATAGAAGAAAAAGAAGTAACGTTTCCTAGCTATGCTATGGAGCTGTTGGGGTTGAACGACGGAGGTTGGATGGATGTGGGTAAGAGAGGCTGCTCAAAGCAGAGAGAGAGAGAGAGAGAGAGAGCCGAACGAACTGCTGCCCTTTCGTCATTGCAGCAAGATAAACTAAAGTAACTGGATGATAGGTGATTAATTAAAGTTATAGTGTTAATGTGGAAATCTTATTATTCAACGAACTCTGTTTTCTCTGTTCTCACGATCCTTTCGCATTCGCTCGTCACACAGCGTTTGGCTCCAGCAACGTGGGAGGCAGTCAGAGGACAGAGTGGGGACGACATGAAAGTCAAGTTAGTAATAATGAGACAACTCTGAGCTATCTTGCAGCTATAACTAACTACTAGTTAAACTAGTTGTCAACTTAACTGCGAAACGGAGAGATCTGGTTGATTCAAGAAAAGCAGTGAGCAACAACCCGTGGTTCAACACGCGTCCAAGTTCACTGTCAGGTCTGTCAGGAGATTCAGCTGTCCAAGAGATCCTATGTTAATTTTCCGTACTACTAGGTAGCTCCTCTCTGTGCACTAAAAAGACAGTTTCCAGGCTTTTTCAGCACATCGGTGGTATGTGCTGTACATACATGCCTGAAAGAGCTCCATTAATATATTGGGCCGTTGCTGTCAAATGAATTGGAGACCCTTCCAAGGCTTCTCCCCCCCCCCCCCCCCCGGTTTCTACGAGGGGAAAGACTCGATGGAAATCTCGCAAGCCAGGGCAAATAGAAACGTCGTTCTGGGTGTTGCGCGCGCTGGACTAGAGGCATGTTGAGAGGGGTAGGATGTTGCTCGTCATGTCATTATTGGGCGAATGCAGGGAATAACTCGCAGAATGTAGAAGCACGCTGCTGTAGCGTGAAGCCCTAGTCTCTCTTATTCCTTTAACTAACTACCATAAAACAGCTCAGACGATCGTTCCTAATAATAATATAATTAGTAAGTGTTTCTTCGGCGGAATTCGCAGGGAAGCGGGGAAATTGATAACACAGACTTTTCAGGATGGCGGAAGGCGAGACGTGCTGTACTGCGTAGTTACAATTTCAAGATAGCTAACCTCACATAGTTAGTTAGTTAATTAGTTAGTGGGTCAGCGCTAGTTAGTTAGCTGTCTAAATGGGAGGTAAGTTTTGCTAACGCTAACCTTTCATTCCGAATAATAAAAGTGTTGTCCGAGCTGTTCAAGGTGGGTGGAAGCAACCAAAGCAGATGCATGACTCTTTGGTCAAGCGTTTAAGGAGGAAAGGTATGTACTAACAGGCAGGATAATTAGTAGAACTGAATCATTGATGAGTGAGACGCTGGTTGCTGATGAGCCAATGGATTGAATAGGATGATTGAATAGGATGATTGAATATCAGGTTGTCATCGTCTCTCATGGATATCACTACAATTGCCCAACCCTGAACAACTGACAGCTGAGCATCAATTCCCATCCGGCATTTATTAGGTACCTAATGCATCACACTGAAACAAGCTGATTTTTCTTTCTTTTGCAACTTTGTCTCATACCCCTACTGACCATCAAGATTCAATAATGATCAACAAATTGCCTGCGTTGAGAACCACCTGTCCAGCCATGAATATCACCACCCTTCATAGAAACAGTTTCAGATCGTGCTAAAGAATGGACTCTACGGAGTACAGCGCTCTTATTTACATCCTGGAGCTCTGAACCCAGAGCATGCTGGTCACTTAGCGGAAGTATTTAATTGGCACTAACTAATGGGGCAGACCAAATGAGACAAACCGACTCTGCTTCTCCCATATTATTCTATTGCCGCGCCATTGATGCCTCAGCATAACCTCAAAAACATATGCCGAATAGGCTATCATAGACGGCGTGTCAAGGGGGCCTCATCCGATGCAATAACTATCAGAGATGTTCTTAAAGCGGAATGTCAGGGTCCCCCATGTCAAATATGCATGCGGGGGATACTGCGCGCGGAAAGTCTCCCCCCGTCGCGAACCAACCTAGAAAGACAGCCATACCATACAGGCCACACCTGCAGCTATCGGCCTCCGCATTGCATCCTATCCTGCGCATGTGTAGATGCACTTAACTCAACTCTAATCATCATCCTCAATGGCAATGGACCTTGTCCCCTTTTCCGTCTCTGACCCTGCGAAGCCAACAGGAATCTCGCGAGGCAGAGAATGTGGGGCTGCTTTTCACAGATTAAAGGGTAATCAGCCAGTCAAATGGACTGGCTGACAATGGAAAGTTGACTTTTTTTTGCCTGGTTGACACACTCTGTGCTCTGTGCATTCCAAAATACGTGGCCGTGCGATACACAACCTCCGGCCCACCCCCGCTTCACGACGTACATCGGCAAGGCGAAAGGGGCTGTGTCCCGATCATGATTTGTGTGGCCTGGGGTCTGGAGCTGCTTTCGATTTTTTTTTTCTTTTTCTTTTAGCTACAGATGTGGTTTCGTTTCATTCTTCTTCTTTGTAGTGCGGCAGTTGAGATTTGAATAGATCAATTGGAGTGACGGAATCGCAAAATTTTCATACTCATTTTTTATTGATTCTGTGTGCTGTTATCTCCCGTCTGATTTGTCTCCGCTAATTCCCCTCTTAGCATCTACATAATACAGTAACTACTATGCATTTTGTGCCGCTTATCTGATAGTGTTTTCACAACCAAGGCTCACGTATGTTCAATGAAGTTACCAAAGCACGAAGATTCATGCGATCGATTGCCTTCCCTTTTTCTTCTTTTTTCTTCTCCAATTTCCAGGCATTATACAGGTACAAGTATGAATTGATCAAGTGTGTTGAGAACAGATTTTTGGTTGTTTTCAATACCTAAAGAGCCAATGTACAGAGTAAATTTTATCCATGATGAAAATGAAGTACATTATTTACATACATTAGTAACTGCAGGCTCTTCGCCTTAGGAATGGAGGTCTTTGTATGACACCTGGTGCTAAGGAAGAAAAGAAAATCCCTTTGTCATCATCATCGTCATATCATAAGTGCAAAACAAGTTCATGATAGACGGATACACATATTTATGTCCAGATATACTTAAGTATTAAATATTGTGTACCTCCTTTTTCTGCCAATCACACTCACATACTATACTCCGTAGAATATTATGTGATACAAGGAAAAACAAAAAAGAAACCAGGGTCGTCAACACCAAGGTCTATAAATTCTTTCATATCAAAAGAACTTCAGTCCTTCAGGCAGATGTGGTTCCCTGGCCACGACTAACACCCCTGCCACCACCGCGTGCAAAACCACGACCGCCTCTACCACGACCACTTCCCCCACGTTCCAAAGACGATGGCGGAGGAACGTTATTGTAAGATCGAGGTCTGAAATTCGGGTTGTGCTGCACAACATCTTCTTGCGGGTCCACCCTCTCAACCGAAACATAGCCAGCGCGAGTCGCAGGCGACGCACCAATACCTCCACGTGGCCCTCCACGCAGCCCACGGGGGCTATATCCATTCTGATTACTGCCAAAATTAGCCCGACCACCCCGGCCGCGAATGTCTTTAGGCGGTTGCGGTGAGCCACTGGTTGGATAGTGGTTGCGAATCGGCAATGTTTGCTCCGACTGGCCGTGGCCACCACGGCCACGGAACGTTCCAATGCCCCTGGACGCACCTAACTGACCTGTAACAGCGCCACGGAAACTGCCTCGTAGAGGCGGAGGGGTGGGAGCATGTTCCAGCTGGCCCTTTCCGCCTGGTCCGAGTGGAGCTCCGTAGCCCTGAACGGTTAGTGGCTGTTGTTGTCGCTGTTGTTGTGATCTGCCTTGTTCAGCCGCCGCGCGGGTCGTTGCGACAAGTTGTCTGTTGGTCACGTTTAGAACGCATGATGCGGGAACGGTCGAACCGCGGAATGGGGAGCATCTGTCCCCCAGAGTTGTGCCGCTCATAAAGGAGACGTCAAACACAATGTCCAGGAGAAGTGTTCTGGATGTGCGCGTGAGCCCAACGATAGTCCCTCTTGTGGCGATGGGGACCTTGCCAGATTCCTGTGCATAAACCACCCTATCACCAAGAGAAAATGACTGGTTGCCTAGTCGATGCTCCGCATCAGCTGGCTTTAATAATGCATTACGCGGGACGCCTTTCATCTTTTTGGCTTCAGGTGCGGGTCGAGTACGGACGAGTTCGTCCGCGGCCTGTTCAATAGATTTCACAAGGTCTGAATTGAGCTGTTCAGCTTCCAACGGTACACGTTCGAAATGCTTCGCCTCGATAGACTTGAGCCATGCCTGAATCTCCTTGATTTTGGCAGCCGCTGTTTCTGGTGGGTAGAAATCTGTAGCCTGGAAGCCATCTCCTTGTGGCTTTCGTTGAATGCCTGCGATGAATTCAGGGAATTTGATCATATATTGCTGGATAAGACCGATGGCTTTCTCACTGAATTCCCATCCACTGGGCCCGCGTCGAGAATACCCAAGCACTTTCTGCTTCCTCGCCTCAAATTTCAGATTGAGTCCTAGGTTGATACGTTGGCTGTCCAAGACCACCGTGAACGAAGACGTGATTTTGGCCAGCGTCAGGGGGTTCAGATTCAGACTGCGGGCAATCGCGAACGATGGGCTGTAGGGAGAGAGCCTTTCGGCAGCTCTTGTGAGATCTCGACCAAATTCCGGTTCCTTGCCTTTGACGACGGAAACAAGCCCACTCAATTTTCCGTCCTCATGCCCAGTAATATGCACTGGCGCTCCATAGTTGTATTCACCCAGGAAAAAGGCCCTTGTTCCCTCCGGGAATTCCTCCTCGACAGGTAAAGCTTCTCGTTCGATAAACCGATCATCCTCGCACATAACCTGGTCAACAACAAGCTGCAGAGCGTAATCCGTTTCAATACCAGGGATATCAGCGAACTCCTTGACCGTGGCGCCTTCGTCCGTCTTCATTAATCCCTTCAGCATCTGCACGTGGACCATGGACTCGATATCGCCAACAACCATGCCGAGTCTTTTGCTATAGTATGACTCAATTTGGTGGGTTTTGCGTCTCCACTGATCTATTTGGGAGGGAGCATGCGGAATAGAAACAACATGCTGCTCTCCATCGACATACATGTAATCGAAAAGTTCGTCAGACACGCGACTCACTTTGGCCTCCTGAAGGAATGGGTACCCGACGTGCACTCGCTGACCAAGTTTTTGTTTCGCCAGTTCAACACTGGACCGGTTTTCTGGCGCGCTGAGCGTTACCACCATGCTCTCGTTACGACTCTCCTGTTGAAACACGGATACTCCGTGGAAGCCTAGCTGCCCATTGTGTGGCAATGTTTTCAAGCTAGGGAACCCTGCCAATGCCTCGTGACCCAGTTTAACGCCTTCTACAAGGCCAACAACAGGTTCTAGACCTTCCATTGTTGGGAGGTCAAACACATTTTCTATGCAGTGACACTTGGCGATGTCGGGAAACACGCCAACAAGTGAACTGGGATATGTGTATTCGATATCTGGGGAATAAGTGAATTTCAACGTAACACCAAATTCATTTCTTGCTCTCTCTGCTGGGGTCAGCAAGTGTTGCTTCGTGGCCATCGCGCCAAGCAGGCGTTTTTCATCAATAAACGGAATCTTGACAACGGCTTCCCACTCCATCTTTTTACCATTCATGTCAAGTTCGAAGTCGCGAGGATAAAAGTCGATGATCGGGGATTCTGGAGAAGTCATCAATTCATGGAAGGCCGCAGGGACAATTTGCTTGCTTCGGTCCGGTAGAACACCCATTAACTGTTCGAAAGGGCGGAAAGGTTGCCCAAGGTCGAAATTCATATCAGCTTTCAAGCCAAATTTGACATCAGAAATCATCGGCGAATAGTGATATTGATAGAACCAAGGCCAGGAGGCAACTCCGCGATAATAATAATAGAGAACCCACTGAAGGCCTTGCACATAATTTTCGGTCAACTTTCGCATTTCTTCATGATTATCCAAGCCCCACCCGAATTTGGACTTGTAGTAGTCGTTCTTCCACTCCTGGAACTTGAGCTCGTATTTTTTTTCAGCTGCTTGCTGAGCTTCCTCTGCCGTCGTTTCCTTCACCTTGGCGTTTTCGTATCTCTTCATAACGCGAAGAAGGGCAATTTGACCTTCTTCATCGTCACCATCATCTTCGTCGCCAGAGCTCCCGCTAGATTGAGTCTCCTTCGACGGCAGTTGTACCCGCAAAAATCGATCACCATGCTCGTTGGACATGGTAGTCCACGCAAGGTGCAGATCGTCTGCTAACTGCTCCACGAATTTGCGATCCCTCGCTGGTAAACTAGAGGAGAGGTCGAGAGGAATTGGTTGCCCTTCATCATTCACCGGGCGATGTGTGACATATTTTTTGATTCGGTTGAAAATGTGCTTCTGTGCGGGTGAAATCGTAAAATCCTTCGCATTTGCTGGTGACTCTGAGTTCTCCGGCTCTTGGCCTTTCATTTTGGATTTAATCCAACGGGCATCCGAATATTCCGCTTCAAAGAAACGGAATTCGACATCGGATAACGAATCTAAGAGAACTCCTAGCCGCTCTAAATTGATTGTTCCCTGTTCATTTATGTATCCTCCCAGTTTCGGTAAAACTTGTTTGTAAATCTTGAACATCCAAGCCAGCGCCCCCTCATTGATGTGTAAATTCGGCAGGTTTGGTAAGAAGTCATTTCCCACGAAAAACGCCATAAGAATGAAATCGTCGATAACTCGTTCCAAATCAAAAGGAAATTGCAAAGCGTCGGCCTCTTCCAACTCCTGAAACTCCAGCTCTAAGTATTCCCTTACCATACAAAGATGCATAAGATAGAAATTCTGGTGTTCTAGCTCCTTGGACTTTTTCTGACTTTGCCTCCCAAACGTTACTTCTTCACGGAGTAAACAGAAATGAGGATCGTGACTTAGTAGACCCAACATGATCAAATCCGCATCCAAGCCGTATAGACAATGCCGTACATCTGGATGGTATCCTGGTTGTGCTTTCGACTGCCGAATATATTCCATGATCTTATGCTCTCCTTCGCCAGGGACCTCATGCCCGGACAGAACGATTTCCACGCCCTGCCATTCCACATCCTCCGAGACTTTCTTATTGATGAAATACTTCAGCTGCTGTGTCAGCTTGGCCATGAATTCGGTTCCCGGTGTTATGCAGTTGCTATCAAAGGCCTCCTCCTTTGGCATTTCAACCCCCTGTTTGATAGCCTTTTCCTTGGCCACTTCCGCATCCAACGCTGTTCGGAATCGTCTCGCTCGTTGTTGGTTCATTTTCGCGCGCGGTGCGACTCCGTCAATAGCCATGAAAAACAATTTTTTCGGCTTGATCTTCCCGTATAGATGTTCTATATAGTTAAAAATAGCGATGAACATCTTATCTTCTGTCATGCGAAAGGTTGGCGAGTCCGAATCCTTGTGGGTGCAGTTGTGGATAATGCCATTCATATCGAGGTATAGGCAATCGAACTCAGGGATGCGGTTTTCTGCAATCAACTGCGATATTGCGGGGTATCGCTCGGACATCCATCTGAAAAACTTCGGAACACCCATATTTGCGACTTGTTAAATTAATGATAGGAAAGTGGTATGAAGTTGAAAAATGTGGTCAACGTTGGTGCCGTGAACTGGATCGAATGAATAACGAAGCAGGAACAAATTTAACCTATATAGACAAAACTCTATAGGTATGAAAAAAAGATGAGCTCTCGGAGCTCTGAATGAAGAGGAAAACAGTGAAAAGGGAAAAAAAGTGTCCGTTAAATACACCCAGAGTGAATAGCTGGAGTTTTAATGACCTTCGAGGGATCTTGCGCCCAAGATGTCGGGGAATCCAAATCGGGAGTTGGGCCGGGGGGCCTTGAGCTGCGTCACGTGGCGAATGCTATGAAAAGAGGACTAGCGTGTCCCGAGCTCATTAACGCGACAATCGCGTTTTCTTCATTTTGCGAATATACGTTTTAACAACCACCGTTCCGATAGGACTCTAGGGCCCCAAAGAGGTCCAATTTGCAAGATAAATATTCTGGAATCTCCTGAGACTTATACCTAAGTCAGTGCTTTCTCCACTTTAAGGAAGTGCGCGAGGCTTGAACTGCCAAGCTTCACCATGGATGATTTTGATCAAGGTTTGTGAGGAGCTCTTGAGTGCGCGCAAGATAGCTGCTGATTGTGGGTGTTGCACTTTTAGTGGGCATAGAGGAGGAGCAGGAAGAAGAGAGAACAGAGGAGAAGATAATTAATGAAGGTATTTACTCCCGTCTTATTTTTGCTATCTCCTTGAGTGCTTTTGGCTGACATTTCGTTCCCTAGAATACAAGACATGGAAGAAAAATGCGCCGTTTCTTTATGATATGATTCTCAGTACAGCATTAGAATGGCCTACTCTTACTACACAATGGCTACCAGATAAGCAAGCGTAGGTTCTTTTGGACAACATTGCGATTCCTGACTCGGAGCCTCTCATCGCTGATACCACCCAATAAGTGTCCCAGATAAACCCTATTCAACCCACCGCCTACTCATTGGAACGCATACATCGAGTGATGCCCAAAACTACCTTCAAATAGCACATGTCCAACTACCTAATCCAACGGCTCCAGATGCGGAAGATTACGATGACGAGAGGGGGGAGATCGGCGGATATGGAGGCGGGGGATCAAAGAAGGCGCCCATG
Source organism: Blastomyces dermatitidis ER-3 (assembly GCF_000003525.1). Lineage (NCBI taxonomy): Eukaryota > Fungi > Ascomycota > Eurotiomycetes > Onygenales > Ajellomycetaceae > Blastomyces > Blastomyces dermatitidis. The sequence goes on along the minus strand of NW_025544777.1, from coordinate 4,454,418 downwards.
GAGGTGAAATTTAACATTGTCCAAAAGATCGATCACAAAGGCGAGGTGAATAAAGCACGATACCAGCCACAAAACCCGAATGTTATCGCAACAATGTGCACAGATGGGAGAGTGATGATTTGGGACCGCTCGAGACACCCCAGTCTTCCCACGGGTAACGTAAGCCCTGAGCTAGAGTTACTTGGGCATACGAAGGAAGGGTTTGGGTTAAGTTGGAGCCCTCATTTGATTGGCCATCTCGCTACTGGAAGTGAAGACAAAACCGTCCGCCTTTGGTTTGCCACCCCTGCGCGTTTGAGGCTAGCATTCATTCCCACTTTAGGTATATGGTGCTAATATTATCTATAGGGATATCACGCAACACACGAAAGGCAACAAAGCTCTTAAGCCTTCGCGGACATACACCCACCACTCCTCCATTGTCAACGATGTCCAACACCACCCTCTCCACTCGTCCCTGATCGGGACTGTATCTGACGATATCACACTTCAAATCCTCGACATTCGTGAAGCAGACACCACCCGCGCTTCTTCGGTGTCCAAGGACCAGCACAAGGATGCGATAAATGCCATTGCCTTTAACCCTGCCAAGGAAACGGTCCTTGCTACCGGATCAGCGGACAAGAGTGTTGGCATCTGGGATCTCCGAAACCTTAAATCGAAGCTACATGCGCTTGAGTGCCACAATGAATCGGTAACGTCTCTGGCTTGGCATCCGTTCGAGGAAGCAGTGCTAGCGAGTGCTAGTTACGATCGGAAGATCATGTTCTGGGATCTCAGCCGTGCTGGCGAGGAGCAGACCCCTGAAGATGCTCAGGATGGACCCCCTGAGCTGTAAGTTAACCATTTCATTTCTTATTTCAACGGTGCCCGAACATTCTGTACCCTCCTCAACAGGCTAGGAATGTTCTTCTTGCATATCAATATCAGTATACTAACGCTATTGTGTTTGATAGACTATTTATGCATGGTGGCCATACCAACCGCATCTCCGATTTCAGCTGGAACTTGAATGATCCGTGGGTTCTGTGTTCAGCGGCGGAAGACAACCTGCTTCAAGTATGGAAAGTGTCTGATGCCATTGTTGGTAAAGACATGGAAGATGTTCCAACTGAAGAGCTGGAATCATGAGGGGCAACATAGTTATTTTGCTCGCTTGAAAATGACTCGATCTGGTCCATACTGTTCGCTGGCTTTGGCTGGTGCCCGTTGCTTATCTTAAAGGGGGGTGGTTTCCGCGTATCCTTTTCCACAACCTATATTCTCTTTGAAGAGACACGCTGAAATTTCCCTCTGGGCATGGTGGGATAGGGTATTACTTTCGGTGTTCCTTCTTCAGGTGTACGAATTTCACGGCTTGTTTTCTGTCTTATGCTCCGTCTGTATTTGTAGGTACATTATATTGGGGTGAAATTTGAAAGGCAGCGGTTACTCAGTAGCGAATTCAGTCTTTACGTCCCTTAGATTGCCACTATCTTTACCCAATAAGCTGGACTGTTCCCATCTAGTCCGTCCTTTATTATTTTCTATTTTAGACTAGCGTCGGAGATTTATTTTACCGAGCAGCCGCTTCCAGCGAATCAGCCTTAGTCAGAAACCTTGACGAAACTCTGATCTTTCCCAAAAAACTCGCCGCCAGCCCAGACAAAAAAAAAAAGAAAAAAGAAAATATACCACACTCCTCAGTCTATAACTTTCAAAATCCTATGCAAATGCCCCGACAAAACATAAATATTGTCAGTTAGAGGACCGGGCAACCGAGAAGAGCAAAAATATCTGCACTTCACGGCTTCTCGAACCCAATTCATTCCTTTATCAACCCAGTCGCACGGCGGAGAGAAATTTCGAGATCGACAAATGACTGGGGACTCCCCGCCACTGGGCCCAAAGCCCAAATCCGCCATCCCCTCCTATCTCCTCAACGGACAAGCTTCCGTGCGCATGCCAAGTAACGTGCGCGAGCGGGAGAGCCTCAATTCATCAATCAAATCTTCATTCGCCCGGAAACAGGTGGTTGATCCGGATTTTGCGGTTCCAAAGCCGGTCCCAGTAGCAGAAATACCCCCCGCAGCTGCAGCAAGCGCGGGGGAAACGGCAATGCCAACTACAAATGAGATACTCGAGAACGGGGTGCCTAATGATCAGCACAAGAATATATCAGTGGAACAGAGCGGTGCTGTCAATGAAAAACCATTGCCCGCCGCTCGCAGACCATTAGAGATATCCGCGCTTCATATCACCTCCTCCGCTACTCCTACTGCTACTGCTTCTACCCTTGCTCCCCGTCCTACTAAACGAAACCTCAGCGAGCCACCTCGCGATCCTAGAGACCATACGGGATCTCTAACACCACCTTCTGCTGTTAGTCGACCTGCGAGCCCTTATACCCTGAATCCACCAATTGATTTTGACGGGCTGAGTTGGCCAAGTGTGTATCCCCTCTCCTCTGACACCCCCTTTTTTTTTCTCCCCCTCAATATTTAATAATCTTGTGCAGGCGTCGGTACGCGCGAACGTCTCGAAGCTACACCAGAAGAAAGTGAAAAACGAACACAGAAACTCGCGGATGCCGTGCGGACGATACTGGAATGTATTGGGGAAGACCCGCAGCGCGAGGGTCTGCTTGGTACGCCGGAGAGATACGCGAAAGCGCTGATGTATTTCACAAAGGGTTATGAGGAGAACGTGCGCGACCTGGTTAATGGTGCTGTTTTCCATGAAGACCACGACGAGCTTGTCATTGTGAAGGATATCGAAGTTTTCTCGCTCTGCGAACATCATATGGTCCCGTTTACGGGCAAGGTATGATTCTCCACCGTACCAGCCCTTCATATTATTTTTTTTAAAGAAAGGCCATAAGATGGGGATACAGATTTACTGACCATAGAAACACAATCCTACAGATGCACATTGGCTACATCCCCGACCGCCGCGTCCTCGGCCTGTCTAAACTCGCCCGCCTCGCAGAGATGTTCTCACGCCGCCTTCAGGTGCAAGAACGTCTAACGAAGCAAGTAGCCCTCGCCATCGCCGAAGTGCTGAAACCACAAGGCGTAGCCGTCGTGATGGAGTCGAGCCATCTGTGCATGGTGATGCGTGGGGTGCAGAAGACTAGCAGCACGACTACGACGAGTTGCATGCTTGGCTGTATGCGGGCGAGTGCGAAGACGCGAGAGGAGTTCCTTAGTTTGCTTAATCGGAAGTAGAACTTCTCCTTAAAAAAAGAGAGAAAGAAAGAGGGGGGTTTGGCTGGAATACACATGTATATATACCCCAGACGTGAGTTCCTGGAATGAACGACCAAAGACAACGCACATACACAGATGCAGGCCATCTTCTACGCAAATCACCGACTTCCAACATTTCACCCTCTAACACTCTGTACGGTAGCTTCTCCCTTTGGAACACTATCGTCGACTCACTTCTTTCTAGACATACTTCCCGCCGGCCCGATAGTTCGTTCACAGTGTACCAACCGTCACCTTATGATAGAATCGTTTTTCTTTTCGCCCTAACTTTGTTTGTTCTACGACTCTTTTTTAAACCCGGAGTTTGGTCTTTGAACCCCTTTTTCTTTTTTCTTTTTCAAAGCCATTTCATCATAGAGGCTTTACGAAATTTGGTGGGCATTGGCTGGCTTTCTCTTGTTGTTGGTTCTCTCTTTTTCTGCGCTCGCCGTTTCAACAGGCAAGCAAACACTTTTCATCCTGATATCGTTATCACATTGTCATATATATGGGTTGGATTTCTGTTTGTTGCCATTTGCCATTATATTTTCCTACGTGGTTTTCTTTTTCATTTTCATCCTTGCTGCGTTTTTCTTTTCATCGATTTTTATTTTCTCTTCCTTCTTTTCACTCCCCCTTTGAGGCTTCGCTCGGAAGATATATACTGGATACCCAATACTTCCCTGTATTCAACTACCTCCATTTACCCTTTCTTGAATCCAACTTCAAGAACAGGACCGGCGCAGCGAGAAAACCCACCTACGTGTTTTTCCCAAGGATTCGGATCCTTTTAACATGCCTCCTTTTTCTCAGTGTTCCCGATGATTTTCCGTGCGCGAAAGCCGTGATATGATAGATATGTTAAAACACAGAAAAAATTATGCCCCGCCCAAGAAGGATGTGTGATCATTTATGCGATGATGACTCAACTCATCCTATTTGCTTTCTCTGATATCTTTGATTTTCTCTCTTGGTTGTGGTTTCTACTACATGTATACATTAGATAGATGTGTGATATAGAAAGAGATTGAAATGAGAAACATCGATAAATGTCTCGCAGGTACACATACGGTTTAGGCGAAGGTAAGGTACATTACAACTGCATGAGAGGGAAAATCTATGAAGGAGCAGCGGACAGACAGATTGTTATTGCAAGTACCAGAAGGCTTCATTCAGCCGGGAGCAAGAACGAGAGACAAACAAGCGTTGTTGAGAGAAATAAATGGCTGTCGGATATGGGGGATATGGGGAAAGCAAAAGGGAGCCCAACCCATAGCAACGAAACGGCGTCCTCGAGAAAAGTAAACAAGAACTGGGAGTTGAAATATCTCCTCCAGTGTAGTGTTACGAGGTCTCTCTCTCTCTCTCTCTCTCTCTCTCTGTAATCATTGTTTAACACAGTGTAAAGGTGCTAAATTATTTGCTATTCTTCTATTCTTTATTCAATCGCTATCCGCGTCTCCATCATCAATTCTGCCACTCACTCATCTGTCCATTTCGCTATTTCAGTCGCCATTCTCGAGGTATTGAGGGACATCTATCAATGCCAGATATATACCCTCAGCAGCCCATTAGCCCCCCCTTAATTCTCGTCTGTGGACACATACTCGGTTTGTATACCTGATTTTATTCTGAATTTTAGGCTCGTGTTATTCCTATCGGCGCGTCCATTCGCGCGCTTGCATGCCCCTATTCACATAGAAGTTGCCCATTCACCATCCCGAGTTGTCCTATTTTTGGTGATTGGAAAACCCCCCCGTTCAATCACCAATTGCCCATATAATAAATACCCATTCCACCCCAACCCTTACCCATTCATTCATTCACCAATATTCCAGGCAGAGGGAGACATTTGTTTATTGATCTGAAAATCCTCACTCTTTGCGAAACCCCAACTTGGATCATTCGGTTTATCAAGATTCGCCTGCGCACCTTGTCCCTTTTGATAAGGACTGCAAGCATTCACCATTTCTTTCTTTCTTTCTTCTGTTTTCTTTTCTTTTTCTTTTCTTTTCCTTCTATTTTGTAAATTTTCTGCCAAGGTTGGACGAATATGGCGTGGCCGGGTTACCTACCCCTAGGAAATATGGCTTTTGGAGCAGGGGACTTGGACATGCCACAGCAGGAAGCATATGAGCCTCTGCAACGTTTCCAGCAGCACCAGATACAGGAAACATATCAGACTCAGCGCCAACCCGTGCAGCAGCACCAACTGCAGGGCCAGCAGCACCTACCCCACAGCCAGCAACACCACCCTGCGCAGCAGCATCAACTACACAACCAGCAGTACCTACTCCAGAGCCAACAGCACCACCCGGACCAGCAGTACCAACCGCAAATCCAGCACATACACCATCAACTCCAGAACCCACACCAGCAGCAGCAGCAGCAGCAGGACCAGCAGATACACCAGCAGTACCAGCACCCACTCCAACAGCATAACCGAAGGCAGCTTGGGGACAACCAGCAGCAGCAGCAGCAGCAGCAGCTACAGCTCCAATTCCAGCACCAGGACCAGCCGCAGCCCCAGCAATACCAGTCCCAGGTACAACATCATTTCCAACATCAGCCACAAGACCAACTCCTGCGCCAGAACCACCAGCAGCACCAGTTTCAGCTCCAGGAAGAGGGGTTACAGAGGTGGAGTTTTCCATATCAGTTGGGTCCACCAATTCCGGGGTCGGGGGTATTTCCAAGAGTAGTTGACCTGCCAGAGGAGCAACTGCAGCCTCGGGATATAAACATATATTCGTCTCAACCACCGCTACACCAGTACCAGGAGGGACATAGAACAGGACACAAAAAGACCGCATCATGGCCTCAAAGAATAGGAACGCAGAGGCCTCCTCTACAGAGTGGAAAAAGGGAAAGGAGCAGATATACCCGCGTGGAGCACAGAGGGACTAGACGCAATTCCAATCGCACTAGCGAATCTAGGGAGATAGAACAGTCCCAACCGCCAGTGACAACAGGTCGACCTCAATCTAACTTAGCGCAGGAAAGTTACAGCAATGTTGACCATCCTCTGGGGCCGAACCAAACTGAAGCTGTTGGAAATTATCCAATCCAGGGAGTTGGAAATCAAGTCGGGTACCTTGGCCAGGGAGCGAGCAGGACTACGACCATAGGAACTCCTGCATCCAGAAAAAGCCCTGGTCGGACGCCAAACCACACGGGGTCGCAGAGCGATGGCATTGATGACCATCAAACTGAGGATTCTCGTGGTCCAAATTGTCCTGTCGGGGTTATGCAAACTGGTAGGTTGCATCAAATGTCCTCGCCTGAAATGAACCCGCAACGGGCACAACTTGGTAATGACCCACCTGCTCTGCAACCACATTTGGCGACGACGGGACCCTTGGGAAGCAGTGGGGGTTCCCCGTCGTCAGTGCAAGAGGTTGAACGGAGGACGCCGTGGGAATGGGATGCAATTCTTGCGAACCCTAATAGTATACCACACCAGAGAACAACTCACGCAAACTCGGAGATGCGAGATTCCACAGGCATGTCAGCAGAAGAACATGACGCATTATCCAACCCGCCAGATCCCGGGCAAAAGTCGTCCCGATCTTCTTCAGGCCCCGTTCCGCCGACAATAATGGCACCCATAACTAGTACTGGCGAGGACCCGCTGCTCATGCTGCTGAGAGCGGCTGAAATGATTTTAGGCCCATTGATACCCAAAGGCATGTCCTCAAATGCAAAGGAAGCTGGTGGTGAGAAGCTAACTGCAAGTCAGAAAGTGCTCCCGCTCCCCGTTCACTTCAGTCTTCCTTATGCGATGAGGACGAGAGACCACTCAAACCCGAACGCAGTTCGTCAACTGACTCTGCCAGCTCTAACGAATCCTCGCCGTAATATCAAAGCCTTGCGGTTACCACCTTTGGCACAGGCTTTTCGGAATGTCAATGAATGCAGTGAAGGCTCCGATGCCCCTCCTAACGATAAGCTGCAGGTAGAGACCTTCGATTCCCAAACCGTAAGACAATCTAGTTTTAAATGCAGGGGCCACCAAGACCGGTTCGTCAGCGCGGCAGAGCGTGCGCAGTCTGATTTGTTGTCATTATCTAATATTTCCCAATTATTTATTATGAGAAAACAAGAACTTGAAAGGGGTAGCGGCCAAACCCCATGTCGAGGTCCAGGACTTGAGGGAGTCAGATATCAATATGAGGCCCCGTTTAATATTTTCCAGGAAATTCTCAAAAGGCCGGAGCTGGCTTTGCTCGTAACGAGGCATCTGCGTGTACAGGAGCTTTTGATTTTATATCGTACTTCCAAAGATTTCCATCATGTGGTGAACACTCGCTTTACAACTGTTATCCAGGCACAGGCGTGCGCACGTGCTCCGGAGGCCGCGAAAATATTTCCGCCCCGCTGCTATGCAAAACTCTGCATTCCAGACCCAGGTTTACGCCCTCATCCTGTTGCAAAACGTGCCGCTTTAGGAGAAACTCGAAAAGTTCCATCCTTCCGCTGGTTGCTCATGGTATGTTTTCGCGAAATGGTCTGCCATGAGATTGTCACTATCCTAGCGGAGGATGGCGTCCCCGTGCCAGACCGCTGCACATCAACCATGAAAAAGATATGGCTCCTCATGGATATTCCAGATAACGCACGGCGAATAGCACTAGTTCAAAACCACGAGATATTCACGGATGTCGATCTATTTTTCGCCACCTTGTTTTTTGTCAAGCTCGACATGCGCTTCACTGACCCAATCACTGGTAGTGGGAAGGATGGTATGCGCCGCTTGCTACTCGCACAACCTAGCCTTTCCATGCTATGGCGGACACTGAAACGGACAGCACTGATCAGCAAGCTAGACGTCATGCGGTTATTCGCCCGTTGGAAGTACCAGCTACGCCAGGATCAGCGGGGGTTAAGTATCTTCGGCGTTCCAGCCCATGAGGTAGGCATCGTACAATACCAATGCTGGGGCCGGACGGGGAATCGAGTACCGCTGCAGAGACCGGATGAGCTGCTGCTGAAGGAATCGATCCGGAGGGGGTTAGATTTGCAACAGAGGTATACGGATATGTTTCTGTGGGGGTATATTAATCCTAGGACAATGCAGGACTACCTGCCTGTGCTGCATAAGCGGCAGATGGAGAGGATGGAAGGATTGGAGGAGCTGCTTGTGCCTGTAGAGGATAGGGGGAAGGTGGAGGTTGGGAAAGTTGTTTCGAAAAGGGTTAGGGGGTGATTTTGATGCTCTTAATGCATTCTTTTTTCTGGTGATTTTTTCTTGTTCCTTTTTTATTTGAATCTCCTATTCTTCTTGGTTTATGCGATTGTTGGCTGGTTATACTTAATTGGGTATGCTTGGATGGCATACAATCACATGTTGGCTGTGGTACCTGCATATGGTAGTTAGTGGGTAATGAATAATAGTTAATGGCCTGGATTGCAAGATATGATCTCCTTCGTATGTCATAATGTCATTCCTTTGCCTTAAGACGGGGCTGTGGCATGTTTATAGTTATCATAGAATCGCGGTTGAAGGGCCCAAATCACATGACAATTTGGATGACTAATTTTACCACGTGACCCTTCCAGCTTCGGAACCTTGTAAGCGAGAGCCAGCCCGCCCAACACCGCTCGTCTCCAACCCACCTCCGCTCCGACCAAGTACCGCCCGCCCAGCAACCGGCCGTCTTCTTAGACAGTTTAACCGGGATTCTGTTTGGAGACAGACAGAGGTATGTACCTGGTGGGGTTCGTATCTGGAGTGCTCGCGTCTAGCGTCTCGTTGCGATGTTCTTGGTGATTCCGCCGCCCTTAAATTTTCTCCTCGAAGACCTAGGTGCCTCGACGTCCTAAGTTCACTCAGTGTTTTGGGGAATGTCGACAAACGATGAGCATCTGCGTCTTTAGGGGGCCCATGCAGCGCCATGGTGCACGATATCTGAGGGGCGTTTTCCTTGACCAGCGATAGATGGATAGGATGGATGGGTATCCTTTTCGTACTTTGTAGTTGGTGATGTCCGAGGCCGCCAAATAGCCGTCAACATCACCCCCCGTCCTCCGGAGTGTCCACACGCCACTGCGCAGAGCCCCCTCCACCCTACGCTGCTTCGATCCTTCTATTTGAGAAACGCGACTGCTTCCGCGCCTGGGTCTAATCTAGTTGATTTCCATGTCTTGACGGCCGGAGGATGGCCGTTGTTGTGCCGTTGTTGAGACTGGGAGGGCACTTTTTGGCATATTTTGTTTTTGCAACAGCACACCCCGTTTGCTGGCTAGCACGGGGGTTCATTTGCTCAAATCAATTGTAAAATGACTATTGCCAGTCCACGTCTGGAACATACAACATCGCGACGCTCAATTGCTGCCATCGTCCAGGCCAGCCCCGCGGTACACCCCTATTTTAACTTCAACATGTCACATGGACTACGGGAGAAGATTAATTGTACAGCGCGATGGAATATGCTGAGGGCATGTACAGATAGGTACGTCACTCACCGTGGTGTATGTTCCCTCACCTACTAGACACTCTCTTCTATTGGCACCGTTACTGCTACTGCTACTGCTACTAGACCACAAGGTTGTCTCGCTCAATGGACCGTATATATAACAGCACCTGAGCTAAAGAAAGACGGGGGATCTTTAGGAATATGTCCTATCGACGACTGGAAATGTTAACTCCACATCAGCCAGAGGAGTTTTTTGGTGGAAACTACAGCCCACCTCACATAAAGGAGGGGGAAGACTTGCATGTCGGATCAGGATATATTGCTTCTTTTCCATACCGTAGATAGATATGTGTGTGACATGATGCTGCTAAAGTGCAGCAGCCGTGAAAAAGACAAAACAACAGAACAACATCAGAATGTCCTGGATTCCCTCGACAATGAACCAGAGACTATTCGCAGCCTGACTGGCCCACAGAAGCTGTGAGAGAGTGAGAGCTACGAAAAGTGATATTTAGCCACTGGACGTGCTCCGTGACAAACTCTCGGAACAATTGGTGTCGAACCCCATTGGCAGGGAGAGAAACTCAGATGGGACGGGAATATATTTATGGGAAAACCACAGGACAATCTCTGTATTCCCACAGTGGTTAAATGGGAGGATGCTGGGGCTTTTTTTTTTTTTTCCTGTGGGCGCTGTTGTTGTTTTGGGCTGTCATCAATTTGGGACACAATCGTAGACTCACCACTCTTTGCAATCGGCGGACTCATTTGCTGCTGGAGCTACCAAGACACGGGCGGTAACCACCAGAGGAACACACCAACCCCCCAACAACGCTTCTTGCAACCTACAACAAAAGCTCTCCAACGGCAAATTTGACGGAACAGGATTATCAACCTGCGGCGCCAGACTCTGACTATATATATAGTCTTGCAACTCACTGTCTCATTGAGGAACATCTGATATTTACTACAAAGCCCTGTCGCGCTACGCTACTGGAGCCTCCAGACCGCTACAGCCAACCACTCTCGCATATCCTAGGGGTCCATCTGAAACTGTGGCAGGCCTTCGGATCTGAGAATATTGTTGGATTGCATGTAATCCCAGCGACAGATAGGGAATTTCAACAGCAAAAAGAGAAAAGCAAAAAAAAAAAAAAAGAAAAGAAAAGAAAAAAAGAAACCGAACTGCGCAGTGAGTGCCTGTGGGCGCCCGTTGCTGACTCCGGTTGACGCCAAGCCCTCAACGCCGCTAGCGCAAAAGGAATCTCCAGTATCGCCAGTCCTTCTGTTCCGCACGACGTTTCTTGATCAACCCCCTCTCTCCCGACACAACTGCTGCCAACTTATCCCTTCAACCGATTCTTAACCAGATGCCGCTAACGATTACATGGCTGGGTCCCGAAGGAATCCGCTGATGAAAGACCAGTGGAGAGCCGACGACGACCACAAAGAGAGAGACGACCCACATCCACATCACAGAGAACGAGACAGAGAAAGAGACCGCGAACGGCCTGAGCGGCGTCCACGATCACCGCCGGCCTCGCGTCGTGGGGCAGGCCGTGGCCACGAAAGATCTAGAGGCCGTGGTGCTTCATTCGCTAATCATAATCAATCGTCCCGTCGTCCCCAGACAGGCCGGAGGGGAGATAATAAGAAACACATTAATAGCAATTATACTAGTAATAGGAACAGACGACTTTCTCCTTCCTCTCACATTAGGGCTGCAGACACTGAACAGCGAGATTCTACGCGTCAGCCAGAGGCTCAGGTAACTTCTCGGGCTGACCACAAAAATTTACCACCACAGTCTCCTGCCCCGCCCCCCAAGCGGAAACGAAGTCGGAGCATTTCGCCATCTCGCCCTCAGCCGCACCCACGCCCCAAGCGGCGAGACGGTCGTAATCGAGACCGCCCCGAGAGAGGCAGAGGTCGACCCAATCGCAATTTCTCCCCGAGGAGGGCCCCGATTCCCCGTGGCAAGGATTACCGACCGGCGGACCTTCGTTCTGAAGTCTCGACATCCGACTACTTGCAGTCTCGCCGCAGGCGTTCCAGATCCCGAGATTCATTCATAGAAAGACGCAGCCTATCCCCGCGTCGTGCTTCTCGGAGTCCTCCGCCTGGAAAGGACTACGTGGATCATTCCCCGCGCCCTTCATCCCGTCACTCCTTAGTGTCAAGAGGCTCGCGGCAATCACCACCGCCGAACTATCGAAAAAGCACAGAAATGCAATCTACGCGTCCAATCCAGTCTATTGTGGATGACCCACGCCGCTCTCCATCCCCTCTTCGTCCCATTCCTAGCTTCGATGCTGGGAACCCGAATCAAAATACCGACAATGATGCTCGGATACGGGATACTTTTCAAAACCACAGTATGCGTGGCTCACGCCGACCATCTCGTCCACAGGTCGATACACGCCAATCTTACAATACCTCGCCACAGTATGTGACGCCCACGAGCTCCCGCCTTGGGTCCCCGCAATCAGGGTCTCCGTACAGTGGTAGTAGGGGATCGTGGACTGGCCAGCAGCCATACCATGGGCAGCAAGGGTTAGTAAATCGTACAAACGCCGGGTATTCATCATGACTTGAAACTAACGATGTAATTCAGACAAATGGGCGGCTATTCGCCACCTTATAGACAGGCGACTTATCCCCCTCCGCAGGGCGGGTCTCAGGGACAGTATTACCAAGGCCAGCCGTATTCCGCAAGCGCAGCCCACGGACAACCAGGATACTCTAGTCAGACATATAGAGGTGGCCCTCCGGGATATCGGGGCACTCAATATAATCAAACCCAGGATCGTCGATTTTCTGGACCAGGTTCGCAATCATATGGGAACGCGCAGCCACAACCACAACCCCAAACACAAACCCAACAACAACAGCAACAACGGGGAAGAGGGAGCCATTTTAACAATCTGCAATGGACTCCTTCCGGTGGACGTGGCCGCGGAGCACACGGACCTCCTGGGGGCTCGCTTCAACATCCTCACCTTCCAGATGAGCGCTTATCGCCTGAAATTGACGAAGATGATAACCCATTCCGCCCATCCAAGGATTTACAGGTGGAAGACGAAGACTCAAAGCCCAAACCGGAGAAGCAAGATTCAAAGAAAATGCCGCCTCCCAATCGACAACAGGGTGCCCCTGCACAACCCAAAGAGAAAGAATCAGGAAAATTCAGTTTCGCTTTCAAATCAAAGGCTCCGGCCCCGGCTACGCCTAAGCCAGTGCCCGACCTTGCACAAAGGATGCGTGAACCCCCTCCAAAGGCGGCAGAGACAACGAAGAACAAACAATCGAATGCTCCTCCACCGAGGGAAAAGTCTAGTAATCGGCTGGATCGAAGAGATGACAGACGAGACTCGCGGAGAAACGACCGTCGGGTTGACAATCGAGGAGAGAGGTATCGTGATCGACGGGATGAACGACGAGTGGAGCCCCGACATGAGAGACGGCCAGAGCGATCGCCAGAACGTAAGAAACCGAAGAAAATCCTGAAGCGAATGAAGCCACGTCCAACGATATCTGAAGAGTTCTCCAAGTCCGACTCTGTCTACTACCGAAAACCCGGAAACGAGTCGGTTATTGGAGCGGGAACATACGGCAAGGTGTTCAAGGCCATTCATGTTTATACTAAGAATATGGTCGCGCTGAAGAAGATACGTATGGAGGGTGAGAAGGATGGGTTCCCCATTACGGCCGTTCGTGAGATTAGACTGCTCCAACATCTCCGGCATGATAATATTGTCTGTCTGCAGGAGGTTATGGTAGAGAAAAACGAATGCTTCATGGTGTTCGAGTACTTGTCTCACGATCTGACTGGCCTCATCAACCATCCGACATTCTCTCTCACAGCTGCCCATAAGAAACATCTTGCACGACAAATGTTCGATGGTTTAAATTATCTGCACCACCGCGGGGTGCTACATCGAGACATCAAAGCCGCTAATATCCTCATCAGTAATCAGGGACAACTGAAATTTGCTGATTTCGGCCTCGCGCGATTCTTCTCTAAGAGCCGGCAGCTAGACTACACCAACCGCGTCATCACCATCTGGTACCGCCCACCAGAACTCTTACTAGGAGAAACTCGATATGGCCCCGCCGTCGATATCTGGAGTGCTGCATGTGTATGGGTAGAGATGTTTACCAAGAAAGCCGTGTTCCCCGGTGAGGGTGGCGAGATCAGTCAACTTGAGAAGCTATACAATTCATTGGGCACTCCGACCCGCGCTGACTGGCCTGATATTGTCGAAATGCCGTGGTTTGAGCTATTACGCCCGACAGAGCGGAAACCACGCACCTTTGACGATGTTTATAAAAATATCCTGTCCCCTGCTGCCTTAGACCTCGTTTCCAAGATGTTCCAGTATGATCCTGTCAGAAGACCCTCTGCTGAGGAGGTCCTCACACACCCATACTTCACGTCAGAGGAACCAGGGCCCCAGCAGGCTATTGAGTAAGTTTAATTTTCTGCTATACTGATCATGACAGCCATTTTCTTATCCTTTCATCCTCTGTAACTAACAACCCTTTCACTAGGCTCGCAAATGTCGAAGGCGACTGGCACGAATTCGAATCCAAAGCCCACCGCAAGGAAAAGGACAAAGAAGCTCGTCGTGCAGAGCATCAGCGCGAAAAAGAAAAGCGTAGAGTGAGCGGTGGCGCTGCTCAGAGCAGTGATGGGCGGGATACCAAGCGGGCACGCATAGAGGAAGGTACCTCTTCTCAGCTTCAGTCGCTTGAAAATTGAAAGTAGAGATCCTCGTGGTATTCATTTATAGCTCCACACCGGAACTGTTCCCCCCTTGTTTTCTCAAGAAGGGAACTGTCAGTTGGGTGGAGAAGCATAGTGTTTATTTTATTTTATTTTATTTTATTTTTTTTTTTTTTTTAATGCCTTATTTCTTTTCAAACAAATTTAAGCGGCTCCTTTTTCTTACTTTTTTTTTCGTACATGGAAACACGAAAAGGAAAAGCATGTTTGGCGATATCCGTTTATTATATAACCTTTATTTTTTTTTTCTCCCCCAAATTGGGGATGTGATTGCCCATTATGAACTCATTTCCCCCTTTTTGCCAACTGCGTACATTATTCTGCTCTATTTCTTTCAAGATCCTTCTCTATCTCTGCGATCCTTTTGTCCTATACTACCCAGTTTTTATTTTGCTCTCTCTCCCTCTTATTCACCACCTCCACAGTACTTTCCGTATGATTGCAACCCACGGTGTTTCTTGTTTAGCTACTTGTTTGGTGTCATGAATATTCCAAGTCCCATTGACGTTATAGCATTTGAATGATATAGTCCCAAACCTCTTTCTGCCTCTCTGACCCAGTCCTACAGGCAAGGACCTTTGATCGAGCTTCGGTCTATGTCTTTCAGCTACCCAACCAAGGTGAATTTTCGAGGTGGGTGTCAGGCGTGATAAATACGCCGCCTATGGGAAAAATCTCTGATACAAAGATGATGTCTACGCACTTGTATGCATATGAGCGGGTGAATGAATCGAAGACGCGACATATCATACGGTATCTGTGATCTTAATATAACTATGTCTAATAGGGTACAAGATAGCGAGGCGGTGCGTTCTATTGTTCTTCAAATACGCGCCCTGTAAATCCAATTTTATGTATATATCGCTAACAAACTGTGGTATCAAAAGTAAAATGCCCATGCCATATGAGCAGGAGGGTATCGCAGTCAAACCCGGCGAATCATTTCTATATTGACCTTCTTTTCTTTGCCTTTTTATTTTTATTTTATTTTTTTCTAATTTTCCCAATAAGCACAGGGATGTATGTCACAGGCTTGAAAGCCTGACACCTGCCCGTCTGCACTGACACTTCAACCCATTCACATCTTGGGCCCATTAGCATAACTAATCCCCCCCCAAAACTCCCCATGAACCACCGCGGCAATTAACTGATACGCAATCGCCGTCCTGGGCGGCAAGCGCAGCCAACCCTCTTTATATCCCGACCCAGGTTTCCCCGACAAATCGCTGGTGCCCACTTTCAACGCCTCCTCAGCTTCCGCAATAGAGAACCACCGCGCATCTTCTAGTTCTGGGTCATGCTGGAGCGAGATGATTTCATGCTCCGGCTTCGCCACCTGCGCAATGGCGCCAATCATCAGATTGGCCGGGTACGGCCATGGCTGCGTGCTATGGATGACGACACGGGACACCACCACGCCAGACTCTTCCCACACCTCGCGCCGCACTGCATCCTCGACGGATTCGGCGGGCTCAATGAACCCGGCCAGCGTCGAGTACCAGTTGGGCGGGTATCGCTTCTGCCGGCCCAGAAGCAGGCGTTGGCCGTCGTGGCTGACGACGACCACGATGATGGTTGGGTCAGTACGGGGGAATGAGATGTTTGAGATCGTTGTGCGGGTGCTGCAGGGCGGGCGGGGACCTTGGGGGTCGTGCGGTGGGCAAGCGCGCTTTGTGCCCGCTTGGACAGACATGGTTAGGTGGCCGCAGGTGCCACAGTATATGTTGCGCGTGTTCCAGTCGAGAATGGCGCGGGCTTGGGCATATATGGCGGCTATGTCGGCGGGGAGGGTGGTGACGGTGCGGCCCCGGAAGAAAGACAAGCCCTTGGCTTCCATAGTTGCGATAATGTCCTTGGCAGGTTGTTCTATTGTGCCGCGCGGGGTGACGTCTAGGGCGAAGAAGGGGGTTCCCTTATACGTTTTGTAGCTCAAAGTATTTTCCGTCTGCGTCTCGTCTAGACCTAGGAATATCAGGAGGGGCTTTGTGACGGAGGGGTCGAAGTCCTTGAGGGCGTCTACTTCGGATTTATCGAAGATGTCTTCGGGAACGAGGGTCTTGACATCATTGTAGGAAGCGTAGAAGAGCTCTGAGGGGCTGCGGATGAGGGGGTTGAGCTCGTTGAAGAGTAGAAAGCGGCTTGTTGGGTGTCTTATCGCTGCTGATAAGAATGCGCCATCTGCTCGGAGGAACGAGACCCGGTTTAAACGCGAACCTGCGAAGGAGATGCTAGGGCTTAGCCATATCGTTGTACTACAGAGATGGGGAGGAAATGAGCGAGATAGTTACTCACTTGAGAAATAGTTCACTGTCTCCTTGCCAAACTTGCGAGAAAGCATGGAATCCAGCTGGGCATGCGTGGGTGCGGGTATATCAGCAATGGCTTCAGAGGGAGCGGAGGACATGGCTATTTGTTCCCGGTGAAGACAAGGGGTTTTATGTATATGAGCTCTTCTTCCGGGTTCAGGGTGTTAAGACAGAAAATGGCTTGACAAAAGTGTGTAGATGCGCATTTGCTTGCTCTCGCTCGTCGTCTTCCCCGCGATTATACGATGACTCAGCGGATTGACCTCGGCATTCCCCAAAGGGGAAATGTTGAAGGCTTTCATTTAGATCCAAAAACATCGCGAAAGTCGAGATAGCGGAGGGGAAGTTGCTGCATTGATTGGAATTCCGCGGGGTGTCAGACACTCGATGTATTAGAAAATTTTGCTACCATGGCAAAAGATGTTTTAATTTTACGCCAGGGGAACATGGGATGGTTGCATTTAGGGCCGTGGTTAGGATAATCAGTCTAGGTTCCCAGCATGCATCGACAGAGAGAATGCAATTTCACAATCATCTTGGTCACCAATTGTACCAAATACCTTGCAATTAAAGGCATCACCAGCCTTTGTCAGCCTTGAGAGACGAAATTTGCTTTACACTGATAGATTGACAACTTGAAATTTGAGGCTCGGAGGATTAGCCGAAGCTACGATTAACTAACGTTAGTTAACTGGTTAAGTTAGTTAATTATAAAATCCGCTGATGTCAGCTTTCGCTAGCACAGAGGAGGACGGAGTAACTCCACAGAGGCTATTATTGCGCCAACGGCAGTTTGTAAATGGTAAATGGGATCACTCAGGGGGCGTGTTCGGTTGTACGTATGTATGTACATACAAGTACAACCTGCACGTAAAAAGTGGATAGTATTTTAAGTGTACAGCAGGAGTCATATAATCAACAATGTGAGCCCCCGCACTACTACAGGATAATACTCAACCTGGCAGCACACTTGTATATAACTTTACACGCTCCCAACCTTGCCTTATTATAGATACAACCCCTCACTATATGATCTAGTTACACCATTGAAGTCTAATCGCGTGTAAGTGGAGAAAAAGAAGGGATATGATATAAGAATGGCAGACTGAACACAAGGCCTCTTTCGTGCAGACAATGTTGAATGGAGTGTGTACGGTGTAAGATTGTGTAAGTGGGGTCTTTTATACAAGATTGTACGAGGTTAAGCGTGCAACCGAACACTCCCTCTAGTTGGATCCGGTTGATGTGCATTATTATTATTATTATTCTTATTCTTATTATTTTGAGCCAAGCCATCGCCCCGAACGAGAAACTCAGCGAGGATCGGGAATCACTGCGAAACGCATCCATTATTGCCTCAACCACCAATTGAAAGCTTGACGAGGCGATTTGAGCCAGCGAAGGTTTCTTGGGAGAATAATAATAATAGTTTACGGCCGCCACATGCAAGCGTCCCGTTATTATTATTCATTCCCATATGCTCATGGGCTTGAGTGAGTGTGCCTCAAGGAGCGGGGAATTGCTTTGGCGCGCGCTGTGGCTTCCGAGGATGATGTGCCAAGTGCAAGCCGAGATGCACGATATTAACCGACCAGAATCTGGGCATTGATGATTCGCCCGATTGCGTTGAAAAGGAGGTGTTATTGGCCGGAGCCGCGAGGGAGGCGGCAGGGTTGAGTGAGATGAGATGGGTGAAGGAATCGGATCTTTCCCCCGAATGGGCGCCATCTGGCAAATATCCGGATATCAATCATCTAGGCAACAAATAGGACGGGCGTTCAGCGATTTCTAACTCACATGAAACACACGAGGGGGTCAGCGTCTGTTGCACTTCTTGCAAGTCGAAGCGTGAGGGCGTGCTGACAGGCTGGTGATGTCTTCTTCTCGTTGGCTCCCCATCGGTCATGGCTCCAACCAGTACACTGGACCATCAAGCGACAAGACTAATAAACCTTCGTCTCCAAAGCCAGCGCGTCAGCCAGAATGGCCATCCGATTTCCAGAAACCCAGCTGGCCAGGTGCAGACAGACCCATAATTGATCAAGTTTAGGTTTTCTGTTCTGATGAGGCTTGCATATTCTCCGCATTGAGTTTGTGCTAAGCTCTTGTTTGTTTATTATTTAGCCTGAGTTCGACATCCTTTCTCCCAAACCTTGGAAATCTTAATTGCTATAAAAAAAGAAAAGTGTTCTATGCGGCCCCATAATGTCCGTGGAATCCAGGGCTACTGGATATTTTTATTCTAGTAGCGCCTGATAAGCTGCAGAGGGCGCAGCAGGAGACGCCTCATGAACGTTTAAACTACCAAGTTTTGCAAAGTTCTGCCTAAGGGGCCTGACACGATGGCGTCGTATGTTCGTATGGCTTCTCACTAAGCTTGATCAAATGCAGAGGGTGGGGAAAGGGGTAACAAATACAAACGGGAAGGAGAGATAACTGCCTTCTGTCTTAATTTACTTCATAGTGTCACAATATGTTTTGAATTTATTCAGATGTACGCAGTATATATCTCACATTGTGTTTTGTTTGATCCTTATTTCTTCACGAAAATTCATACCAGGGTGTCAGATTAGATTGTCATAAAATACAGAGTAAGAGAAATTGCAACAGTGAATAACAAAGGAAACCCAAAATACGTCGTGAATAATATTAAGTTCCAGCCTTAAAATGAGTGCAAACGCCCGACATTGATTAACGCTAAGAGTCAAAAAGAAAAAGAATGGAGAGGGAGACGGGAGAGCAATAATGTGATAACTGCATGCAGGTGGGCGTGGGGTCGAATCCCGAGAACTCGAGTAAGCAAAGAGGTGGAGAAAAGTGGAGATGGTTTAATCTTTCCAGAACCAGCCACCCTTCCTCTGGGAGCCACGATCGTTAGTCTGCTCGGCGCTCTGCAGCTGTGCCTGGCTGGTCTCACTTCCTGATGGTGGATGGTTGGCGTTTTCCACCTGAACGGTTTCATTGCTTTCTTCTTTTCCATCAGAGAACCGCTTCTTTCGAGTAATGGTAGTCTGCACCGAGCCGTCCGGCAGAGTCCTTCGCTCGGTGGTGGTGATGGTGGAAGTAATGTATGGAGACGGTGGAGAAGGCTGTGAGGCTTGAATGGAGGCTGTATCGTTGGAATTTACGTCCGAGCCATCACGTTGGAAGTCGAAGTCTTTATTCTCGACTGTATGCTGCCATCGCCTTTGTCCTTCCAATAGCCGTTCCCGTCTTCTGAGTCGGTCTTCAATTATCATTCCCATCAGTGGGCTTACTAAGGGAATATCCTCCTCGTCTGATGGTTCATTCACGCGGTCCAGAAATTTCTCGTACAGATCGAGTTCCGTGAGCCACTTGTCGCCCTGCATAGAGTGTTCCCGATCATCATATTCGTGGGAGGACCCAGGCCGAGACATCTTCCCTTTTCCTGCTCCATCGGTGGGCTGGCTGTATCTGTAGTTGAAATAATCGTTTGGACCCTTCTGGACATGAGTCCAATGGGGACCAAGGCTACCTCTGCCGATCATACCGGATATCCAATCTTTTGGCTTTTCTTTTCTGACGACCGCCCCCAAGTCACTATTTAACATATCTTTGCCATTTTCTATGCGCAATAGGTCTTCGAAAGCTTCTCGCCAACGCGGGGTGTCAGACTCGTGAGCCTCATGAGAAGGTATTAATGCGGAGAATAGCGAAGAGAGGGGTTTCTCGTATGGCTTGTGCCGCATATTTTTCTGGCGTTCGAGGTGGAGTGGGGAGTACGGAGAAAAGAGAAGGTACGAGATGGGCCAACCCTGGAAGGTCGAGGAGGATAGGAAATCGAAGGAAAATGGAAAGCTGGAACGGGGTAGAATTGAGAAGAAGTGCAACGGGTCAAGAGGCCACAGGTTCTCTAGCGGCGAATCAAATATAGACGACGGAAATTGATGCTCAAAATGTCGTCGACTTTCTAACCACGGTACATCAGATGGGTCATTCCCATCAGTGTAGGTAGTCGTACCACCATCACGCCCACAGGTGCACTTTTCAGAGCTGTGTCGTGAGCCGCTCGACTGGGAGTCTTGAGTACCAGCCCCAGTTTCTGTTGCGCGGAGCCTATGGTGATGGAATCTGACTGCGGGATCGCCTCCCTGGATGTACATCCAATCCCTTGGTGAGGGAGGGGAAAATGCGGAAGGAAGTCCTATCAACGATTGTAGTAATGCAGAGAAATGCTCATCAGCATAGCGGCGAAGTGCGATAAAGGTGTTTTCTTCATCGGGTTGGTGGTGGCCTTTGGAAGGGTTGGAAGAATGGGAGTGATTGCGGTCAGCAGAATCCGCCATGATCACGTCCACGAATCTGCAAGAAATAGGATGGAAGTACTCCGTATCCGTATGAAAAATCGAATAATCCTCAGATTATCTGCCAAGAATAAAACGTTGCCTGACGATGCTGCGTACGGAGTAGCCCAGGTTGGCTTGGTCCGGGTCCGTCTAGCTAACATTGCTGTTGGGGACGATGAGTGAGGTCGTTGAGCGCGGGAGAAGAGTTTTCCCGAGAAAGTTGCCCCACCAACCGTTCTCTGACTTTTCATTGGTCAAGTCGCTTCAGGCGAGCTCTTCAGATTAGTCATCTTGACCAAGCAGTGCAAAAAATGTGCGATCCAAGTCACATGACTCTATCAAGAGCAACATTTGTCCCGATTAGGAAATATTAGACTACGTTTTCTCCACGCCAGCCATCTGCAGCAGAATTCCCTAAAGCCAAGAAAACCTGGACTCCGCTCGCGTTGATGTCGGCATGAGCCATGCGGCAATTATTCGATGACTCCATCTAAGTCTCCAAGCGAAATGGACTGGTTGCGCCACAAGTCTGTTTTATCCCTGCCACTGCATCCTGGAAAGTGAGCGCACCAAACCCTCCCCCCGCGCGAAGGCAACCCAGCCGGGTCTATCGTGAGAGTGGAGAGGGGTGGTATTTTTCCCTTGCTCTCGAATATTTCTGGAATGTCAGACGTCG
Source organism: Blastomyces dermatitidis ER-3 (assembly GCF_000003525.1). NCBI lineage: Eukaryota > Fungi > Ascomycota > Eurotiomycetes > Onygenales > Ajellomycetaceae > Blastomyces > Blastomyces dermatitidis. The sequence continues at coordinate 4,432,700 of NW_025544777.1, read as the reverse complement.
TCCCCCCCCCCCACGAACTTGGGCTTGGGCTCATGGCACCCTGGTTACCCATGGCTGCCAGACTTGTTATCCTCGCAATTGGGTCGAATGATCCTTGCCGATCCTCAAGGATCGCAAATGCACTTTTCTAATAGTTTCCACGATTTCCCCCCTCGTCCGCCGTGTGCCGCCGTTCGGTAAGATTTTAGGCCTTGGCAATGGAGTACTTGGAGGAAACCTCAGACAGGCCTCAGCTGTTGGATGGTGCTTTTAGCGTCCTTCGGCTTCTGCTTGGGGTGGAGCATCCCTGTCCTCCCTTATCCTCGCTTCTCTCAAATGCTGGGCCTGTTATAATAATAGCTGTGTCCAACCCATCATCTGATTTTATAGTCCTCTTGAACCAATATCATTGTTCTTTTCTGCGCTCGTGTTTTGTTCATCATCCCCTATGGCCTGTGCTTTGTTGACTCTCTATAAGTAGCCCAACGGGCCACAACTGAATTATGGATCCTTTCAGCCCTCTGCCTATCCATCGACTTGAATCCAAAGGCCAAGCGGATTTGCTTGCCCGGCTAGATGAACTTCGCGATTTGGGATTTCGCCGCCAGCTGGCTCTGCCCCAGCTGGTGGTTTGCGGTGACCAAAATAGTGGGAAGAGTTCAGTATTCCACGCCATAACGGGTATCCCATTGCCAACGAGCACTGAACCCTGCACCAGGTTCGCAACGGAAGTTATCCTGCGGAGGTCCGATGAAGCCTCAGTTTCAGTGAAAATCCGACCAGGCCCGGATGCCTCCCCGGATCATCGGCACAAACTAGGAATATTTTCGAGGTCACATAACTGGCTCCAGGATATTCCCAAACTATATTCAGAGGCTAGGCTGATCATGGGCTTGATTTCCGATGGAAGATACTCACTGGATGTCCTACAGCTGGAGGCTTCAGGCCCTACACTACCAGACCTGACAGTAGTTGACCTGCCCGGCCTTATCAATCGACCAGGGCACCATCAACGAATGGAGGATGTTACTATCATCCAAAGCCTAACTGAGTCTTACATGAGGAACCCTCGGAGCATCCTGCTAGCCGTTGTATCCGCTGAGCGTAATATATCTCAACAAATTGTGTTACGGATGACGAAATCCTGCAGCCCTCGCACAATGGCAATCATAACGAAACCTGATCACCTAGAACCCGGCTCTTCTACCGAGGAAAACTACTTTGCACGTGCTAAAAACCAAGATACGCCCCTGCGCTTAGGATGGCACGTTCTAGTGAATAACGATTCTAACGAGAGGCGAAATCGCCATTTCCAACGTGATGACATGGAAAATTTGTTTTTCACTACCACAAGGCCTTGGAAGGCCCTTTCTCCAAATTCCGTCGGCATTCAGTCGCTTCGAAGTCGACTAAGCAAAATTCTACTTGGCCAAATCGAGTCGCAGCTGTCCAACCTGTCTACCGAACTTCAACAGGACCTTGAAACGAGCCGCGTGCTACTGCAAAAGCTCGGACCGGATCGAAAGTCGGGTGCGTCTCACCGATTGTATCTAACAACTATTGCTGAACGATATCAAGCCCTCGCACGATCAGCCACGGCTGGCGAATATCATGATTCCTATTTCCGTTATCACCCACAAACGTCGATGCGGCGATTGAGATCTGTAATCCGAAACTGGGCTGAAGACTTTGCTACGGATATGGAGGAGCGTGGCCATAGTTATAACCTGTACGATGATACGTCTTCGGATGGCCCACCACAAATGCCAGAACAAGCCTTACCCGATAGCCCTCAACCAGTTCCACGATCATCTTTTATTCGAGGACTTGCTGAACTATTCAAGCAAAACGGAGGCCGTGAATCAAAAGGATTGGTTAATTCTCAGGTCATATGCGAGCTATTTATTCGCTATTCGCTCAAATGGACACCGATGGCAAAATCTCATGTATACGAGCTTTGGAAGAAGGTAAAGCGATTTTTGGACGATCTCCTCCATCACATTGCGGGTGCTACAGTTGGCGAAGCCATACTCAGGAAAATACTAGACCAGGAGATGAGCAACAAGTTGCAGGCACTTAACGGCAAAATAGACGAGCTAGCAACGCCCTTTAAACAAATTGTTCCTTCAACCTTGAATCGAAAATTAACTACGAAAATCCATCGACTTCGTGCCCTAAGTGGTCCAAACGGCATGGATGATAACATGGATGACGGCACTGAATTCAATGTTTATTCTGAAATTCTCGATTGCATGGAAACTTATTATGCCGCCACATTACCAGTATTCATTGACAATGTTGCTTTTCTTGCAGTGGAAAATTGCCTTGTGGCAAACTTGGAGAATCTTATTTCTCCGTCTATGATGGCACAATTGTCAACTGAACAAATCGAACGTATCGCAGCTGATTCCGACGACACCAGGATCGCACGAATGCAACTCGCCGACAAGGTTAAAGTGCTAGAACTCGCGGTGGACTCATGCAGACGTTGCGAAATGGCGGGGATCCAGTCTGCTGCGCAGAATTATCGTGAACCAGTTAAAAATGACTTAAATGACTACATCACGGCAGACACGCCTGAGCCATCGCCTGAACAATCACCGACACCTGATATCAGCCCTCCAAAAACGATCAGCTCGTCAAAAAATGAAGAGAACTCTAGAGCGGATGAATCTATTGCACTAAGTCGGTCTTCCAGTGAATCCAGTCGGAGCGTTTCTGAGCTCTCTCAGACTGAAGCAACATCCCCTTCCCTCATGTCCCCCTCCTTGATCGACACCATTTCAACAAGGCCCAAAAGCCCCACAAGGACTGAGTCTAGTTCTGGAGGTAGCAGGAAGGGATCGTTGCTTAGATCCGGCTTCCGAAAACGAATCCTCAAAAACAAACCCGCCAGCTCGATCATAGAAGATAATAAATCGAGGACCACCACCTCAACCCCGGACTCCGAACGGAAACCTGATACGAGTAAGAGAACCTTTTCGCCGGACACACTTAACTTTTTCATTTATAGTATGTCAATCTCTTAACTTCTTTCTGATATATAACACTTTTCAGGCTCCATCCATTCTTCAAAAAAATCGAGCCCCCGTCCGAAATACAATTATGGTACTCTGTATCAATGTGCCTACTATTACTACACCATGTAGATACAAAGGTGGGCGGGGATAGGTCTGCTTCACGTAGGGGCCTATCTACCTTTGATATCTTCCCCAATCCCCCCAATCAGCCTGATTTTTGTTTTTCCCTTTTCTCACTGCATGTTTTCAAAGTCATTTCTTTTACCTGCAACGATATCCATTTCCCTTTTCCTGCCCTTGTTCTCCCCTTTTTGCGAGCCTTGACGTTTTTCATCATTTTACCGGCGCAACTACCAATAGGGCCGGTGTCTTCTACATATACGCATCTATGTCTTACCTGATCCTTTGATTATCTCACTTTGCTCTCCTGTTTCCTTCGAAAAAAAAAAAGGGGGAGAGGGGGAGAGGGGAGGGGGGGGGGGGAGGGGGGAGGGCCGGGGGAGTTGTTTGTTTATTATTATTATTCTTTTTTTTGGACGGCATGGGATGGTTGGTGTATGAGAAACATAGAATGAAGTTGCGCTTATTTTCGGCGTTTTATTCTTTTTTCTAACATGATTCACCACTCAACAAACTCATTCAGTCAATGTAACATGGCGGCGCCGGGGCGGTAAGACCTCGGAATTGGCATGTTGAGGGATGATTATATAAGGGCAGCTGTTCGGGTGGGCTTGATCAACTACTTGATCAATGAGCTCTAGGCCTACAAGTGGATGAGACAGTAACAAAGATGCTAAGGTTCAAGTAGAGATTATCACTGATCTCTAGGATGATGACTCAGCTAGCTAGTAATAGAACTTCTCTAAGATTTAGTGACTTCTCACTCAGAATATATATACTATGGTAAATAGTTTATAACTATCATCCATCCACTGGCAATAATAGCAAATTGTCGTAATGCAAGTTAATTTAGGCAGGTGGGAAGGGGAGATTGATAAAAAAAAATTACAAAACAGCAAAATACCATGACCCTGTTCCATAACCATCCATGACTACCCATGGATAGGATAGGATGGTTGTTTACCTTTGCGTTATCTGTTAGCAACCATTCGCAATGTCCATAGCCCATGTCAGAAAACCCAGGATGGTTCGACAAACAAGTGAGAAAGGAAAGAAAAAAGAGCCCATTCTTTTCCCAAGCATGTTCCCGAGCATCTAGAACAAATGCACAAATGCACAGATTCAGCCCCCAGAATTGTTTCGCTCAGGCGCGCCTCTTTTATCTCTCCGCAACCCCTTCCCACGCCCGGTCGTCGCCAACATGCCTAATCCACATCTCGTCGTCGCCCTGGACGGAATCGATAACTTGATCAGAGAGGGGTGGATGTCAGCAAATAATAATTATTATTATTATTTTTATTTTTTTTCTGTTAGGAAATATTAAAAGTAGTATTGCGTTGTTAAACTCTTGTAAAGAGTGTTTGTCAGCTCAATTGCAGGATTCAGGGGTGGTCGAAATGAACAATGTGCAGGCGGGGAAGATAACTAAGACTAGATTAAAAACCGGGGCATGGGAGCCTTCACAGGTTTATTATTGGGGTTTCCTTGGGACGAAACGTGGGAAAATGGGATTCAGGTTTCGGGCCTTCGGGAATTAAAATATTTATTTGTTTTTTGTTGTTTTCTTTCTTTTTTTTTTTTTTTTTTTTTTTTTTTTTTTTTTGCTTGGGGGTGGTTGGTTCTGGAACTTGGGCCATTTCGGGTAGACAGGGGTAAGGGCTTAGTGCAGCTAAACAGGGACCAAGGAGAGCGCTGGCTCGCAACGATGTAACTCCAGGTGAGGCGGGGGAGGGGTACAAAATGGATTTGGAGGAGTGAGAGCGCTGATAGGGCACAAGTAATGAAACCCGAGGAAAAAATGCATTTGGAATGAATTCATGAGGACTGAATGAGTTTGTCGAGCCTGTTAAAGTGTTCAAAAATCTGGAATAAAAGAACTCACCCATGTTCGCCAGCTTAATCCACATATCTCCCCTGACTAAGAACGCCTCTTGATACTTCTCATCCGCTTCAAACGGTTTACACAGCTTCTCCCCATACGCAAGCGTGCGGACAAACTTTGACACATGCCCGTCTTCCCGGGGATGGTGAATGGCCTGGGCAAACACTTCCTCCCACGATATTTTTGGTTTGTAGCTTGCAATTTCTTCCAGTCGGAGCTCTGCAGCACCACGAGAGGCGTACATCATGAGGTCCACACGACCTTTCCACTCCAGGACGCGTAGTTTGTTCTGCTTACTGATCCACGGCTGGGTGGCGAATGCAGCCAGGAAAATTGTGCTGGTAACGCAGTGCATGTAGAAAAAATCGAATTTGATCCTCTTGTTGGGACGCTGTGCTGCGCCAGCGAAATAGGCTGTTGATACTTTGAGTTACTCTCTTTTCCACAGTTCGCACCGAACCAGTGGAAAACAATGACAGGGGAACATGATTGATGAAGAGGGGAGGGGCGCATGTAGGCACGCACGCAGCATGGTTGGATATGCATGGTCTCTGTACCCTGGGATGGGAGCATTGGAGTGTAGGGGTACCACGGTTGTGTTTGGAGATAGGGATGTCACGTACCAACAGCGTTGAACAGTTCGGCTAGCTTCTCTTCCAGCTGGTCTGGACCCACTGAGAATTGGCTCGCAATTTCAATGATCTCGTCTGGAGCTCGAGCCAACAATCCGTTGATTTTATTCGGATCTTCCCAGCGCCCTGCTTCCCGCAATTTGGTGTTTGCGCGAATCTCCCGCAGGAGCTGAGAGAGGGGCTTCTTCCCCTCTTTCCCAACACCGCCTGCTACCTCCTCGGCAGGCAGGAGGAATGTAAGGTTTGATTCATGAACTGCAGTTTCGGCAAGTGCCTCTGCAACAATGGCTGGCTGGTTGAACTCGAAGCCAAATCCGAGCTGGATGAACGGGTGAATGACTCCTGTAGGGCAGGGTTCCGTTAGTATGCCAGCCAGTGACACGGGCAGGGAAACGGTGGGATGGGCGGAAAACCAGCACAAGCGCCATACCAGCGAAGAGCCGGACAAGCATATCATCCGCTAGCTTATCCCCGGCGAAAAGGTACTCATTCACCACTGGCTCTATCCCCCTGTTTTCAATTTGGCGCTGAAAATATGCTAGGAAGTTAGGATATTGATCCGGTATTCCTACATAAGAATTGAATTGGATCTTGTCACTCAGCTTCTGCACTATCGCTTCATCGACTAGGCGACGAGGCAGCTGGTAAGCAGCAGTGCGGTCGAAAGCCTCCTGGATGACATCTGGGGACGCCCCCAAAGCATAGGTGGTTAAAATGTGGTGGGCCAGATGATCTGCCGGAGGTTAGTCTCATTGATATGGTTAAAGCTGCTGTACAAGGGACAATAGGGCGGAAATGTGGAGAGGATGGGACGGTTGCATATCCATTTTGGCCAGGATGAATATCTATATAGTTTGGTGAGGTTATTTGCCAAGCAGACCGTTGACTTGATTGAACTCAAATACGAAAAGAACGCATTGTTAATGTAACCTGAGGGGCTTGTATATCAATCTTTGACAAGCGGGGCAGCGTTCAGGAAAATTAGAACTGCAGATTCAAACAACCGAACATACTGTGAAAACCCTTATCGTTGTTAAAGAAAACATGGTATCTCTCCATATCCGCCTGCAACATTTCGGATGCCTTTTTTGCAGAATCGGCCTTCTGGTGAAGCCCGAGAAGCCCCGTATCGTTGGGGGACACGCTGATATGGGTGGCGGTAGCCATGGCTCTTAACGGGCTCAAGTTTCGCGTTTGCTTTGAAGATATGGGCGAAGTGCGACTTGGACTCTCGAGAGGGAGAAGGAGATGACCCAATGCTGGCTGTCCTCGCGGCTGCTTTCGGTGTATCCAGGATCAAGCACCTGGTTGAGGAAGTGAAGGCAGGCCTCTGTAGCGTTCTTCTGGATGCTCGGGTGGGTATCTGGGAACAACAAGGTATATTCTTAGCTGCCTGGTGCCGATGCCGTTTGACAACGCCGATCATAAGGTGGAAATTTATAGGTTGCAGACAAAATAATGTGTCAAACTGCCTCCTTGATTGCTTTGCAGTTTCTCCATGCCACCCTAGCAGATCCGCGCAAGGGGGGTTTTATATATGTCCATTGGCGCCATCAAATGCGGGGCAGCAGTTAGGAGGGCCAGAGAGGGGAGAAGGATCGTTATTCATGATTCAACGCCAGAACACGAGCTTTTGTCCTGCCCTGGATTTTTAGAAGCCTCTGCGGTCGCGCGAACCCGTTGAAGCGTTTAGCCTAACCATCACATATGTAGCTACATTCTTTGGGCTTCATACCTAGGGGCTTTGAAAGCCCAAAAGGTGTTTATTGGTAAGCGACTCCGTCCAACACGGGAATGGACCTATGGCGGATGGGATATTGATTAGCAGTTTGGTGTTCGGCTGGAGGTCTGGACGTCCGAGTAAAGATCCAAATCAGAAATAAATATATGCCCCTGTTGGTGGAAACAAAGTCTTTGATAAGAATACAGAGTGCTGGTCTTGGTGGCGAAGCTGGTGACACCCTCCTGCGCCTAACTACGAGCGCCCTTGTGATGTAAATAGCACATCCGGCTCGTTGATGGCTTAGATAGAGATTGGACTGAATATCGTTTGAGTTTGGTTTTGAGAGTAGCTCAGAACGAGACAAGCTGAGAACGTAGAAGTTAGTTCTAAACGAGTTTAGTATTAGAAATGTGTGGACGTTCGATGTGTGAAGCTGGGTATGGTATACTGAGCATCCTCTCCCAATATATGAATATTTAATCCCATTGAGATTTCCGTATATCTGATGTCATAGCGGTTTACGCGTAAGTGGGAGGTATGATCAAAAACACAGGAAATAAATAAATGATGACTTCATTCTATTGACTCTATTAGTACATGCCACAAGAAGGCGAGATAAACCCAGGCGACACATCTTATATCCGTCAGATCAATTCCCCTAGCATCCAATTCATCGTCCAAGTAGACCAGAGCCAATGGGAATCACAGAAAATATAAAATAAAATAAACAGTTATCTTAAATACCCAAAATCTCATACGTCCAACGGACGATTAAAGAATAAAGTAAACGCATTTCCAGTCTACTTTTTATCCAGACCAAGTGCTTTCCTTCTTTTCAAGCGATCTCTCTCAATCTTCTTGAATAGGGGGTGCTGTCCGGCCTTCTCCCTCAGCTGTTTATTCCTACTCTTATTATGTTCGATATACGCCATGTCCTCACCTCCAGCAAGGCCGCTCAAGGTCGCCGCGCTGCGTTTCACCGCCGCTTTCTTTGCTGCGCCTCGCGCTTTCGGCCCTCCTGAGCGCTCGCTGAAAAGATCGTCCACGACTTCTTCCACAGCTGCGGATGTCTCATTCTGCAGCATCACTTCCTGTAGAAGTTCACGACGTTCCGCTGGGGTGGCATATGCGAGTCCTTCAAGGTTTTCAATCCCTTCAAGGTGCGTGATCACCTTGAACGCGTATCCCTGGTCAACTAAGAAAGCTTGCCGTTTGGAGGAATAAAACATCTCATCTGTGTCTTTTGACACAAGCGAGTAGAAGAAAGCATTGAATCCTTCGTCGTTCCTTCGTTTTGCTCGTAGGATACGTCCGAGACGCTGTGCCTCCTGACGACGAGAGCCATAATGCGACGAGATCTGTATCAAGCAAGTCGCTTCAGGCAGATCTAGAGAGGTATCGCCAATCTTGGACAGGAAGATTGTATTAACTTGCTCGTTATGCTGGAAGTTCTCTAGAATCCGTAGTCGTTCGTTTTGAGGCGTTCCACCGTAGATGTAGGCCTTGTTCAATTTCAGAGCATATCGTTCGAGAGCGTAAACGTTGTCAGAGAAAACAATGACTTTGTCTCCACGCTTTTCGTGGTAATCGATCAAGAACTGGCACGCCTGGAACTTCCTGGGATTCATGATGTAGAGCAAAGCTGCCTTTCTGGATTTCTCACGCATATATTCTGTATAGAACTCTGTTGTCATGGGGCACCATACCTCGGCACATTGAACTTTGGCAATGTGCCCCTGTTCAGCCAACTCCATCCAGTTTGCTTCATACAGCTTGGGCCCAATCAAGAAATTTAAGTCCTTGATCTTGTCATCCTCACGCAGTAGCGTCGCAGTGAGTCCAAGTTTCGTCTGAGTAGCAATGGCCGAAGTGACTTTCCGGAACATCGATGCTGGGACGACGTGGACCTCATCTAAGATCATCAAACCCCATTCTCTAGATTGCATCCAGTCCATCATTTTCTCCGCATCATGGGAACGAGCCCTTGTTTGGGACACCATGGAGTACGTGGACACAATAATTCCAGTATTTCTCCGGAATTTTTCCTTGTTGTCAGACGTGAAAACGGCAATATCACTGGGGTCAATATTAGACCACCGGAGGAATTCGTTCCTCCACTGAACAACAGACATTGAGCTAGTGCAGAGGATGATAGTCCCTTTCTTGATGGTACAAGCAGCCGTTATACCGACTAGAGTTTTTCCTGCACCACAGGGTAGCACGATGATCCCGCTCTTAGCTCGTCCGTTGCCAAACATTTTACTCAAACTTTTCTCCTGGTAACTTCGGATTTGCGCATTAGGCTTCAAGTCGATGTCTAGAGTAGGGTTGATTTCATCATTTCTGAAATCATATTCCTCGAGGGCTGGACAGCCCATACTTTGGCACCGAGCCTTTACCGCTTCCACGGCAGTATTTGGGATCTCGAAGCTGTGAACCTGAGCTGGGTCGTCGTCATCATCCTCTTCCCTCAAATCAACCAAGAGGTCATCCTCCTTTGGCCGTCCATTTGTTTCTCCCTCCATTTGTTTCTGGTCTGGGTTTTGTTTCACCCCAGCAGCATCCTTAGTTCCGGGAATAACCAACCCTGCCATTTTGGGAGCGGCCTGCTGTATTATGCCCTCCGAATTTTGCAATCTCTGCGGCCCAATAACTTCATCTTGAAGCAGCATCTGCAAAGTGGCTGGATCCGAGCTCTCCACAAAAAATCTATTGTATTTCAAAACGACCTTAATCTTTCCATACGATTTGGTAAAATTAATGATGAAGGACTTGATCGCTTCCGGTAGCGGCGTTTTCGACAGACGATCTAGGAAGTTAATGATATCCCCAGGTAGTAAGCCCACCGATACTGCAGCGTACAGGCTGTTCCCCGTTAATCGATACTCGTGTAGATGCGTAGGCCTCGATAGAGGCTCAGCTATCGTCGTAAGGAAATCCTGCGCCTGGGATGCCAGGGGCGAGAAGCTTTCCAGGGTAATGGTACCCTTCAATGGCTCGATCCATAGTGGTCGGTTTGCATGGTCGGGCTTCAAAGGCAAGGACGAGAAATCCTTATAACCAAAATGTGGATCTTGTCGCTGGACGTCCGCTTTCTTCTTTTGGCTGAACGCCTGAAGAGAAAACTTCTCGACCACCTCTGCTCCCGGGCAAATGTACATTCATTTAGCAACGAAATGCACGCAAGCTTGAAATCAAAAGAATCCTCCCTAAGCAAGAGTTTGGACTCACGTTTTAAGCTATCACCGTCATATTCACTGTCGTCTGCAGCCCCTGAGTCTGAGTATTCATCGCTGCTCAGGACACTCTGGGGAGCAGAAACCGGGACCGGAGTGGATCGTTTGGAAGCCCGTCCTGAATTACCACCTACCAGAACTGGTCAGTGACAGTGAAAGCAAACCCTAGCAAACAAGGGATAAGCATACTGCCAGCTGCCTTCCTTTTTGGAGGCATACTATCGCAAATCACGTCTGGCGAGGTGGCGACAAACCCTCAACTTTACCTATGGTGTGTGTATTGCAGCCGTTACAGAGGCGACAGCATCCGGCTTCAGAGCCAAATAACTGCCTTATCCCAAGCACGTTATACCGGTGAGAATGTTGCTGATGAGTCTTTTCGCCGGTGGTTGTTGGCAAGAAAGAGAAACCGGTCTCCCGGCAATTGGTTTGAGGTTTATGATACATCACACGCCCTCTGCATCACGTGATTATTTCCAAGTATCTGAGCCAGGAACGCTGACTCGACTCTGATTGGCTGGCGGAAACTTCAACGACGTCAAGCTCCGGCCCGCAACTTTTTGCCCGGCCAGAATCCCCTGCTTTTTTCCTGCTCGTGTATAGCCTCCAACGGCCAATTTACCAACACCCAGTTGAACAGAGAACCGGCAATCGAGTGGTCTCAATTATATTAAAATGAATACTGTACGTTGCAATACCCCCTAAGTTCGAGAATATCAGTAATACTAATCCTCAATGTGTGGTGTTCAGATTAGATCTACCTGGTACGTCTACCACATACACCCAGAGCAGCATGCCTTGCCAAACAGCTATCCCACCGTCACATAACCTTTTGGGCATATATTTCTACGGCATCTGACCGGTATTTCTATCTTATTACAAACAGGGTTGGCTGGGGCGCCCTCTGCGTCGGTACGTAACGCCATGCAAAAAGCCCTCCCTCCAATCTTCCCAAATAACATACCCCATTTAAACCCAATACATTTATCTTAATCTAACCGTTTCCCTCCCTATCTTCTCGCCACCCTCCACAGCCGGCGGCGGCGCATACTACTTTGCCAAAAAATCCATAAACGCCGACCGCGCCCAACGACACGAAGAAGCCCAGCGCCGCAAAGAGGAAGCCTTTCGAAGGGAACATTCCGCAAAGTCGCCGTCATCCTCCGGTGGGGGGTTGACAAATATGACCCGCGCGAAATCCGCGGCAGAGATGGACGATACGGGCAGTCCGAGTAGGGAAGCTGGACATGATCCTGCCGCAACGAGGCATGAGCCCGAGACGTCAGCGGAGAGGGTTGATGAGAAGGGGAAGTATGAGGCGGCAGAAAAATTTACATCAAGGAAGGGGAATCGGCTTTAAGCTTATAATTTTGGAGAAGTTTGGGAGTTTTTTTTTTTTTTTTTTTTTTTTTTTTTTTTTTTTTTTTTTTTTGACCAATGGGTTTTCTGCTAACCTGCGCGAATGGGGAGGTGTGCCAAAGACACAAAAAAATGGAGATAGTCGTATGGACTGGAGACGTCTGGAAACATCTTGAGGTATGTGGCGGGCTTTGTGTGAAGTATATTGTAGAAAAATGTTGTACGATTAAATTGCTGGAACGATCCTTTGAGAATCCTCCCTTTTGTTGTACTGTACATACTCTTGTTTGGGAGGGGTAGTTAAAACAAAATGTTGATCACTTCGCAAATCCGACCCCAGTTCCCTAACGCCAAAATTTGAACCTGCTTCTTGTAAGTCGTTTCCACAGCCCATGCTAAACATTATGTCACAAAGAAATGAACCAGTCTGTCCAAATCTACCCCATTCGAAGTGCCCTTAGGTATATAAATATATAACCTAGAAACAACGATGCAGCAAATCGCTCATCCGGTTACGCCGTTTTCATAACCTCTCATTCTTAAACGGCTCTCGTTCCAAAACGAAATATTCCATTCCCCAACCAATCCCCGAATAAATACCCACTGCTGGCGAAAAGGTAGGTCATTTATCATGATATGTAGTACGTACGTAGTGTTATCGGTATATTTATAGGTAACGGGCCAGTAGTATATATGTATGGATGTATGTATGGATTTCATGACGCCCTTTAGCGGGCATGAAAGCAGAGGGGGGGGTATCTAAGGGAAGTGCGCCGTTCATTAGCTTGCCATCCAGAGCTATTCAATAACTAACTATAAATCGGACTAGATATTTATTCAGGAAGTTCCAAAAGCAAAGGAGGAAGAACTGAGTGATGCAAAATAAAATCAACTCAACCTATTCGCATGCGGATTGCCTAGCTTCTTCTCGCGCGAACTCTGGATGGCGGGCGGGATAAAGGGGACCACGACTAGAGAGGTGATCCCAGACATTGTTAGGAGTCTGTGAGCGCGAGTCTCAGGCTTTGGTGCCCGGGCGGAGAATTGGCGGATTGGCACTCGTATCATCGTCGCGGAGGGGAAGGAAGGGAGGTGAGAGTGGTTGATTGCGCAGTGCGGGGTGGCGGGGGTGGCGGGGATTGACTCCCTAGTTGAGCATAGGCACTAGGAAGTGCAAGATGTCGGGGAGCTTGGGATGTGAATGGCCAGCTCTTAAGACGAGAGGGGGGAGGGAGGAGGGAAAGGGGCATCTGTGTTCGTTAAGGTGGAGGTTGATAGGATAATAGAGTCCGCAGGTCATTTGGGGTTGGTTGTTTGGAGGATCGATCTATATATAAGTAGTAATGAGGTTGGTAAAACTAGTTGATGATGGTAGGGCGATCCACGGCATCAGAAGGAGGTGGTGGAGTCATCCATCTTACGATATATAGCATGCTCTTCTGCCTCAACGATGGATGTGAATGGACCGAAGAACAGATCTTGGAGACCTGTGGGCTCTTTCGGCGTAACGGTTAACCTTGCACTGGACTAACTAATCTCAATAGCAGATCAACCCTTGCCGTGGGGCGGCCATCCATCGTAAGATATGCTCAGCATCCTTTTCCGGCGCCCATGAGCTCAAACTACGGCCCTGTCAAAAGCAATTTCTCACTAATTTTCAGATTCAAATACCATCGTTCGAAATATTGAGTGAAAAAAACCCAGGTGGCTGTGGGATCAGATCTATGATTAGTGTACTGTACTGGTTACCGGGTTTATGGAAAGAATTGACAATATCGGTTTAGTCTGGACTGGACTACTCTCCCCTACTCAGCATCAAGGAGATGAATATGCATAGTTTATCAATATGGAAAACTTGTTCTTGGAGTTTAAGACTTTTTGTCATTAGCAAAATATGATTAGTCTATATTTTCTATGTAGGTATACATCAGTTCATATCTATGGGTTCCGCTTAAATAACATTATAATCATGAAAAGCATGACAAAATTGACAAAAAACAAAAACAAACCCGTAAAAGATTCATCCCCTCCGGATTCCCCTGACCACTTAACATATCAGCAAGTGACGTTATAAGTAACATACCAGCCAGTGTTGCTATTCTGAACAAGTGAAATCCGACCATTCGCTTTCTTGGGATTCAGAGAAAGTCTAAATTTCCACTTCCTTGCAAGGGGTGCCTGTGATCGGGTGTCTATGTCCACCCGGGGTAGTCTGCCAGTTCTCAAAATTCGACAATGCAAGTTCCTTAAGCGTCCCATCCTCTTTCACAAGAGAGACGATAGCTTGCCCGTTACCGTCGACTGTAAAGATTCTTTAGGCAGGCACAGACTGGTCCAGCTCGCATTAGATCAGGGTGAGGCTGAGGACGAGAGGCCTGAGTGGTCTGAGCGGTAAATCCTCGTACCGCGGAGCGTAAGGCTGGCAATGCTGAGATAGCCAACAGTTAGGGGCGAGATAAGACTGTTCATTGGCGGAGGAGATGATTAAGACAATTTTTAGCCGTCGATACGTCCGCTGGTCCAGAGTTTTAGCGCGTTAGAGCTACCTACCTGGCTGAGCAGTTAGTCCAGATTTGTAAGGGGCATGTATCTCCAGCCCACAGAGGTAGCTCAACATTTCAAGGCATTCTGCAACGGGGTTCGGCATTCATAGTCAAGATGCCGATTGCTATTATTAGAATATGACACTTCAGACATATGTTTTATTCCCACAATAAAGAGGTGCGTGCAACAAGCAATCCCAGGTCCCAGCCAAGTTCCAAAGCGACATAAACATACATCAGTAAGCATATGCTGCCGCTGTCCCAAGACAGACAGTCCATCCGAATGCCTGTAGCAGCGAATGCCTCTGGGATTGGCACTCTTCCCGATCGGATGATAGTTGGATTTCGCCCAAATTATATGTCGTTATTCTAGCAATGTACTTCATCTCATCTGTGTGGTTAGCAACGCTATGTATGCCAGGCTGTTTCATGGATGGGTCCAGCAATGCCAATTCTTACAGTAAGCAGTCACCAGGGGAGTCAAGCTGATTGGTTCGTACAGGATCGCGGCGACAATAAAGCGAAAGTGTACTTTACAAGGCTTCATTTTTTGAGATTATTCCTTGTTCATGTTTTTAGTGACTCCTCCTGGGCCTACAAATTGTATCAGAAGCCGATATTTTCAGGATTGCCAGTTGCTGGCATCTGTTGAAAAATCCACAACAGCCACCTAACTTGCTTGATAACGAGAATAGCAGATGACTGCCCTCCAAATAAAACAAGAAGATCGGCCGCGAATAATTTGATGCGCAGCCCTCAGCCGTACGTTGAGCTCCATCGTTCAGCTCCAGCGTTCAGCTCCGATTTATCCTATCCGTCTCCAGGCTTCATCACAACTTTGACCCGGATCGGGTTGATGGTCTGAGTTTGACATTGCCCGGGCCCATTAACACCATGCGTCGATACTTTCTTCAATGAGGTTGTGTATTAGGAGAGTTCGCTGCACCACCCACAAAACACTGTTTCTCGGGAGCTAGGAGCGTTTCTGTCAACAGGCGTGGTTAGACGCCTGGCTTCAAAAACTTTCGCAATCGCATAAATGAGTTCTTCCGTTTCAACTGGCAGACTCTACAAAAGACGAAGCCAGGCTGTTGTTTCAATCTGGCCGAACTTAAGCTGGGATTTTCTTCACGTGACTCCAATCAGGTGATTAAATGTCACGTGTAACTAATGTAATCCAGTGGATATCATAATTTTTGGGAGCCGCTAAGAGCCAACATCAACGACGTTAATAGCTTATCTACGCCCCGTTTTACCGCGACATGCAGATGGACATAGAGCTACGCCTATCATGACGACTCATCTGGTTGCTATTGCGAAAGCTACTTTCTCAGCTGGGCTCTTGCGACCAGATCCCACCTCCGTCTACCGCGATGAGATCGCCTTCTTCCACACGTCGCTCGACCGGGCAGTGACGCACTGCTCTCCAGGAAACATCCAGGTTTGAACAATGACTCCTCATGTCGGCGTTAAATGGGTTTACTAAATCGTTGATCCGGGTACCTCCACTAGATTTGCAAATCGTGGCTGCTGAAAAATGTGATTCCTTCTTCAACGAGGATTGGGGCTCTGGGCAAATACCTTGTCACTCTATCAGGATCTTTCGAACCTGGCGATAAATCACCGGCTGCTGGACAGGCCGCTGTTGAAGCCTCGAAGAATTCTCCAAAACGGAAAAGGCTGCATATCCTGTATTTGCTGAACGATTTGTTGCATCATACCAAATACCATGAACAGACAACTTCCGCCTTTTCAACTCTCAGTGGTTCCCTTCAACCATTCTTAGTTGACCTTATTAGCCTTGCGGCTGGTTTTTCTCGCGAAAAGAACCCAAAGCATCACAAACGATTGAACGATCTCCTGGATATATGGGCCGGTAATAGCTACTATAGCCGGGATTACATCAACAAGCTCCGTGAAACCGTGGATAACTCCTCGTCTCCTGGTGCACTGAATGCAAAAGTTGCTCCCAAAGATTCTGGTTCAGATACACCGAACAAGATCCCTCCAAGGGACGCTCCTTACGTAATGCCGGCGACACATGGAGACCCCTCTGCGCCATATCATGAGCTACCCGCGGGGAATCTAATGCCACATATAATTCCCAACTCGACAGCCCCAATCCGACCACAGGCAGTGAAACCTCTACAGTTTCTTGCAGGACCTGCTGATGAGTCTCTAGTCACGGCCGTAAAAAACTTTCTAAATGACGTCGACAAAATATATAACTCGAATGGGGAAGCGATGGATGGGGGAGACGATGTAGAGATTGATGAGCTTGGTCAGATCATTGTTCGTGACCCAGTGACGGGAGAAGTTGTTGACGGAGAAACGTACTATGGTTGGTCTCGTTCATTCTGCGAGAAAATGAAGAAAAGGAGGGATGGCAAACTTGGGCGTAGGAGCGAAAGTCGAAGTCTCAGTCCCAGCCGAAGCCGCAGCCGCAGCCGGAGTTATAGCGCACGGAAACGGCGACGATATAGCGATAACATGAGTGATGACGATAGGGGACGCTCTAGATCATCGGGTTCATCCAGATCAGGCAACCGAAGTCGGGGCGACTCCTACTCCCGCTCTCTTTCCCGCTCCCGTTCCCGCACAGCTCCAGGCCGCTCAGGACGTCCGAGATCACGGTCAAGATCGATATCTTACTCTCCTCGCCCCTTATCTCCACCGCCCTTTCCTTCACAAAATCAGAATGCTCCTTTCCCACCTCCAGGAACAGCTCCGCCTATCCCTCCTCCAATGTCATATCCCTTTAGCGGATCGCAACAATTCTCACCTCCCCATCCTCTACCGATCCCTGGTCCCGGTGGCATGTTTATTCCCCCTCCTCCTCCGAGACCGCCAGGGTATCACGGACCTTGGCCGCCTCCACCCCCACCTCCACCTTCTCAACATCATGGTGCAACGCCACCATTCCCACCGCCTCTACCACCTCCACTACCTGTGAATATGGGCGTGAATATGAATATTCCCGGCTTCCAATCTCCTGCTGGTGGCGGTGCGCCGCAATTCTCTTCTCATTCACATCCGTCTCACCAGCCACCTCCTGGATCATACCATTTCCCATCACCGCATACTCCTCAGGGACAGGGACCTGGGCGTCAGCCCTACTCTGGCGGAGATGCGAATGGCTCTGGTGGAAGTAGAGGCCGAGGAAATGGTACGAGTGGAAGAGGAGGGTGGGGGAGAGGTGGGTGGTATTGATTTGATTTTACGATTTTTAACTTTTTACCTTACATTGGCTGGTTGTGTGGGGGATTCATCTGAGCTTTTGGGACCACTGGATATACGAGAGAATTGGAGTCATATTCTTCAGACATATCCTGGTGAGCTGAAATTTTGTGATTGTTTACAAGGGCTTTCTTTGTAAAACAGTTTGATGCAGCATTGTAAGATTACTAGATGCATGAACTATGGATGCAAGTGAAGGGGATCTTCCTATAGTTGAATGCAGCAGATGAAGAGCAGCAGATGAAGAGCATTGAAAACATTATCAGCCTTTACCGATTCTCAAGAAATCTCTTTTGCGAGAAAGCCACTGTTATTTCCTCTGCCGCTCCCCGGATTCCACGAATCACGAGCACAGATTACTTAGTTTTCCACAGGCTGTATCGATCGGTGCTCCGGGAAGATAAGCACGACCCCGCTTCTGGCAAAGCGGTTATCGATCCAACGCTGTTGAAGATGAGAAAATCTGGTTTGCAGCTCTATTCTCATTGGATGCTCAAAAATTAGATTCTACGAAAGTATCTGTGGATGTCACTCATGTTCTAGCATACATCTGTAGCGTGCATGAATAGATATGCGCATCTTCCAACTTAAAGATTTCGAAGATATCAGAAAAACCACCCTTGTCCATATACGTATGTTACTTGAGCACAATTGAGGTATTTTGGCGGGGATTAGGGTGTGCTGGGAGCTGGGAGCTGGTGATCATTGTCAAGAAAGGGTTCGTTCCGTCTCCTGAGGACCGGGAATGACGAACCGTAGAACTCCTAGAAGTCCGTTCTTGAAAGCATAAAGAGCTCAATTTTCGGATATGAGAATCTCTGGATGTGCACATCCAATTACTATTCGAGACTTTCATTCCTACCCTTAACCTGATCGAGGAGGCTTGCAGCTGAAAAAGAGATTTATAGAAAGTGGATACAAGCCTTGCATAGATGAAAGTAAGCATGGGCGTGACGCTTTAAATAAATCCCACTGCCATGCCTGTGGTGCCTCAAAATCCCCACTCTCCAGTGTAAAGGCAGCTCACATATCAATCCTAGCTAGATTGATCTATCAATATAGCACACCCAACATCCACAAGAAGAACCACCCCCACCATCGCTATAGTCATGTCTAAATCCAATTCCCTCAAAGTTCTCCTCCTCCCTTTCCCAAACTTCGACACCTTGGACCTCTATGCTCCGATCGAAGTCCTGGGTAAGGGCGCGGCCATCGGCGGACTAGAGATAACATTTGACATCGCCGCAATTGTCCAACCAACTCTCAGCGCAGAGAAGGTCCCTGTTTATCCAAACCTCAGCATCTCCCAGGCGATGCAGCAGCTCGACCAGTACGAAATCGTCGTCCAGCCTGGCGCCGGCATATCCGAAGTAGAAAAGTACTTGGAAAATCCAGCGCAGCTTGGGTTGAGCCCGTCTAGCGTGAAGGAGCATCTACAACTGCTCTTAGCATTCTCGCAAACGACCACGCCGTCTCCGCGCGGCTGTAAACGCGTGTTCCTGTCTATATGCACTGGGGCGCTCGTGGCGGGGCTGGCAGGGGTTTTTAGCAATATGATTGTTACCACCCACTATGCGGGACTCGAAAAGCTGCGAGAATATTGTAGGATAGCGGGAGAGGGGACAGTTGTCGAGCCTGATATAGGAGATGGAGGTTATGAAGGGTACTCGAATGCGCAGCAGCAGTCGTGGAGGTGGGTTACTGTCGACCGTCCCCAGTTTGGGGCGAGGGTTATTAGCTCTGGGGGGATTAGCTGTGGGCTTGATGCATCGTTGTTTTTGGTGAGCGAGTTGGAGGTGTGGAAGGATGGGCAGCGAGAGAAGATTGGAGTTGCGAAGGCGCATAGGTGTGCGCGGATCATGGAGTATGCGTGGAGATGGGCTTAGTTAGTGGTCGCATCTAAGTTTCCTATTTTCCTTATCTCACATCTCTTTATAATAATTCTGGAGTATACAAGGCGGAGGAACGGTGGAAGAAGACTAGAAAGTTTCGTCATATTCCATCATGTTATTAATGTGGTCTCCAACTCATTATTTCTCCTTTATTCGTCTTGGAGTCTTCGCTGGGAGGATAGTGAATTCGATAATGCGCCGCGGTATAGTGAGTAGGTGGTTAATTGCATGAGTTTGATATCCATATAAGTATGTTCATGATGCTTATTGAGTCCAATTTCGCTCCTCAGTTCCAAACATCTGAACATGGTAGGTCGATTTCATATCATTGTCCTCAGTACAACTGGCAAGGGAGGATGCTATCAATGAAGGACCTCTCTCCGTGATTTTTTCAAACTACCCTTCAACGATGGTTTCTCCTCCCTACCACCCCACCATGCGGCACTGTGCCGCGCTAGAATGAATTATCCTGAAGCCGAAAGGGGAAACCGGGTCGGTCAATTTACAGGATGTTGACGTAAGTATTCAAAGAGCACGCCCACGATTCCACTGGCTGGTTAACTTCCACGCAAGTGCTCAATTGGTTAAGCGTAGGAAAATTTAGGGCTGAGAAACGGGCGCTAAACCTGACTAGTGCTGGCACTTTTTAGCTGGGTTGGGAGAAAAGTTGCGCAGGTATTTTAACTATCCTGAGCTCCGAAAGCACATCACCAGGAACTCCTAACAGAAACGAGCACAAAAAACCTCTCGATTCAAATACATTGACTGGTAGATGATTTAGAATCTTGGACAATGCTTATTGGTTTCTCTCACGCGTATCGCATTTATGCGCCGCCTACACTCTAGAGGCCAATCAGGAGGTCGAGAATCATTGCTCGTATTTCATATAGAAGTGGCATACGGTCAATCTTGATCGTCCCTCACTCAACTGTCTCCATATAACGGCAAAACTTTAATCGAAGCCTCCTCTCATAAATTTCAGCATAGTCCTTGTCGCCATCTCCTGATTCATTTCATCCCCCTCTTCCCAATTCGTCGGCTTTTCATCCGTCAGCACAGAGAGATCCACAGGCTCTGAAAGGTCAATTTGACTCAACTGCGCCATCGAGGTGCAGAGCCCGATTCGGTCCTCGAGGAGCTTCCTTCTGTTTCTCAAAGATATCCAGGCTGCATTTGAATCGGATATTCCGGCGCTTTGAAATAGGGGAACCATGGCCTCGAAGCAATCCAGTTTCGATAAGCTACTGATCTCGAAAGAGGATGATTTTTCGAGTTCGGACAGATGTACTTCAAAGGCAAATTGTGCTAGAAGCAAGGGAGTACTCTCCCCAATCTGGAATTCCCGATTGGACCACGTACTGGGTAAACCTAGGTCTTGTATATGCTTTTCGCTTAGCTGATCGACCCGCATTGTGATTTCTGCATCTGCCTTGTGGGCTAGAAGCGCAACCACCATTTCTAGGTGTCCTGTAATGCTGGCAATACAAAGCGCAGTCCCTAGAACAGGGTGAACATAGTTAATACACTCGGTAGTGTGGAAAGCTGCAAGAACGGCTTGGATAACCCTGGCTGAAATTTGAGACCTGTCGTTTAGCGCGTTTGAGGGGCAAAGCGCGAGAAGATGGAGGGCGCTCAGCTTTTGCGTTTTGTTGACAATGAATTCCACTTGACCGGCGGGCTAGGTAATACTTAGTTTCCATTACTGGGCAAGAAAAATGACCGAAACACTCACATTATTAGAATTGACATTTAGCTTCCGAAGGATATAGTCCACTGATTGCAATGTGGCCTCCGTATGCGTCAGAAGAAGTTCACCAAGGACAGTGATCCACTCTTCCCTCTTATCAAACTGATACAATGCGTTAATATCAGCACCTTTCTCCACAAGTAAATCCGAGAGATCAAAGTAGCGGTTTTTGATCGCAAGCGCTACACTTGAAGGACTTCCATCTGGTAATGGCTCGATAGCCATCCCAGATCGGATCAGATACTCTGCAACAAAAATTCCATTGCGCGATGTTCGTGGACGGCTCGCCGATAGCTGGAGCAAAGAGAACTGTCTTCCATTGCCAACAGTGCGTTTTACTCCCGTTCCTGCGCCACGGTTGACTAGAAGCCGAAATATGGCTTCATGGTTCATCAAAACTGCCTCTTCAATGGGTCTATGGTCAGGCGAGCCATTTGGATCTTGTCCCAATTCCAACAGTGCCTCCACAATGTCGGCATTCCCCAGCCTCACCTCCTGGCATAACTGCATGCCCTCGACCGGTTTCCCAAAATCCAGAGTTCTCCAATCTCGAAGTTTTTCGTGCCTTCGGCGTAAGATCTGAAGAGTTTGAAACATATCCCGCTTATACCTAGAACCGCAACGGACCAACCTACTTTGTAAGGTAGTCGGATCATATGGAGTTATACATCTTCCATGGGCAGCTTGGAGCATTCCGATCTCGTCAAATATGGGCTTTTTCTCCGGAAGCATTTGATCGATGTAGAGGAGCAATACTTCCAGAATGTGAGGAAGAGTGAGGACAGCCGCTAGTTCAGTCGGCGATTTAACAGTAATGTTGTCTTTATGCCCCACTTTTGCTAAGGGGTTCGCACCGAGACCAAGCATAACCTTCACTGCAGGAAGACTTCTCATCAATACAGCCCTCCCTAGCGGCGTTGTTGGAATGCCAAAATTGTCCTCCCAGTCGGCATTTATCATTCTAACATCCTTTCGCATTGTGCCGGTAGCATGTTCTATATTAGCACCAGCATCTACTAATGCTAATGCAAGCGGAGTCATCTTCTCAGGAGTGAAGCTGCAGAGCCAATGGAGGGGTACTTCTTCACCAAATTCTGTTCCACCTCCGTTAGCGCCGCGATCGAGGAGATACATGGCACAGTCAAAATGGCCACTGCGACAAGCACATACAAGGGGAGATTCAGCCATGGATTTATTTGGAAGATCAATGCAGCACAGATATGTCTCAACCATGTACTTAAGTGCTTTCAGTTTTCCCAAGGTTGCAGCCAGATGTAGGAGTCCGTGGCCCTTGTGGTTGACAAAGATTTTATCAAACTCGGATTTCTCAACCTGAGGGGACTCGGCGTTCTTGGTCGCAGAAGAATGTGAACCTTTCTTCCGTAAACAGGAATTATATGCAGTTCCAAGTTCGTCTTTGATCTGATCTTCAAGGATTACAGTGTCATTCAGATTGTAGCATCGGCGTAATTTTCGAGGGACAAAATGGGGCATACCAACCCCGCCTGCGATGGTCCTCCTGGCCCAATCAGCTTCCGTCAACATCATTTCCCATCGTTCTCGTTCATCTATACTAGTCAGTCTCGCTATTATTTCTCTTGCATCCTCCATACAATTGTGATGACCTCTTATAATGCCCCATCGGATGTACTCTTGCAGTTGGTCCAGCGTAAGAGATGGTGGCACAGAAAGAGCGGTGCTAACACGCCATAACCAAGCCATCGCCCAGTAGTCGACATCACCCTTATCATCTACATTGGCAGATTCATGTAGCCAACGGCAGGCTTGCTTCTCGTCAAATGTGACGCCAAATCCCGTTAGATTGCATTGGAACAAATAATATGCAGCTTTCCATGGCTGTAGCCCATCGGGGGTTCCAGGTCTCGTTTTCTGGCAAGCCTCCTTGAAGTCGCTGACGATCTGTTGTTGTTGAGTCCAGTCAAGAATGGTCCTTAATTTATCAGGTTCAAATAAAAATTCCGCTATATCTGGAGGTGATATTTTTGGTCGATGGCCTGGAGTATTTCTTTGGCAATCATAATCGCTGCCCAAGTTCCCAAGGAAGAAGCCAAGATTGTCAACGGTTAGTCCATGAGAACCCGGTGCCTCCATACTCTCGATCCTATCTCCTTCGTCATTTGCAGCGGCGACTCCCTGAAGAAACGAATCAATTTTACTAAAATGCATACCTCTCAGTGCTGCCTGGGCTCGGGGGAGAGATCTATCCATTGGGTCAACAACGATTGTTTGCAGTAGCACATATAAGATCAATGCCAGTGCGTTCTCATTGATTCCATGGTCTGAAGCATAAACCTGAGTACTGCATACGGCCTTTAGAAGGATGTCATTGTTGAGTTTTAGCTGCTGGAGCAGTCTCTCAGACGATTCCGTAGGGTTAGAATCCAGTCCCAATTCCGTTGCAATATTTCTTCCGTCAATAAACGCTCTCCACACCAACAGTCCGAAGGAGTAGACATCCGTCTGCTTTATTCCATCAGCGGAGAGTCGGTTTGAAGATTCAGGTGCCTGGCACGGGTAGGTTCCCATCGAAAGATATGACAAGTCACGCTGGTCAATATCCATTACCGCTCCGCCGAAATCAGCCAATTTTGCAGTGTATGGCTGCCCTTTAGGGATGTCATATTTGTTGACAAAAATAAGAACATTTTCATGCTTCAGATCGCCGTGGACGATTCCGCATGCGTGAAGAATAGCAAGCCCGCGAGCAATATCATGGCACAGTTTCTGTTTGATGGCAAAATGCAGTGGGGGTCTGTAGACTTGGAGATCGTGGAAGGAACCGAATGTGGCATATTCGATAATTACTTTCGGATATGCAGAATCTGATTCCGCAGATGATCCCCATCCGAATCCCAACAGATGGACAATGTTGGGATGATATCGCAGCGGTTTGTGTAATAACGCGCGAAGTTCAAGGGACACATCACTCCAATTGTTCCGACTACTGGTTGGAGTCGTATGTTAACATCTAGAGTCAATGAAAGCGAAAGATACAATAAAATAATACAACTACCAACCTTGAATTGGGCCTTTCGCGGACGCTCTTGATAGCAATATACTTCCCCCATTTAGAGAATTGTCGGGACAAGGATACATCATTCTCATGAACTCCGGCTATCCATTCAGCACGTTCGACGATAAAGGAAGCGCCTGATCCTATTTTCTGCCTGGATAACGCTTTGATTCCGTTGTTGTCATCAACAAAGATCGAGTCATCTGTACGAAGTGCTTTCTGTAAATGCGAAGCATGGCATATGAAAGATGCAAGACTTCCCTGAGGCGACCATTCTGGGTCCCGAGAGGAGCCTGACGTCTGCGCCTCCGTCCTATAACCGGAAGCTTCCGTAGGCTCGGACGTGAAAGCAGACTCGTAGAGTAGTGTTGTCATGATAGCCCGATGCAGTAAACCCAATTAATGTCACCAAAAATCGACACATGGGATATCAGCAACCTCTTCTATTTATCTCCCATCCTCTTCGTTTTCCGCTCAATGTATATATGTATTGGACACCTTTAAAATGCGGCCTTACCCCTCCAAAGCATACTCTCTACGGAGTATTCAGCCTCAAGAGCCCACGCATGAAAGCGCCTCCAAGCCATCTCGCTTATGAACCGGCCCACCGAATGCAATCGTGAAACCCACACCAGTGACAAGCCCTCGAGGGTGTATTTTTTTTTCCCCCGCAGCGTGGCAGCACAGATAGTCTGTTCTGGCCAGCACGAGGCTGAAATAAGAAGCGTGTTCATCCTTGGCGGAGAGAAGGCTGAATGCCATCCTAATAGATAGAAGACGTTAATAAATGAGTTGGCAATTCCCACACAATGTGATCTATACAGCTGAATGCAATAACTGAAGCGAAGTGAGGTTGAACGTTTGACGTCGAAATAGGGTCGTCGGAACACTGCAGGTCGCGCTAGTCTGGCATTTTATATATATATATTTTCCGTTCCCGACGACAATGCTCGACCCAGGCTCGATTATTGCATTGACTCTCCTCGCATATCAAGGCGCAGACCATGCGTGGCACATATTCCAAGACACACTACACTACGCTTCAGATTCAGAAGACTTAATCCTCCAACTCGAACTTGAACGCTTCCGTTTCCAAACATGGGCCAAAAATGCTGGCCTGGAGGAGGGCGAACTCTCTCCCGGCTTACTTCCCGTCTACGAAATCGTGGAAAGAACATTAAAAGTGATTGGCCAACTATTTGAAAATGCGGATGAGCTACGGGAGAGGTATGGACTTTGTGCCTCCCAGTCCGAAGCGCTGGAACCTGACAAAGTGAAGCGATTCATCACCAAGATGAGAAAATCACTTCGAGCGAGTGGCATTAAACTCGATGTTAGAGGAGAAAGTGAAGAAATAAATGGAAATGAACAGTCCTATGCATCTGAGGTAGGTCGACCTGTCGGGCGGGCAAAACGACTGCGATGGGGTGTTCGGGATAGGAAGCAGTTTCAGAAATTGATAACCGACCTCGAATCACACGTCGAAAAGCTCAATCAATTACTTTCAGAAACCCAACAGAGATCTTTAATAGAAGATCGGAAAAGAATTGATATTGTCTTTGTGGGGAATGCCAATGACAATGGGTCTCTTCAGTGGATCCGAGATGCTCTTGGACAAGAGCCACAGACTTCATCAATTCGTGCATTGGTGGAGCGAAAAGCACTGGCAGGTGGGCGGCCTGTAACGACACGCTCCGGCCCGGCAGCTCTCAGCCCCTTGACGCTGAACGATTTCTCGATTCCTCCTGGATATCATGGGCAGAGCCGTTTCATAGCTAAAAGCATCGAACCCAGCGAATATGTCCTGCTGGAAAAGAAGTCCTATGGTAGTGATATATCCGTGCAAGATAAGCAGATTCTAACAATGAGAGTGAACCGTCTCGTTCTCTTATTAAGCGCGCACAAATCTCCAGATTTTCAAACTTTACAGGCAATTGGACTTATTCACGATCCGGCAAACCTTTGCTGGTGGATAGTCTTTAAATTTCCAATCACGGGCATACCAATGATTACCCCGAATGCGGTCTTGGCCCAACCAGTATCGCTCCTCGCACTGCTAGAATCGAAACTGCGCCCACCATTAGAAACGCGACTTTGTCTCGCCAGCAAGCTCGCCATTACGTTGTCCGAGCTCTACGGCAGCGGTTGGCTGCACAAGAATATACGAAGTGAAAATATCGTCTTTCCAGCCCTGTATGGAGGGAAGTCGAACAGCAAAAGGGAACCATTGTCGCCCGGTATCAACTCTAGCTTGCTCTTGTCACCGCTCGTTGCAGGTTTCCATTACTCCCGCCAGGAGACGGAGACACAAACAATTGACAAAAACCAGTTCCATGACGACATCAGGCCAGTGATCTACAGGCACCCGAACTACCAGGGTGAGGCGGCCCAGGGATACCGGATTGATTACGATATCTACTCGTTTGGGCTGGTTCTGTCAGAGATCGCGTGGTGGGTACCTCTTTCGTCTTTCCTAGATGCGAAGGTGCCCATTGAGTCCGCTCCAGCGTCGATATCGTCATCGACACAAATCCGGTCCTCCACCACTACCACTCTAGCTATTAGCAACCCCGCTACTGCGGTACAGCTTTCCTCCAGTATGAAACGTTTCCAGCGGCCGGAAGCGCTAGAGCTTCGACGACGTGTGATCTCGCGAGCGGACCGTGAGTTGGCGTTCCGCGTTGGCACCCCATATTTTGATGTTGTAAAATGGTGTTTGGAGTACGCTGATCAGCACAATGATGTCGTCGATAGCACAATATGCAAGAACGCTGCGGCTGATACCGTTGCTGCCGCTACTGCAACTGAGGGTTTTACTGATTGGCACCCAGCATTGGAATTTTACAATCGGGTTGTTGTCCCGCTGAGGAAGATTGCCAAAATTGAGTGATGCATGCTTATTACTTGCATGTGGCCTCAATGACGTCACATCAAGGGAATTTTCCGGCTGTGGGCAGTAGCGTCGATGAGGTGAGCAGATGAGTCCTACTATTGTGGTTTTTCCTAGTGTGTGGAAGGGAATGCAGGATACGAGATCGTCGTCGATATTGATTGGGTTTCAGGAATGTATGACTTTTGGCAAACGGATTAGGAGATGCGGTAGGATGGGAATGATGTTTTTGCTCACATGTAATGCTTTTCAAGCATTATTGGTGACTCTTACCTGGATGATGGGCAAGATTTACTGTCTCCTATTTTGCGATTCAGTATCGTCTAGATCTGCGAGCTTGAACTTAGCGGGTGTATTGGTCAACCCTCTGCCATTTATATGAGGAACAATTTGCATATCACTAGGACTCCATGTAAATATGGTCGCGCCCTTCGGATGACATTATAAATATGTACGTACTCCATCGTTGGTGGAAACGGAATACGAATATAAACGGTAGAGTAGAAAACAAAGCATATTTAAATCAGACTATAGTATATAAGGCCCTAAGCGATGATCTGAAATTCGAAGCCAAATGAAATAGATGGTAGATCGCTACATGTTTCTTTTAGAGAAATTTGTAGATAACGCTGTAAGAACCCCAAATTGGAAATATGTGCCCAGCGTCAATGTCAATACAAAAAAAAAAAAAAAAAAAAAAAAGGAAAAAGGAAAAAGAAAGAAAGAAAAGAAAGCGGACGAAGTTGGTCATAGATCTGCAACGCAATCTCATGTGCGCGTAACCAATACCTTGTACACATTGCTCCATCTACCAATGTTGGATGGGACTAGGTGCAGAGGGCTAACGCGTTTTGAAGCCCTTTAGAAATCGAGCATTCCCTAGGTAGGGTAAAAGACAGCGATGACATGCAAACGAAGACGTCAATGTGCGTGATGTATGAAGGTAAAGAAAAAGCATGCCCAAATAAATTGATGAAGACATATCCAATGCCATCATCTCCCGGATGGGACGTTTTCTTCTTTCCGTAATTTCAAATTTAATGGTTCCCCCGCCTATCAAGATGACAGATTTGACTGTTCTTTGTTGTGTTGACTGACCCGCGGCGAGCGGCCAGTGTCCCCGTTTCGATCGCTGCCGTCTTGGCCAACTACTGATGGAAGCCTTTCGTTCTGCCGCTGTGTATGCCGGTGCATAATTCTAGAGTAATCCTCCAACGTTTGTGCCTCGTGGAGCGAGTCGGAGGTCATGATGGAGGAGGGAGCGTCATCTTGGCGCCCAGGAGATTGTCGATGACGCTCCGTCGAGCCAGGATGTGATCCTGCCATAGCCGAGCGCCTATAATCCTGCATATGAAAAAGGATGGATAGTTGGGGGGGGGGGGGGAGGTTGCGGGAGAGAATGGAAATAGGTGCTGTTAGATGCTTTGTGATTTGTGAGATTTTGGTTCTTTTACTGAATATAGAAGCATCAGGGCCAAATAGTCCAAGATCAATAAGTAACATATAAGAGAAATGCAGCACTATAAGCCGGGAAGCTGTTGTGGATGGTTATTGTTTAAGGGGTTGAGAAAGGCCATAAATGATAGTCCCTCCAACTTCCACACAAGCCCAATAGGTTGGGAGTGGCGCTGGAGAGAATTTAGCCAGGTCATCCTGCTCTTATAATAAGGCCTCAAAATAAGAAATCCTGCATAAGGCGAAAAAGCTAAGAATATGCTTCACCGGAATATCCAGTGCGTGGATAAATGCCGGAAGTATGGCCCACAAAAAGCAGGTAGAGCATGAAGTAGGTTATGAAATGGCTGGGCGTCAGGGTATCAATGGAAAAGACCTAAGCGAAAATATCGTAGGGTATAAGAAAAAAGGAAATGAGAAATGAGGAATGAGGAATGAGGAATGAAGAAGTGATATCACTACAGGCAGAGGGAAAATATCTGCACAAGGTACCAGCTAAACCATGGCGGTGACAAGCTTTACACCTTCCACACCATGCAGGCAGGAGACCAACAGTGATAAAATGCCAAGTGTGCGGAGGTCAAGGATATGTTGGCCTCCACAAGTATGACGTCCAGGAACGGAAGTATGTAACCCAGTTCGTTGAATATCCTGTTATCTGATCTTCTTGCGGGGCAAGTAGTCTCGTATGCAACCAAACTGCAGGATGGCGGTCAAAGGCCTCGCCACGTGCTATTCATTGCTATAGAACGCGTTATAGTAGCTAAAAACCCTAAGACCCGCGCGGTGGAGAGGCTTCAAGGTTAACGTATATAACAAACTACCCTTGGCAAAAGAGAGCACTTGTGATCCTACATTATATATGATTAGCCGCCTGCAAGATTGACATTCTGGTTTCGACTCTATCCAAAGACCCACACTCACCACAATGACAATTGGAATTGGAGTCTTGAACCCATAATAAAAAATGTAATGTCTATTAGCCAGGTAACTAGTGGATAGGATATGCATTGTTGGCCTTTTTTGATAGTCACAACTGGTCACCACCTGAACATTCAAGGTGAGGTTGGTTTGCAGTCGATGAGGCGACCTCATCATGACATCATTATCCAGCCTCAACACACTATCACGTGATTATATTGCTGCGCCACAATGATCCATTCATGATGTTAACGGAGTAGAATAAATCTCGATCTTCACATGCAGGGAGGGAGAAGGTTGCACAATGCCACAGAAATGGAAAATCCAGCTTGCCTGTACGGTAATTTAAGAGTAAAATATATAAATAAATAACTAGCCAACACACACATGACAATTGCAACGAGGATTTAATCGGACAGGTATAATAAAAGTAGTAGAGACCCTTATAAACTAAATGAGGCTCTATCATTATAACAGATTCTGCGTGCCAGCCGAACTATCAATAATATATGAATATGAACAAATTCATTCTCATTTATACCATAAATTAATATAAGAAAAGCCCATGTCGTCCTGTCGCTGAATGTAAAGTCAATTCAAACAAGAAAGAAAAAAGATCCCCGCCGATAGCCGCTTTATCATACGTAGCCTAAAGAGAAGCAACAAATATCGAGTATTAGCAATTCTATATTTGGAAAAAGAATGACAATGGCTCACTACTTTGGGGAGATAATCCTTTGAAGCCATTGAAAGAAGGGAGAAGTAGTAGAAGACGAAAGGGCATACCTTTCCTCGCGCCCTGGAAAAAGAACCGAACAATAAACACCTGCAATCCGGCCATTGTCATCATCATCAAACCCTCGATAACGCTAAATTTGAAAATTCGCTGCTCGGTACTGCGGACAGTGCTGAAATTGCGGTTCTCGCGCGTTCGGAAGTACTTCTGGTTTCGACTGATTGTCGCCAGCTGGCCTGAGATCTTAAAGATGGATTCTTCGAGTGCAGACGCTTGTTCGGGAGGCGCCCCCTGCTTCGCCGGGAGTTTGGTCTTTTCTTCATTCTCGACCTGTAGCAAGGGAAAAACGAAGCGCATGACGGTTAGGTATAACAAGGTCCAGCAAGCTCTTACACGCATACATAGTGTGAAAGATGCGGGGAACAAAAAACATACCGCAATCTCAAAGTCCACCATCTTCTCCGCAAAAGTTGACATCTCATTGTCAAAGCAGAACCGGTACTCGCCTGCGGTATCTGCGCTGAAGACAAAGTCGCCCTGTCTCTCTCTGTGTCCGTCGACAATTACCCTCTCGCCAGGACCAACCACTGAGTAATCGACATCGAAGGAACCGCCAGATTGTACCTATAAAAGAAAAGAAAATATCACACAGAAGTTAGTCGGCAGTTCATATGATGCACATTTGCTACGACAAGCTAACGATTCAAAACCCAATGACCCAAAATTCCCCTTTATCCCAGACACCATTTTTAAAAAGCTGTCGAATGTATACTAACCGCAAAATAAAATGCAATCTTCGCCGGCGGCTCATTGACATACGAATAGAAGCAGGCCTTCTCACTCGCATCGAGCTTGTATGTGAGGGCAGTTGCGGAGACGAGGGTGAACCCGTAGGCCAGCAGGCTGAGTGCAACTGTATGTAACCGCATTGTTACAATGGGCCGGGCCTCGTGCGATGTCGTGGGATTGAGAGTTAGTCGTTTGTAGATGGTGAAGAGTAATAAATAAATAAATGTCGACAGGTAGCTTTGTTGTTCCATTTGGCCATTTGGCCCGAACAGGGGGTTTGTTTGCACTGTTTGCATACTTAGTTAACTCAGTTATCTGTGACATAAGCAACATATTACGACCCAAAAAAAAAGGTTGATATCAAGAAGATGCGCAATTCGAAACCAATAATGTTCCTTATCATTCAGGTCCAGCTCCAACACATCCCTCTACCCCAAACACTGACATTCATGTTCAGGCTCATGAGCCAGAAAAACAGCACGGAGCATGAAACGGATAAGACAGTCCGGAGTTCCATTAGGATGATTGCGGAAATCCAGATCTGGCTCATTTGTCATTTGCGTCCTCTACTGTCATCTAACTAAATAAATTTTATATCTTCGCATTCGTATGAGAACGCGAGGCGTAAAGGCCCCTGTTTTCGGTTAAAATATTCTCGGACATAGCAAGTACTGCAATACAACAGTTCTTATCTCAGTTTTTGATATAGAGAAATTATGTCGAGATTGAAAAAAGAAGGGCGGAAAGCAACTACCTCCGTACGAACGAGAAGAAGGAAGAAGTAAGAAATATTGGGATGAAGAAATACGGGGAGAGTGAAAAAAGAAGAGAAATAGGAATGGAAACAGGTCGAAATTATAGAGGATAAAACCACCATATAGCGCGAAAAACGAAGACAAGAATCGAAATAAAATAAAGTAAAATAAAATAAAAGTAACATCAAACGCCTGGCCCATTTTCAATCATGCGTCTATCGAATAAAGAAACTTTCACTTCTCCAGAAGCTTCTGTTCTTATTTACATAATCCAGCGCGAGCGTTTCTTGTGGCTCGGTAACTAGATCTGCCAGAATATCGTCTGTAAAACGGACCATAGTGAAAAAGAGAAACAGGTTAGCGACAGAAAAATAATACGGCATCAGGGTTGACAGTGTCCAACCCGTTGGAGAAGAAAAAGGAAAGGATGAATGAACTTCTAAAGGAGACGACGTACCATCTTCAAGATATCTTGGGACACAGAATCCCTGACGTATGGCCATGGCAAACTTGATCTTCTCAAGCTGCTTGCCTCGAAAACCTGTTCGTTTCGAGAGCCGTTCCTTTGTCTGCTTGAAGATCTCGCCCTATAAAGTGTAAGTATGGTTAGCAATGTATTTTCATGGTGTGCAAGAGGGTTGGAGAGCGGTATCTGGGCTCTGAAAAACATGGATATATCCGTACCGGCTTCACAACAAATCTAAACGGGATACCATGCGGCTTGTTGGGATCCTTATCGAAGTGGAAACAGTCAAGCGTGAATTCACCTTCTTGCATCTCAAGTTCCTCCTGTGGTATCCTCTCGATGTAGAGGATCACATAGTCTGAGAGGCTGAGAATGGAGAAGTGTTCAGGGATTTCTTTCAACACCTTGCCGCCATAGACTTCATAAACACGCAGATTTTGGGACGTCTCCTCATCGAGATTGGCCCTCTTCTTGAAGCTCAAGACGAGGTCACCAATGGTGCCGTTCCTAGCGACGAGAACATCAAATGGTTGCTGCACCAGATAGAGTTTGTCAGACAGCCAGAACATGAACGGTTAATCAATTGAAGGGGAAGAAAAACAAACCTCTTTGGCAACGCCATCTGGTAGCCAAGTGACCTTTATTATTTTCTTCGTTTCATATTCGCTTAGACTGGTTTCCAAAACTTCGTAATAAAGGGCATCTGGTCGATGCGGGGCGTATCCGTAACTTGAATACTGGCCGGTGAGTATCTGTTGGAGATTTTGTGGCGCATTTCGCTTAATGAACGGCTTGGGTTTTCCACTGTTCTGTAGCACAGGCGCAAATCGTATATGAGTCGGGTCGACATTCAAATGTTCTCCAACTTTCGTTGTCCATTGCTCGTATGTCATTTTGCGGCTGAGTGTCAAATCGAAAGTTACGCTATCATCCGGCTTTAGGGGAGCGAATTTGACTGAGATTCGATTGAGGAGGTAGTCATAGTATTGTCTGGCGTCTGTGTACAGGACAGTAGGAGGGAGTCTACGTGAGGAATTAGCATTTATAAATAAGAAAAGAAGGAAAAATGAATATTCAGGGTTATTCATACTCAGAATCGCTGACTTGGCGTTGGAAGCAGATGATATCACCGTCCTGTATTTCCGACTGGTGGAACGTCTGTTTAGACTTCATTGGCTCGATCATGGAGTGTTTGATTTCCTAGTTGTTCTGGTAAGCCCTACGAGTCGTGGAATGTGGGAAATAAACACATACCTCATATAATAGGAATGGGGTTCCTGCCGGCCAATTCATAATATCCAGTATTGGGCCAGCCAGTTCTGACACTTTCGAGTGCTTTCGAACAAAAACATGACCAACTCCAGTTAGAGTTTGCTGGAGAACATCAAAATGCTTCAGGAAGACAAGGCTTGTCGCATTACTGCCTTGTGTTTCCGGCCAAGTTGTTTTTCCATCCGCTGCGATTTCTCCTTCTTCAACAAACAAGCCGAACTGGTTTCCCTTGGTGCCAAACCGATCGAATGCCTCCTCAACAGACATATCGAGATCCTTCAAGGGTTGATCAGGGCGAGTAGTTTTATTTTGACGGTTAACCATTACCCACAGCCTGATATGCTCTGGCTTCAATCCTCTTTCATCGGCAATCTCAGCCGCAAACTCGCCAACCGTTTTGGTCCTGAGGACACGGTACATTTTGGCAGCTGCGGGATTATTAGGCTCCAAATCCAGGCTGGTCAAATCGAATCCGTGATGAGACTTGAAGGACTCATCGGTTAACAACCCAACGTTCATATAAAGATGCTGTTCCTCTCGCTCCTTTTTCTTCCGCGCTAATTCAGCACGTTCTTCATTAAGGCGCTTTTCTATTATGATTTAGACGGGGTTAGCAATCGTAGATTTGGATAATTTTTTAATTTATTGGCAAAAAGGAATACACAATAGAACGACGTACCGAGGTGTGCAGGTACGTCATCTTTCTTCAAATCAACGAGGACCTCATCCACTCGAGATTTCCTGATGTAAACCAGCATGTACGCGTTCATTGAGCGCTTTGTGGAGTAGCCTCGCATATATGGCTGTCTGACTCCGGCCGTCCCATTAGCGAGGTTGGGATATTCTCCACCGAAATTTTCTTCTAAGGTCTCTTTCATGGTTGAGCGAATAACTTTGTCGTCGTCAAACCTATAAAACACACTATCCTTTGTTGGACGTAGATATGCATAGTAGTGCCCAGCATTGAAGTCACCGCTATGTACAAGAACGCCGTGAAGTTGATAGATCCAAGGTTCCGATTTATCCGCATCCTCGGAAAGGTACGGTGCCGCGTCAAACTCCTCTGGGAATTCAAGCCTGTCATTGATTTTCATCATCGCGTCTCGGTTGATGTCATATTCAAATCGTTTGAGGTGCAGGTGAAGAACGGGAGGGAAGCTCTCGAATATCACGCCCTTTTTTGCCTCTTGAAGTTTATAAGGCTCTCCAGCATCATACTTGTTCTCGCCTTCCAATGTTTCCACCTGAATATAATCTTTGAAGCTGTCATCAAGCGTCCGGTTACCCCGAACGTTCAGCTGGATATCCCAAAAGTCCTCTATTCTGGACGACTCATAGTCAACGTGAATGCAAGATATATACGTCTTTGTCTTTCCAACGAAAAGTGAAGGGAGTGCTTTTTCAGCAGGAGTGCCCTTCATTTGTCCTTCCAGTTTGTCCATCAATAATCTTGAAAGCTCTTGGACATCCTGTTGTTCAAAGGTATGTCTCGATTCCCAGCCGAAGGAGGATGTGAGTTCGGCTGTCGACACTGGAAGATCGCTAGTTTGGAGATGGTAAAATAGTCGTTGAAGGGTCCACGCGGAATTTGACTTATTGGCGTCTTGCTCCGTGGGTATTTGATACACGGCCTACCACCTCGGATTCAGCGGATGTTGTTAGCACGGGGCCAGATGGAGTCTCACCTTTCGGAACGAGTTTGTGAAAAATAAGGACTGTAGTAATGAATTTAGATAGCAGGTGGCGCCCTGGTTTCTGAGCCCAACCATCCCAGTTTCCTTCTTCGAGTCATAACTGCAGTGGGTTGTTAGCTGGGTAGAGTTGAAGTGGCAGGACGCGATATACAGACTTTTGGAAACTATGCCATAAAACCCCTGTTGGATCCTTTACAACGCGGACGTATGCGGTAAGGTTGGCGGCCTCATTTTCTACCAAGGGAGTACCTTTCTCGTTGAAAGACTGCTGGAATAGTTTCCGCAGTTCGCAAAACCGTGTAAAACCCCAGTCTGCCTCTTCTGCGTTGAAGCGGTGGTGTGCGACTAGAGAGCCGAAAGATAGCCGGGGTCCAGGTGTTAGTTGATATATCTTATTTTGGAGGTAGAAAAGGAGCTGCATACCATGTGTAATATACAGGGAAGGATCGTTTTTATTCCATAGGACCAACGCAAACTGTACACAAGCATACCAACCATCCGGAGGTGACTTCTCATAGCCGTGTTCGAGATAGAACGATGCATGTTCGACGCCGTTTCCGAATGGGAAAAACAGAACCCGCCTAAAATTCCCGGGGATTAGAAAGCAAGCTCTCACTTCGTAAACGATCGCATAACGGGTTGGGGACTGGAATCATCAGGAAAAACGCACCATGGAGCTCCTCCGCATTCAAAAACCGGACCATGTTCCTTTCGCCGCATTTTTGTCCAGTTCTCGATGTTCCATGTGTGATATGTCTGGGCTTCTGTTTCTAAATCCGGATTCTCGGGTAGCACCTTTGCCATCATCGCCTCATCTACAAACAGGATGGTTTGTTAGAATATAGACCAACCCAAAGAACATGACACTCCATCACAGGATCCATTATGGCAGAGGAGGGGGGGCTGCGTGTCGGTGTGCGGCGGGTGGCGGGCTGCCGACAAGAGGTTTGCAGCAAGGTCAAGCGGGGCATCGCAATCGATAAGGCACCGTACGCGGTAGAGACGAGGGCTTGGATAATTCGTATTGCCATGGAGGAAAGAGAGGAGCAAAGAAAGGGAGAAAGAAAGGGAAGGGAGAGCAAAAACATACAGTCGTTAGCCAGAGGCTCCGGTTCGGGCTCACTGGCGGATCCCGGGGGTGAAACGACGACGACATCAGAGCGGTCATTACCGTACTGGTCGTAGCCATCAACAATCATATCATTATCCGTAAGCTGCAGATTATCCATTAACGAGGGCATGTCAGTCGTATTTCCATCATGGTCGCCCATAGTGGCTAAGGCTGGTGGTTGAAGACCGGGGGAGGAGGTTTGATACGGCATGGTGTAGTTATTATAAATATACAGATGAAGAGAAAGGATCCAGGGAAAGCACTCACGTTGTCCATTATTTGCGGGCAGGATATCGCCGGGGCAATGGCAAAGTGCGGCTTGTGCCTCTTGGGGCCCGAAAATTCAAGACACAGAATCAAAAAACAAACAGGTAGACACTGTGTTGTGAACAGATGTTGCTGGTTGGAGCGAGACCGGGGATAGATAAATAGGTGGAGAGTAGTTGGTGTGGATGTTGCTTTTTTATTTCACTTTTTTTTTTATTATTTTTGATTGTATTGATTTAAATAAATAGTCGACTTAAAATATCGTTTCTCCTGCAGCCAGATCAGTGTCACAGGGCTGAGTGGCGGGAATTCTTCTTGTATTTAACAGCGAAGTCTAATATCCGACATTTAAATATCATATTTATCATATCAACTTAATAAGTGTGAACCTTGTTATAATAGTTAGTTTAAATACTTAGTTACCTCTATTCACAACGCAGAAATGGTGACTTGAATAAATACACGGAAATATTTAAATATTTAAGCCGCTGCTGGTGGGAGAACGAACGCCTTGTTCCGGCAGTATTTGAGTCGCAAGCCACTTCTGATATTAAATAATATTCTACACTGTCACGATGGCATTCTGAGATATATCAGTTGGTAATTTATATCTTCAAGTACACATGCGGCAGCTATACGTTATATCGCGCGCTATTCATGGATGTAAGTGGCAACTGAATGCTGTAGAAGTTGGCTTGTAAAGTGTCTTTTGATAAATATTATTATAGTATAAATTGCTCATATATATATATATATATATATAATATAATATCCCTCCGTTGAGAAAACAGAATCTACCTCTACGGCATCATGCAATGACGTATTTCAACGAACGCCCATCTACGGACTATAGATATGTGCTTGTTAGGTGTCTACATAGTTATTCATACCTTCAATTCGAGATCGGTTTATTCCGCACTGACAACAGTAAGTTACATTTAACTATTGCGGTGCTATCTCCACAAATATCAATATCCAAAGCACTCACTCACTGTTCACAGCCACAATGTGGGCCCATCACCGACTTCATTCAATACCTGCAGCAAACATATTCACTGTTGAAGCTCGTTGGCGGGATGACCAGAATGACAGCTTGAGTGATATTTATTTACACAACATGAAACAAACTGGTCCGCCGCCCCCAGCATTCATTTCAGCACCAACCATGGCTTCAACCTGTGGTTTCCATCCTGAGGACCCAAATCGGCTTACCTGGAATTTGACAAAGGTGTAGAACACCATGCTATCCTAGCTGCAAGCCTGAGCAGAGTTTACTCAATTGAGTATATTCATTTGAGGATATCCACGTGGCAAAGGAGGGCTTCGCATCCCATGTTGTTTCGCCATTCTGCAGTGTTTGAATATTGAAAACAAATCCCCAGGTCATCCTGGAGATCGTTAGAAAAGTGATGATTATTGACAAAAAGCACAAATTGCAGATTGAAAGAACTGTGAGAGAGGAGGAGGAGGAGGAGGAGGAGGAGAGTGCAGCCAACACCTAGACACAGTTGAAATCCAGCGAAACTTGGGATTGGGGAAGAAGATGAAGCCGCTCACAAATGACCACCAGAGATCCTTTATTCCTAAGCAGTTTCCTGTTCTGCTCTGTTCATCACTTGGCTTGTCCAGATGGGTCTCGTTGAGGTTATAATACCAGGATATCCGCACTACTCTGTACGGATGTACTCATTCTGAAAATGTTCCTCCAATTATTATCAACAAATCTGCTCAAGAACAAACCAACCGCGGCTTGCAATCATGGCCTGTCGAAATGACTTGGCGCAAGTCTGCAAGAACAATTGAACTAGCCTAAATAAATAGCTGATGCTGGTTTGGGGCTCCCTGGCTTTTGCATAAGCCGTTCACCAATTAAATATTATTAACCTATTTATAGTAAGTAGTAACTAATGGGTTCCCCCCCAGCAGCGGAAACATGGGGGCAGCTTAACCTGAAATTTCAGATAGCTCAACTTCCTTTTGCAAAGCCTAGGCTCGTAATTGGGAGCTGCGGGGCATTTATTTTTATTTGGAGCTCCGACAGGGGGCTATGTGCAAGGCTGGAAGCTATTTATTGCCTCCTTGAGGCTCTTTCAATCGGTCCTATTTAAAGCCCTGGGGGTTTCGCTCCATCTGCCAATGCGGTTTTCGTCTCCCGGGAGCGTAATGGCTAGGATTTGAGGCATTCATTGCACTGGAGAAGAAGCATCTTAGAAAGATTAACTTATAATACCGCTCCTGTTTCCCAAATAGTTACTTCAGGCGCTCTCCCTCCAATTCAGATTGGACAAACACAGTCGTTGAAGAAGCGCCAGCTACTACACAACCATGCCCCCTAATAACAATTAATTCTAATTTACTAATGTTCTCATAGTTGCAGTATTTACAGGAGGGTGCAGACAAACGAGATATGTTGGCCTTGCATGAACTTCGTGTTGTCCCCGCCCGCTTCCTCTGTTCAGCTAAAAGTCAACATGCTGTATGCATGTCTTTGCCTACACGCCGGCCTTATAACCATACAGCTTTGGAACAGAGCGACTCGATACGGCTAGCGGAGATCCTACCAGGCCAGAGCAACGACAACCTACAGCTAAATTTACAACATACGACCCTGCAAAACGCCCCCGCCTACGAAGCTTTATCATACGAATGGGCAGGGAACTTGGGTTTGAGACCAGTAAAATGTGGCTCGCAAGAATTTCGTCTGTCCGCCAACCTGAGAGCAGGGCTAAAACGTCTGCGATATACGAACCGGAGGAGATTGATATGGGTAGACGCCATCTGCATTGATCAGGATAATAGCCAGGA
The DNA here is from genome assembly GCF_000003525.1 of Blastomyces dermatitidis ER-3. NCBI lineage: Eukaryota > Fungi > Ascomycota > Eurotiomycetes > Onygenales > Ajellomycetaceae > Blastomyces > Blastomyces dermatitidis. Next base: position 4,393,135 of record NW_025544777.1, on the reverse strand, counting down.
GCGCTCTCATCAGGTTTCGCTGATGAGGGACATCTATCGAAATGCTCACAGGGCGTTAATTTGGATTGGAGAGGAGAAGGAACATACAGGTGCGGCCTTTGAGATTATTCCGGCATTGGCAGAGAATTGGGCTGCGCAGGGATCACAGGACGACAAACCTCCACCTATGCCGCCCCGTTCTACGGCGGAGCCCCATGCAAACCAACTCTTGGATCCGTCCAATAAAGCCCTATGGAACTCCATCATCGATGTATTCACTCGACCGTACTTCAAACGGACCTGGATCATACAAGAGATCATCGTCTCCAAAGCTGCCTCTGTGATATGCGGGGGGTGGATAGTGGACTGGACTTCCTTCCATCGAGCTGCAAATCACATTGTCCAAGATGAGTTTCGAGCATTCCGGGAGCCTCAGCCCTCAACACTATTCCTCATCGCTCTTATACGGCGCATTGAGCGGAGGTTTGAGAAGCGTGACCTGCGCCTGCGCACTCTCCTCCGCCATTTCCGCGCCTCGAAAGCCTTAGACCCCCGCGACAAAGTGTTTGCGCTACTTGGTCTCATGTGTGGCAACCATACCTCACCCATCGATAGGCAACCGAAGAAAATAAAAGCGGACTACACAAAGCCAGTCGAACACGTATATCGTGAAACAGCTGCATACATCTTCATGGAAGAACAAAACCTCAAGCTTCTCACAAACGAATACCCGCCAAATGCCCGAGAGCGCCAAGATATGCCGTCGTGGGTTCCCGACTGGTCAGCCAACACAAAACCTCTCCACCCTCTAATACGCCAAAGTGACCGGCTAAGCCAACTCATAAAAGGCGACATCCACTGCACAGACACCTCCCTGTTCGTCAACGGCAACATCTTTGACACAATAAGCTATGCGTCCGAAGTCGTAACCACGGCCAACGAACGCTTCATCCTTCGCAATCTCATAAATATCATGAAAGCAAGAACGACAACTACCAGCTACACCACTACAAACCAATCGCACAACGAAGCTCTCTACCGCACTTTAATCGCCAACAACGCCAACGTGCGCCCGGCGCTGGACGAGGCGGAACGCTATTTCTTCTACCTGCTCCGCGACCGCATGACAACCGTGGATATACCCATTGTCCAAGAAGGCCTCTTCAATGACCTCGAACACCTCCTCAAGCCGGACCCCACAGAGAAATGGGACCTGTATTTACTCGAATTACGCCGGACGCTCTATGATCGGGCCTTTTTCACCACGCGCAAGGGGTATATGGGGATCGGGCCGAAGGGAAAGACGAGGGTGAAGGTTGGAGATAAGGTAGCAGTTTTGGGTGGAGGGTTTACACCGTTTATCCTTAGAGAGATGGATGTTAGTGCTGGTGTTGGCAGCGATGGTGGTGGAAGGGGTTGTTCTACCCTTGTGGGCGAGTCGTATATTCATGGAATGATGGAAGGTGAATTTTTAGAAAAAAGTCAGGAATTGGGGTATGAGAGGATTGAAATTCGGTGAGTGTCCATATGCTGGGCCACAAGAAAAAGGTTGGGTTGTTGATTCGGCGATTTTCTCAACTAGGGTGGTGTCTCTTACCGTCCTCATTGCATGGAAGCATCGGCGTTTGGGTTTCTGTATCTACGTATTATACCACTTCCCCAAATAATCACCATACAGCAAATGATTTCTATAGATACCCTACTGATCTTGATATTACATTAATACCTTGTAATTATACGGAATTTATCCTACTTTTGAAAATCAGGCTGTCCCTATGTTTTATGGTTTGTGAAGAGAGAATCGCAAGAATAAATTGCCCGTCCCCGTAACGAGCGAAACAAAATCCAGGACATTGAGATTCATTCGAATCGTAATTGAAATAACGTAAACGTAGACTAAGGCTTCATAAAAGGGGGTATATATGGTAAAAGAAAACAGGAAAAAGGGCCAAACTCCCACGCCCACCTAACACCAGCTCCACCAGTATGCCACCCGGTATCATCTATATATGGCGAACAATCCCTCCCCCCGTTTCTAGATTCCCAACCATTGATAACTAAAGATCGGTCAATTCGGATTTCTCACTCCCGTGGAGACCGGAAAGCTCAAATACTCCGGTCCAAATTCCTCAACGATCCATTGGCAAAACTTCGCCCAATTAGCCTCCCACGTCCTAAATGCATCAGCCCTCTGCTCTGCATCCATGCATGAATGTTCAATGCTCCACTCGGCCAGAACACGCCAGCCAAAAAGCGTCATGGAGTCGTGGTGTAGGATGGTTTGGTAAAAATCGTGTGAGAGTGAAGAGCTTATCGTTCGAGAAGAAAATTGGCTTAGCCACGCGATCTACACACACACACACACACAAGGGTCTTCAAAAGTAAAGCATGTCTGAAGGACTCACCCAAAATACGCCGGATTATCACTATTAATCGTACATGGCACCGAATTTGCCAGAAGCGTTGGTAACACATGGCCCTTCATGGACGCGCATAGGTGAAGGACCTCATTGGAGATAGGGCAGACCTCTAGCGCAATGCCACGATCACGACATAGCTGCATGAGTAGCGGGTGTTGCGGCATCGAGAAACCGTGGCCGATGCGTTTGGAGCCAAGCAGAATGGCATCGTAGAGGTTGTTGTCTGTTGGTCCTTGGCTCTCAAGCGTCTCCCCCGCGTGGAAGATGAACGGGATGTCCAAGTCGAGTGCGGTGCACGCAGCTTTAAACTGCAGGAGTTCGGAGATGTAGTGTCGGATTGGGTTGCCTCGGCCTTCGCAGCCGACCATATCGAATCCTATTTGGGTAGGGGGATTTTAGTTAAATGGCGACAACGCTTTTGTGGGTGGGAAAAAATGGGGGATGAAAATCACGAACCGCAGATCAATTCTGGAAATTCCTGCTTTAACGAGATGCAATCTTTGAGACACCAGGTCATGTCCTCATTTTTAATAGAGCGTGGAGCGCAGTAGATTACTTTCAAGCCCTTGAAACGGCCAGCGCCTTTGCCGTCTGCATCGAGTTGCTTGATTTTAGCCTTAACTTCGTCCCGGATGATCTGCATCCAAACACGGTGATCTAATTGTCTCTCGCCGTCGTCGCTTGGAATGTACTTGTCGAAGAAGTTTGGCCGGACTTCAGCGTACATAACGTTGTCTTCGACGAAACTGTCAATAGCTTTTCCTATATAGTTTCGGAACGCAGATTCATAATTGAACAGCCCCTTCATCATCTGTGTGCTGCGATTGAATAGATCCCAAACACTACATGTGGATTTTTAGTAAGAGAGTTCTGGTCATATATAAAGGGGGAAAATAAGGATGTAATCATACCCATCTAAAGTTTGATCCATCCCGTGGGCATCCTCCGGCGAAATAAGCAGTTTATTCACCAGCCATTCCTCCGCCCTTTCCGCGCCCCCAGGAAAATCCTCTAGAAACTTGGAATATCTCATCCAAGCCAAAGGTTTGTAATTTGTGTCGAAAATATCTGCTCCCTTAGTCGAATCCCGTAGGACAGAAAATGTTATGGCTGTATTGTTCAAATTACCAAGCTGTGCATTCAAAGACAACGTGCTCCGGATGAACATGCATTTGATATTGCGCGCTTGGGAGACAAGGAATGAAGGATGAAGGATAGTGTTGAAATGGCAGTGCAGATGCGCACCCTTGGGCAGCCTTTGGGCTACTTGCATCAAGTCACTACCATGATTGATCAGGCCAGTATTCGCGAGAAAATAGTCCGAGGCGCCCGATGCCAGATATCTCCTCCGCTCCTGGCCGCGGATCGCTTCTAGAACTGAAGCTGCATCTTTCTCGCTTTTAGACGCTTTGGCGATGGCGGCGGCATCGAAGGCTAGTTCGCGTTCTTGCTGTTGCAGTGTGTTGAGGGCTTCGAAATAATCTGCTGCTGACGCCGGGGTGGTTGAGGTTGGGCTGTGCGTCGAGGAATGTTTATTCCTCTGAGTTTTTTTGTTGTAGGAAAAAGTTTCCTGTATCCATTGGAGGTGGACCATTTCCTTTCTGAGGGTTGAGATCTTCGATATGCTGGGGAGTTTCGATTCTACACCCTGAGATGCTTGTTCCCCGTTTCAATAATATTACGACTCTGTTAACTGTGAGCACCTCGGGAATATATAGATCATGAAATTGAGCATCGAATGCTCAGTGAGGCGGTGCTTTGTTCTATCCATTTACTTAAAGCAATCTTTATTCCGCTGGTTTCATCCCCCCCCGCTGGCGTTTCGTGATGAGGATTCCTTTCTTCGTTCTTTTGTGTTGGAAGATTCTGTCACCGGTGGTCGAATTGTCAACAAAATCCACGACGGATTTCAAGAAGTGGCTGAAATCCATCTCGGATCTCTCCTGTCTCCAATAGCGGCCTCCACTGGCGCGTGGCTGTGACTGACTGCGGCGGATGGGATGCCTTTGAATCCGCACACCACTCCTTTTCTGGCCATTGGCCTTCGTACACGGGCCGTTTCTTGCACTAAACTAGCCACGCCCAGCGGGTCCCAACAGACCCGACAAGTTTTGATAGGCTAATTTGTTGCATTTGTTGCATTCCAGAAGCTCTGGAGTGCACGGGATGCAAGGCTGCAAGGCGGCACAACCGAGCGCCCGCCTTCTATCAGCCGCCCGCATGGGGAATTTTGGCAACAAGAGATCGGTTTCTAGTTGTTCAATCTATCCTCGGGGCGTCAATAGTGGGTTAAACTACGATGTGTTAAATTACTTGACGTCCAAGACGTCTTCAAAGCCCGTGTCTCTCGAGCCAACAGAGACAGCCACTGTCTGCCTGATATCCTCCACAAAAACGAGCAGGCTGAATCGACCAATCGACACAAACCAGCAAGATGCTCAGATTCCCCGAGAACCGCGATGACTGGAGTCTGGATATTGTTAGTTTGCTCGCCGTCATTGGCGAGAGTGCCATGTCGGCGCACTCCCAACCGCTAACAGCTTCAATTCTGTGTCTGCTTCCTCGTATCCTGCCTGCTCCGCAGGCGCTTCTCAGACACGAGCGGCCAACACGTCTGCCTTCCATTCCGGCACACATCGTGAGCATTCACTCCGGCACCCTGCTCCTGGAGCTCAACCATTTTGCAAACCTCGTCTACAACATCGATCTTCCTAGCTTTGCCGTTCGAGAGATCCGGATCAAACATAGAGAAGGCTACGCAGACACCCTCAGTGATGAAAAGAAACTTAGAAATCGTATTCTTCGAACGCCAAAGGGTGTCATTCATGCTCAGCCCTTTTCGCCCTTAGCTCTTCTCTCAGTTGCTTCATTCCTTCTGTCGGTTGGCCTGTGCGCATGGGCTATTATCCTCGAAGATGGTGTAGCGGTCATTGCGATCGTGGTTGTGTCATTCACATCTAGTATCATTGGATTATCTTCCATGTGGCATCCAAACTTGACGGTGCGGAAACGCAAAACAGTTGTGCCGGACGGTGACCTGATTATTCGGACGAGACAGGGCGCATTTATAATCATACGGTGTACAGAAGAGATCGCCCGCGAACTCTACACGGGCACAGAAGAATGTAGCTACGTCGTCAGTGACCAGATATTCCGCGCGTTAGTTGGGGTGGGCACATTTCTGCTCATGAGCGCGGTGATCCTGATGGGAAATTCTACCTGGACCATGCAGGCGGCACTCGGCGGTTCATACGTTTTACTCAACGGCTGCTATCAGATCGCCGCACTGTTCCCTAGAGGATGGCATTGGAACCTTATACGTTATGAAATGAAAGAGATACGAAACACAGACGCGCAGACATACACGCAGGCGCTGTGGAAAGCTATTCATGTTTCCAAGTTCACCGACTGGGTGCGGGTGAGCGGCGCAGCTCCTAACTCTGAAGCATGGAGGGCGTGGATTGACCTCGCTGGGGATAATCTGCATGACGAAAATTGGGATGCACAGAAGGCATTGGACGAGCTGCTGAATGCTGAGAAGAGCGAGGCTGGATTCCAGCCTGTTAAAAATGGCGTCGTGAGGGAGGAATCCTCCTCCTAAAGGTGACGAGTAGTGATGAGTATGTTTATACATTGTTTTTGAGTTATGATGTTTGGTTTAAACGTCACGGCCGATTTATAGACATGTACTGGCTGTTAGACTATACATGGCTGGTATAACCTTTTAAGCGTGGTGTTGGTGCTTCGAACTTGGCGCGTGCGACTTTTGAAAATACCTCCCTCAGCATGTACTGGCTTAATAATGAATGAATTGAATTTATCGGGAAGAACTCGCTACTCCGATCTGTGCTGATTGACAAATTGATGCGAAGGAAAGACGCTTTTGTCTCAGGCAATAGGCCATGCAAGACTTCGCTGCCCCAGTTGTTTGGTCACTGAGGTCACTGGGGCGCACCAGCTAGGGTTGTTGGATTGGGAATAGCAGTTCCTAAGCACCACAGCTAGGCTTAGTTGAGACAGCTTCTTGAAGCTGAGGGGATTTTATGGCCATATGCTTCTTGATAGTCAACTGCGTCGTCCCAATAAATAATGTTCATTCCGGTGTCTCCGAATGTTCAACCATTGTATATGGTTTCATCAGGTGAAGTCTCGGACCGGAAAAGGGCATTATCGGCTCACAACGCCCATTTGGGAGCGGTAGGTTGCCAATCAGACGTTCTTTGCTTGTTCAGGGATGCGAAAAGCTTCTTTGTCCAGCCACTTCTCATGGCCTTTTTGGAGGGCATATGATATATCCAATCATCCCAATTTTAAGAAGCTTGGGCGCAGCAAAAATTCTCATTACCCATTGTCATTCATCAATTGCCGCCCCCCGCCGGTAGGCATATACTATGCGTATGTCAGTGGCTTTCTTGCTCGAATGCTTGATCCCCGCAACCATGGTGGTGGCTTTTTTTGAGTAACCATGCACTAAGACCTTTTATTTGTCTCAAGGTTGCAGCGGGCACTGTTTCTAATCCCGATAGGCTCTTTGACAGTGGTCTTACTATGTAGGTAGATATTGTCAGCGCTTCTTATCTGTTTAATGTAAAACCCAAGAGGCCTACTACTAGGGAAATAACTGTGTGCCCGTCCATATCCTGGATCCAGTGTGCGCCGCCCAGGTAACGTTACTATCGAAGAGAGGTTCTCGAGGCTGGCCTTTGGCAGTAGTAACTAGCAGGAGGATTCCTAACTCGTCAGATCCTGGCTGAAATAGCGGCCGGTATCGCTCATTTGGCCCTGGAATGGCGCAGGCGTTTTAGCCTCGGGTCTGCGTAAGATGTCTGACGGGCGAATGAACAAGAGGAATTCCTTATCATGAGGAATTCGGTCTGGCCGTCCGTCTCACATCGCTGGCCAATAATAACGAAGGTGTTGGGCGCCAGAATCCGCCGCCAATCGCGCCTTGACTTGGAAGTTGAGGCGGGAAGCTTGACAGGGAGAGCTTTTAAAGTTTGAGCACACAGACCAGACAGACACCACACACGCCAAGCGGCCGCCCATGGTATGGTATGGTATGGTATGTATGGTATGACACATGCAACTCTCGGGTTAAATATCAAACCCACTCCAACTCCAACTCCGCGTCCTCATCCTCATCTTCATCGACATTCCAACCCCCCAATTGAACCACACCCGCTTCCCCGTCTACTTGACATTTTTTCGCTTCTTTGAGCTAGCATTACACCAACCCGTGTAGGATGTGCTAGTCACCGCGGACAATGAGTTACGGTGAGATATACATCTTTAAGCAGGCCCATGTCCAACGTCTCTTGGAAACCAACCCCCGTGCGAGAGACGTGAATGGCATTCCAGGATGCTCCAGCGGCAATCAGTTCAATGGCACAAGGCCGTCCGGCTGAGAGCTTTTGTTGTACAGACAAGATTTCTCTCAGCTGACAGGCAAGGCCCCCCGCCATGGCGACCAGGCTCCGTTCTAGACGAGTGAGTAATATTGATATAAGATTTTGGTATGGCCTCATCCTTTGCTGACTATAGACATTCTAGATGGGTTGAACGTGAAGTGAGGCCGATTAGTTTACGTCAGTTGACTTTCTTTGGCCGCACGATCACCGAGTCACGGTTGATCAGCTCGGCGAACTATGTGCGTACAGAGCTTCCCACCAGGTCAGTTCCTATCGAGTCATTTGAAACCATTAATATCCAAAGGCACCTAACTAAATACTGATTTGATCATTTTGCCAGAATCGCCCACCGTCTTCGAGACATGCAGAAACTTCCCTACGTTGTTGTCACGAACCCCCACCTATCTCACGTTTATGAACTCTACTACAAGGCGTTCGAGAAGTTCCGCGGTGTCCCTGAAATCAGAACCTTGGAAGACAATGACAAGTACTGCGATATTCTGCGAGCCACGCTCAAGGAACATTTAACTGTAATACCGAATCTTGCAACGGGTGTGTTGGAGTGCCAAGATCTAGTAAAACCGGAAGAAATGGATCGGTTCATGAATACCTTGTTGCGTGCGGTGCGTAAAAGAGTACCTGCCTCGGTTTTGTCTGTTTCTGCGTGATGGTGAAAATTAGCTAGCTGATAATAATATCCATTTACAGCGAATATCACGTCGAGTTATTGCCGAACAACATCTTGCGCTCACAGATACATTCAATTCACCTTCGCATTTTCCGGACTCCAAGGACAGGACAGACCTCAACGCAGACTTCGTGGGAGAGGTATTTCTGAGATGCAATGCCAAGGAGGTCGTTGAAAATTGCGGCAAACGCGCGACAATGTTGTTAAAACAATCACTCGGAACTGACTGCCAGGTTCCCGATGTGATTGTTCAGGGTCATCTGGGAGCGACATTTCCTTATATCCTAAGTCATTTGGAATATATTATCGGGGAATTACTACGAAATTCCTTCCAGGCAGTTATCGAAAGGTTCAGCGGCAGGCCCGAACGGCCACCTCCCATTGAAGTTTTGATCTGCGAAGCTCCACAGCATGTCATTATTCGGGTTTCTGATCAAGGGGGAGGCATCTCTAGAGAGATTCTCCCGTACCTATGGTCATTCTGCAAGGGACCGCATACTCAAGCCCGCCTTCGGAACCTGGAGCAGGTACCTACCATGGCGGCGACCATGCAAGAAGTGAAAGTTTCCGGCACGAGATTCGATGAGCAGGGAGAAAGCCACTACTACAATACCAATGGACATCCGCATAGAGACAGTTCATTGGCATCCCTTAGTTCTCGCCCTCCGAATTTGCGGCTTGGCATGGGACTTCCGATGAGTAGGGTTTACGCAGAGTACTGGGCTGGCAGTTTGGAGCTGCATAGTCTGGAAGGGTATGGTGTCGATGCGTTCCTGCAAATTTCCAAACTTGGGAATAAGAATGAGCAGGTAACCACGAGGGCTTCGATAGATGCAGTGTGAAATGCAAACTAATTCTTTTTGTTAAACTTTCATTTTCCTATTTCGTCTTTCTTCCTTGGACTCTCCCCTTTCCTTTTCGCACACTGGAGACCTTCCAAACTCCTCTCAAGTTAGCATTTGCACTACACTATTGAGTGCTATACACTGTTTCTTTGGAGAGCATTAGCACCTTCCTGTCATGTGAATGCTTCTTTCCTTCTAGGTAATCTTCCCTCCTACACCCTGATTCCGTTTGAGGAAGTCCCAGTCGCCAATAGTACGAGCCTTCCCAATATAACAATAACAGGCATCAACAGTCAATATATATGCTGGGGCGGAATTCTACTCCTTTACCAAGTGAGAAGCCCGAAGACATGATTCTCTACCTCAAAAAGCATCCCACCCCACGAGTATATTCGGTATTCTGCAAAATTACCGAGCCAAACTTGTTTCTGTGGTTCAACATCTGCTTATGTGTAAGGATGTTTTTACTCTGATGAGGTAGGAGTTGTTCTAGGCTGACTTCGGGTGCTAGGTGATATTAATTAGGCGGTCCCTCGCCCAGAGTTGTGCTTGACATACTCTGACAGACATCACGGCACCCTTTTAGAATCCGATCATCCTTCCCTATGACTTCCCATCCACGAGAATCTCAAGGTGTGGACGCGCATAATGATAGATACGAATATCCGCACGAATTCCGATACTCTTATGACGTGCCGGGGCCCCAAACATGCAGCCTGCCATCCGAACAAGGGCAGCGCCGATACTCCAGCATCCCCCCGCCTTACTATTTCAACCCGCTGGTAGGCTTTGTTGTTGCCACTGGAGGTGTCGACAAAAGTGATGCTCCGGAGGTAAGTTGAGTCCCCCCACCTTCCCACAATATCGGACAATCAGACAGTACTTCAAGAGGGAATTTTAATGACTGATTTGTAGGTTTGCAGGTAGCATATGTTGGAGATAGGTTAACAGAAGAGGATACGATACAGCCACGCCCCCTTAATCCTGAACACGATTTTCCTAACATCACTTTCAGTCTTTTTGGCAGCCCGTTTCCTAAATGTAATAGGATGAGTGATATGTACCGCCCACGTTTTCAAGCTTACCCGGGAGCCGCACACGACATAACCCCTGAACCTGAAATTGGATTCCATCACGAGAGCCCTAGAGTTGTTCATATTGATATTACAAAATCATGGAAAGGCCTCTCTTCAGATAAGGCCGAAGAGCTGCTCTTCTGGGAGTCAACGTTTAAAGAGGTCCTAGAATACTTGTTGCATGATCAACTTGAACTCTTACAACAACAGTGCGAAGCCGCCAACCGGATACATCGTAACCGTGAACAACACCAACGCAGCAACTCGGATAGGATACATTATTTGCCAATTAGCATGATTGATATCGCGACAACTATGGTATATATATACAGAGAGCATCGTCGTACGTACCATTGGCTGGCGTCAATGGGGAATATTTATAGAACTGTAGCACAGTTTGTCCGCACTCACGACTGCTTTGTTGCCCCTGCTATGGGCTATGGATTGTTCCCGCCGACTGGCGACCTTAGAATAGGAGTCAAACTATTGGACGCGAATGATTACTTGCAAACCACCGTCTTCCCGGTTGAAGTGAATTGGACCCCAGATATGCTTTCTTTTGATCAATTTGACCCTATCACTACTGAAGGCCACGAATTCCGTTTAGTGCCACGCTATAGCCCGTCATTCAATTTTGCTGGACCAGACAGCTACTCAGCACCAAACCATATCGTTTATAAGACATCCGCGCCTTGGCTACAATGGGATCCTTCAATTTCCGGCTTTAGTGGAATAGTGCCAACCTGCTCCGACTCGGAGAATCAAATGCTACATTCACAAGCTTCCCCGGTAGAGGATCCTCTAGGAGACCGATCTAAAATATACGCCCTTCGGATAATGATTACAGCAACCGCTTTGGAATATTTTGGTACGGCGGTGAGGTTCGAGAAGATAGTTAGATCTAGGGTGATCATCAACGTTAAGAAAAGAACGTGTCCACAAGTCAATCCCACCCCAGATCATTCTCTAAACCTCTTGGGAGTAGACAAGAACAAATGTAATGAGAACCATTCATGGATAGAGTGGAACCCTTTGTGGCAACCTAACCCTCAGATTGAGTTGTGGGATGACCCATTTATTGGCGCCGGAGCCTTTTTTAGTGGGCGCGCACTTGAGAGGGACCTCTTAAAACCGCTAGGTCTTTTCAATTCCGGTGAGAGCAGGCTGCTAAGTCGCCATCCATTCGAGAGTTTTACCATGATGCCTTTACTGGGGACCAGCCTCGGTACTGATCTATCGACATCGTCGGATCGTGACCAAATTGGCGAAGTCAATGATTTATCTCCCGAGGAACCGCGAGAGATTGGTTTGCGGGTCTCCCCTCGTCGCCGCCGGAGACGCTCTTTGGAAAGACGTGATCCTGTCGGAAAAGATAGGAAACTAGGCTCGACAATTGTCCCGCGAATGAAAACGCAGTGTCCCAACCACCCTCGAGCCGAATTGGGGGGTAAGCGGTTACATCACGATATCGTCAACATGCTGCATATGCCTCTTCACTCCACTCAGGTTGACGAAGAGCTAGAAGCAAGGCACCGTCCTTGTGGAAAACGATCATCTTGGCGAAGCACTGGGGTATCTGTCCAGAAGAAAGGGAATGGATATCCTTTCCAAGACCACCGTCCACCAAGAAATGCAGTCTTCTCTAAGACAAACTCGGAGGAAGAAGATGAAGCGTACATCTTGAAATACTGCGAGATGATGAGTCTTGCCTCGGATCAACAGCAACGCAGTGGTAACAGCCGGAGCCCAGACTTTAATGCCTCAAGAGCTTCGAGTTCTGAGGCTTTGGCTATCGATGTTTCACGATTCTTGAATCCCTACAGGGTCATGCGTGCAGGATGGGAGTTTAATACAGATGTGCCATGGACACCGCCAGCTAATGACGCATGCACTCGTGGTCTCGAAGTCTGCCACCATCCCGGCGCAACCAATCCACAGGCTGAAAGGGGCAGTGACCACCATGGTACCGAATCACCACCTCTAATTCGTGAAAAAGATAAAGCTGCTTTTGTGAAAATGATCGTTGAGCGCGCACAAGAAGAGTGTCGGATGTTAGGGAGTGATATTAGCGATATTTTTGCTTCCTCCCCGCCCAGCACATCTGAGGGGGAATGGGAGGATGTCGACACTGATGAGGAGGGGTTTAGTATCCCTGATGTTGAGTATAGTGATGCCGGTCAAACACATCAAGGGGTGCCGATCCCTGTGTACGATTCATCCACCGGAGACTAGTGATATTATTACACCAAGGGGTTAGAAGGACATTAGGATGTTCATTGTCAACGGGCTCCCCAAGAATGTTTGCTTATGTGAGCGATATTCTGGACATAAAAGGGTGTTACATTTTTTTCGGCGTTGGTTTTTGTATCACACATATTCATAGTGGATGGACGGCACACTCTATTCACCTTCTGTCATTAAATACATACTATACTGTATGTTCTTTGGGGAGCTTCGTATTATTTTGCGGCCCCTTTGTCTGTCTTTGGAAATCCACACAAAGGGAGTATGACGGGATACTTTGGCTGTCTCGCAGTGGCTCATATATTCATTTTTATGCCTAGTCGTCATTCCTTAAATTACCCTGTTAGTCTTCTCTACTTCATTCAAATCAAATGAGAAATATTAATTTCCCCGCCTAGACCGACCGGGGCTAGTTTCCCACGTGGAAATAAGGTTCTGGTTGTCGCAGAGTGACGTCATGCTATACTTTGTTTCCACTTTCGAGGGCCTCAGTTGCCCTTTTAGGAAAGTGTCCAATGCTGCTCCTCAATGTTTGTATCTTTTTATATCGTTTGCCGGCAAAATCTCCTTCCTGATCAACCCCCCCCGAAAATACCATCTTAAGGCATTCTTACATTCATCAAGACCTTGCTCCTTTCCAATTGAACGCCTTCTATGGGTGTGCATCTACTTGTATAACCTTCATAGCTATCCGGGGCTTCATATCTTCACCTAACAACATCTTTCCCCCTCCCCTCCTTCTGCATCCATCCGAGCTTATTTCAGCTCTCCAGGTTGGGTACCAATCCCAAACTGCTTTTACAGGCATTAGTATTGCTCCTTCGGCCATATCCACTCCCAGTGCACGCTCTATAAGACGCCTTTGCCGTTGACGTTTGCGGACTTCTGAGGATTGATGCTTTACTCAATTCCTGTTTTGATCAAACCGTCCAATTAGTACAGCAAGAAACGCCGTCTAGAGGGGTGTAAAGCAAATCAAGTCATGGCAGCGGACGCTCTCGGTGCTATTTTCCTAATCATTATTACAATCTTTAGTAAGTGAGCTGTTATCCCTCGATTTCTTTACGTGATAGGCGAATGTGAACTGTATATCCATTTTCTACAAGGGGTGACGATTGGAGACAGACGGAATAGGGGCGGGGGCATTGCATGATTGCTGCTTTCACCCCTGCCTATCATAAATTGCCCAGTCGATGTGTTATTTTCTTGGTAATGCTTCTATGATGATATGGCACTAACATCCACATTTCTTTACATAGTTCCGCCGCTGGGTGTCTTCTTCATTAGCGGATGCTCCCCAGACCTCCTCATTAATATTTGTCTCACACTACTTGGGTGCGTGTAAACTCTTCTCCCCTATATCCAAGCTCTGCATCCCCTTTTACAACAGTCGACAGAGCTTGTTGTGCAGCGGCTAATAATTCCCCGCCCACCCTCTTCTGTCTTTTTCCAGATATTTCCCGGGCCACATCCACGCCTTCTACTGCGAGTACATCTACTACGACCGGCGCGCAAGGGGCCATCAAGGGCGGCTAGCCTGTGCCCGCGCCCCGGGCATTTTCTCAGAGCGCATTCAAAATGGTGGCGACATGACAACTGAATACTATTACCCTGCCCCGCCTGCTCAGACACCAGCAGCGCCAGCCACACCATATTCAGGCTCCCAAGTACCCCCAAGACAACAGTCGGGGTGGGCACGGTAATTGAATTTGACAGGAGTCTTGAACCCGTTTGCGGATCAATCTTCCAGTGGGGTCGTTTCATGGACACACCTTTCATAGACACCCCTGTATCTGTGGAAAGGGGGTTGGTGCTTAAAACGAATCAAGGTACTCAAAAGGGAGACATGATGGAATTAACGAGGCCGATGAAAATGGGATTTTTTTTTTGAAGTTATGGGTATTTTTATTCTGGAGGAGAAACTAATCATGGTTATGGGCGTTTGGAATCACACTCATCTCATTCTGTTGGTTTCTTTCGAGCTAAGGAGAGGCATTGTACACTATTTTTTATTTGGGGTTGTCGACAGATACACCTGCTATCTCTCCTTGATCCATACATGCTTATCGGGAGGTGGTTGGTATACAGTAGTAGTACACTCTCATTTTTGCCCTCACACAGCAAATTAACAATTCCCTATGCACTTGCGGATCCCTACATTGTATTATTACTGTTGGCTATGAAATGATATACTTCAGCTTTAAACATGGAATCATTGGCAAGGGATTCAGTAGTTCACAATAATATGACCTGCTCCCCTGTCGGCATTATATGATGAGTAAGTAGCCTGTGAAGGGCACCTGTGCTGACAAAAGCAGCAAATGGATAAATGGCAGTATAGCTCGCTCCCGAAAATGATCAAGCAAGAAATATGATAAATAGTACTAACGAGACTTGTAGAAACAATGAACCATACAGCTCATGCAACTGATTGCCACTTCAACTCTCCCCAGTCTCGAATCCACACGCAGTTCAGCTCGATCCCTACCCGCTGTTGTCTCCCTCCCTCCTCTTCGAACCCTTCAACGCGGGGAAGTTGAATGGTTTACTCCTCCCACCCTTCCCCCCGGTAATAATAGTCATATCAAGAAGTCCACCCAACGCCCCGCCAATATTCTCCGCAACCTTGCTGTGGGGACTCCACATCAGTGCCCCCACCCACGGCTGCACATTCCAAGCCACGACAAGCTGCGCATTCTCACGCTCAGCCATGCGGCCGGATATATCTGTAATTTGGTATTTGTTCTTTTGGTTACGGAGGCGGAGGAGGCCTGGTTTCTTGGAACTTTTATTAGAGTTCGTGGATGTGTTTTTGCTCGTTTTGGAGGATTTTGAGGATTTCGACTTTTTGGAGGGGAAGAAACGGCGGGTTAGGGCGGGGATGGAATAAGGGGATTCGGTGGCTGGGATTATGGTGTCCCAGATTATGGATTCGGTGGTTAGGTTTGACGAAGAAGAGGGTGATGTAGGGTAGGAGGCGAGGACGTAGACGAAGAGTTGCTTGGTGTTCCAGTTGAAGAGGGAGGTTAGGTCTTTGGATAGGGGGCAGGTAGGTGTTTTTGTTAGCTTTGTTAGACAAGCGGGAGCTCCCAATTATTGAGACTTTCAGCAATGGAAGATGAAGATATGCGCATGAATCGGAATTTCTCACTAGCATCAAGATCGAATCTAATCTGTGCATATTCCTCGCGCTTCGTTGCATAGTAATGCGGTCGTCCCTTAATTCTATACACATCCAGAATTAGCCCAAACTGTCCGCTGCCCATAGAGTAACTCCTATTGACAACCATATAGTCCATTCCTGGGGTAGCGATAAAGGGATCAAAATCAAAACAAGCCTTACACTTGTATGTTCGAAAGCTCAACGTTCGTAACCGGATCCGCAGGACTCAATACAACGGTCAGCGCTGTTAGGGCACTCAGCAGAAATGCAACTGTGGTGAAGAATCCAAAGACGCTCTGAAACCGATTGAGCGCGGAGTGCATAGCTGCAGAATTTAAGAGCGGAATCAACCGCCGTTTGCGCAGACGCCGACAATACGCGAGAGAGAAATGTCAGAAGGTTTGCTATTTTTGTGTCTACAAGAGATATCCGGCCAGATATGTCAATGCCGCAGCTGTTGCGGTTATCTAAGCGCCACCACGATTGTCGCGCGTGTCGCGTGTCCAATTGTCGGCTTGGCATATTTGGCAGCAGAGCAAACATTGCCCGATACTGAAGTGACCAAAGGGGGACAAAATCTGTCTCTGCTCTGCATGATATTTTATGTAGGGAAGAACACGTCAAAAAGTAAAATACAATATCGCCATGATACTTGTGTAAAATATTTGCTAAAAGACGAAGAGCCTATCTTCCTCAACCTTCAACCGATAGGGACGCCAATTCAATGCATGTCTGGGATGTAACAGAGGATAAAGAAAAGCAACAAATGTGTTCTGTCTCTGCTTCTCAATAAAGAAAACAAAATGGAAAGAAAGAGAAACACTTTGGTGGATATCAGAATGACTCGAACAAATGGTGAAGGCAAAAGAAAAAGCGAAGAAAGTCGAAGAGATAAAAGGAGAAGGGGAAAAAAAAATAAGAAAAGAAAAGAAATAGGAAAGAGCATCTGTATTCAGGTAAAATTTCCCTTCAACGGTATGAATATCTATCAAATAACTTTACATCATTCGATTCCATCTAGTATCTCTTGGTCCTGTCCCTGTAGTATCCGAGGATGGCTACTTGGGCTTCTTGGGTGCGAAGAAGAATCAGGTATTCCAGAAACGCGTACCTCTCTCCCAGGAGAAGGAGTCCTAGGAATTTCTGAGATATTTTGTTTGTTTGTAGAATCTTGCCCTCCATAAAGTAAAATGCCTTCAAGCAGCGATTTCGCCTCGGAGTGCTGAATAGCTTCATGTTCAATGATGGCCGGGTCCATGGATGTCTGTACTTGCTCGTTCTGATTGAGCCTTGTAAGTGCGCGAGTAGGTGTTACCTGCCGAGGCTCCTTCTCGGAATCATGTGCGAGTAGCTTGTTTTCTAGGGACCTGGGATTAGGACTGGTTTCTGAGTGCTGCTTTAGTCCAAGCGAGTGATTCGAAGTAGAAGGTTCACCTTGCGGTGCCTCTGTGGGTGGATCATCTACCAACAGTATTTTCAGTGGATCGGTATCGATCAGCTTCCGTTCTTCTCCTGCTTCATTCTGCTTCGATCTTCCCTCTTCTTCGTGTAGTTCGAGAAGGAAGTTCCGCAGCCGCCGCCGAAGAATATGGGATTTCATCGGTGGCCAATCGTAATATTCACTCATCTCCTTTCTCACCAACCTGCTAATGAACACGTCCGGATCCCACATAAACTTTTCAAGGTATGCTAAGAGATACAGCCCACAATCCGAAAAATTAGGTTGATATGGTATATTTCGAGCAACAATGCCCCTGATTTTTTTCGTGTCAACGCTAAGTGATCGCTTAGCTTTCCCTTCCTCCTCGATATATTGTCGAAGAATTCTTATCGTAGGGTACCTAGCACAACCTAAAGAATCGAAAGTGATGATAACGGGTTCCTTTGGATCACATGGGAGCTTCCGGGGAGATATCTTAGCTCGGGGCTCTAAACTCCTCAGTTTCCCAGAGCGTAGCGATTTTGGCTGCTGCGCGACATCTGATTCTTCCTCAGTTTGGACGATAGAAACGAGTGGTCCGTTCTCTCCCTCGTCCGGCCATTCATTCCTGTCTTGAGTTTCAAATTCCTTCAATGGACTTGTGTCATTCTGTTTCGAATTGACCTCGGGGCCATTATCCGACAACGACATTGAATCGAAATCCTCTTGGAGGAGTTGTTCGCTACCATGCTCTAAGGTCTGAGCAACGGTGTTGTTATTCTCCCCAGGTTGAAGCCCGGCTTTATCGCTTTGCCGGTTATCTGGATTTCCTAAATCAGCGCTCGCTTGACTGCACGGCGAATCATGAGTCACCTTGTCGCTCTCAGGTTCATTGCGTTCGGCGATGGATCCTGTGGGACGCAGAGCACGGAGGTTGCATATAATGGCCATATACCAATGTTTGTTTTCGTTGATTGGGACGACGATGTAATCATAACTGAAAAGGTCCACATTCCTCGTCCACTTTTCCACGGCCTGGTAGTTAATACCCCTCAAACCCTTAGGCGTGTTTGTAAGGCTTGCAAAAAAGTAAGAGTTAAAAAAGTAAACACGTGTAGCCAGATCTGGCCTCTTGATTTCCATGTGATGCTCAAGAAACCGTAGGTAAAGCCCGATAAGGTTGTCATTTAAAAATTCCCCATCACCCAAGCGTTCCAAATCATGGAATTCTACTTCGGCTTTCCTTTTACCTTTAGGTGGGTATACAAGCGGCCTAGATGAAGCATTAATAGTAGCTCGACAAACTTGATGAACGATGCACTTACCTTGACCACATACGAGTATATCGGTGAGGTGAAGGCGACGGTTCATGGTCACTGGATTCAATTATTTAATCAGGGGCGGAATCCCAAAATGGACAGACAGAAGAACATTACGCACCTATTAATTGTAGTAGGTTTCCGTTGCCCCTGTGAGCGAGTGACACGCAAGCTCACGGTAGGACTGTATTTCTTGACAGGAATAGTTATAGGACGATCAACATCTGGATGACTATGGCTGAGAGGCGACATATCATCCTGAGCATGCTTGCGGGGTCCGCGCGAGTGGAGTGAGTCTTCTAGCGGAGACTTTCTCGTTGTTCCGTCACTGTCAAGTAGGCTCTCACTGAGCTTCTGTCGTTTAGGTTGTGTTGACGGCTGGGCGACGGCGTCAATATGGTCATCCTGAAGGCTTTCGCGTTTCGAACTCGCGGGTTGACGGTTTCCTTGTCTTTTTTTCAGAGAGCGTTTGAACATATTTTCCATCCACTCACTAAATAAACTATCAGATTTCCGAACTCTGAGCTTTCAAGATGCTTGTGTGATAACATACCTCCCCTTATCCCTTAATTTCAAAGTATTGTTCAATTCCCCCATCAGGTTACAGCATTCAACCGCTTCCTTCTCAGACGAAAATTGTAGTTTTAGGTCGTCTGTCGATCCTGAAGCCATGGGGAACTTCATTGCAACTCTGGGTCCACCATGCCAAATTAGGTTGATTTTGTCAATAGAAAATTCTTTGGATACCCAAGAGCCGGTATCACTTGTCACGAGAAAAGAGCCGTTTTTAACAATAAGCGTGCACTGTTTCTCAACAGTCTCCATTTTGTGATCAAACATAGACATAGGAAATGAATGCGTATGATTAGATGAGATTCTGCGCCTTCTATCCGCACGTTTGCGGTCCTTCTTCACGATGGAGAAATTTGTCGGGCTAATATCACCAGGCATTCTACCCAGGCGGTCCTTTACACCGCTTCGCCAACTCTCAGGGACGGTTTTATCTCCCTGAAGTGCATCCGGGCTCTCACGTGTATAAGAATCATGAAGCTGACTATCCGTCTGGACAGTTGAATCGGCAAGGCTGCCCGCAGAGCCCTGAGTCTCCTCTTCTGTCCCCTCCGCTCCGCCCAAATTACCAATCGGTGAGACTTCAATAGCAACCATTGGTTCAGAAGGTCTAGATAAACTAGAACCACCAGACTGGGAAATGTTGGTACCGATGTTGTTTCCGAGCCGCTGTGCCTTGGCTTCCATGGTGAAGAGTTCATCCTCGGTCAAATCTGGAACGCGCGGCTTTTTGTTCTTAAAATCCTGCATCCTACTCTCGACGTTCCAGAACTCATGTGTGATAGATTCTTTTTGATTAGCAGAGCCGTGGTGGTTGATTATTGGGGAACTTTGGCTCAAATATGACAGGCTGTAAGTTCTAGGTCGAGTAGATGAAGGAGATTCCGTGTGAATGATAGAATCATCATCATTCACCTCAATGACCTCCGCGGGAGCTTGAATCTCGTCGGTTCTTCGTCTTTTACGAGGTCTGTTTCCTTCTAACTCCTGAACCACTCCCGAAGCACCTTGTACATGTGAGCCCGAGTGTGTAGTCCTATCAAGATGCCTTCCAGCAAAGGTATCAAGTGGTTTTCCCCGGAAGGTGGAGTGAAGGGTATTTCGTGGAGTGAAGTTCTCAAAAGACTTTGTAACGGCAAACAACTCAGTAACTAGAACAACGCCGCACCGCAGAGGTATGAGACAATGTTAACCCTACCTTCAAATCCTTGCCGGCTCGTCCTTTTCTCGCCAGCGCTCCTGGTGTTATACGAACGGCGTTCGGGTCCCTCCTGCTCAATCCACCTCAAAAATCAGTTTTTAAACCCTTTCGGATCTAAAACGGCGGCTTGTCACGGACCTGGAACCTCCGAATAATCTCCTTTCCTCCTGTAATTCCTCTTCGTTCTGTGGTGTAGTTTTACTGCGGTTGTATCAGAGTTAGTATTGGACGAACTGTGCCATATAAAACACGCGGAAATCCACAAACGTACGTGCCGCCTTTCTTTAATGTGAAGCTGGTGGTATGGTTGGAATTATCTCGGTGCAAACTGGTGTTCGGGCGGATTCCGGAAGCGTCCTGCACGTTCCAGCAAAAGGAAGAAGTTAGCATCGGGAGCGAGCTAAAAGGTTTCAAGAATAAAATTGCCATAACACAGGAAAATAAAATCTTTGGAGCTATGCTTGCCGTACCTTTCCTAGCTGTGAGAACTGAAAAGAGTTGCTCATCTGTCCATTTGTAGGAGACAGCCGATTGCTCACGCCGGACATCTGGAGCGGGGCTGGTATATCTTCGACACCATTAGCTGCGTGTCGTCGCCGCCGCCGTCCCCTCGAAAGCTCGCGGGTTCGTGGTTCCTGCGCTGTGCTACGGGTGGTATTTTCCGGCCAGACGAGGTGAGATAGCTTGTATAGCCAGTTCATAAGCTGGTGGGGGAGAGCATTCGCGACTGAGACGGCGTTTTACGCTGGGGAGGAGGCATTACGTTGCAAATATGTGTGATGTGGGGTGTAGGAGGGTAGGGTTGCAGGTTATTTAAAATAAAGTGATGTTGGTGGCAGAGGTTTGGGGAGGGAAAATACTGTTCGCCAACGCCGCTTTGTCGGATAGAGTGGAATTTAAAATTTAAACGGTCCAACCGGGATGGACAGGATTCCGAAAATTCTTTGGCATAAATATATGGGATTTTGAATAATTAACATTATTTAGAATCATTAACCTCTATTCTGACTTAAAAATCTGGCACAAGCATTCCGTTCTTTTCGGTGTCATCAGTAGATATTTCTAGATGTGAGATATTCAGTGAAACAGTAGCAAGAGGCAAAATGAATTTCTATTCCTGCCATCATATTCCTTCCAGGTCGTGAAATCCTCAAAAATAAACTTAAAACAAAACCAAAGGCTAGCTAAAATCCACCAGTTAATCAGAATAGAAGAAAAGCTTCACTCCAAACACAGAATTTCTACTACTCTTCTCCACTTGATACAAAGAGAGAGCATTAAGGAAGAAGCAACGGACAAAACAAAGGACTCTCTGAAGAAGCTATCTGCGAAAGCCTGCCTGACCGCAATGACAGGACCACACAACATCAGCACAAAAATATTAAAAGAAAAGGGAAAAACGCAAAGAGCTACTACTGTACACTGCCCATATTCGTATCTGGACCTTTTACGATGCTGCTGTCCGCCCTTTATCAGCGGAAGCGTCATCCTGGTTGTGCCCACGACGACGATCTGAGCCTTGGTGGTGGTGACCGGCATTCGCAGCGGCTTTGTCCAGGCGGGCTTGGTCGATGGCGGAGCGTTGGGCAATGCTATCGTCATGGCTTTTCCATACAATGTTGGTGTCCGGCGGGAACGCTAGCAACCGCTTGATTGTTTCCCTGAAAGAAATATTAGCAGCAGTAACCACCAACCTGACTGATATAACATCAAGTATCATACCTAATTTTAATATTCCGCCCACCATCAATCCTTGTCCAGACAGACAGAACGTCCTCCCCGCTTCTGACGCTCAGGACTGCCCCGCACACCTCATCGCTTGCTTCTGCAAATTGATCGCCCACCATTGCCAGAAGCAAATCTTCCCAATAGCGATCAGCAACTCCTTTCTTCAATCTAACAATCCATTTCCCTCCTCGTTTGTTTGCTTCGTCTTCCCAAACTGGCCGTATTCCTTTCTTAAAAATGTGGTAGTCCGACACCGCCGGGAGGAGAGAGGGCCGCTTAAGATGTGAGTAAACGGCCCAGAAACTCTCAACAGAAGATATCGATGCAAGAGCTATGGTGGATTTTTCGTAGTCGGAATGCTTCGGCGTTGGGGGTCGGTACCAGACAATCCAAGTGGACCGTATGGGGTGCTCTTTTGGAGCTGGTGCAGAGGTATTATTGAGAGAAGAGGATGATGCCCTCAATTTCACAGTTTTATTATTCGTCCCTTCGTTTTCTGGTTGCGTTTCTCGTTTTTCGCTGGTGGGTTTTGGGGTACTGAGGTCAAATGCGCCGGGAGTTTTCGGTGTTTTGGCCGAGCCGAAGGAGGCAAATGCACCGGATCCTAAGCCAAAGGCGGATGAGGCGCCGGCGGAGGGGGAGGGTGCGTTTGTAGTAAGGGGGGAGATTGCGTTGAAAGGGTTGGATCGGCCGTGAGAGCTGTCAGGACCGAATCGCTTGGACGGATGACTTCTGGAGGAATCCTGTCTTCCACTACTATCTTTGCTGTCCGGGCCGGACATGGACAGGGACAGCTTGCTAGTGCTACCTAGAGTCAATATCAAGGACCATTGAACCGTCACATCCAAAGACTCAAGATATTTATTAGGCTACTTACTTCGAGCGGCGAGTCCATAGGTTGGCGTTGTCCATTGCGACCAAGCGTTTTACCTAAAATTGGGAGAAAAGTGCATCCAACAGCAGAAAAGGAGAGAGCAGCAATCGGGTTTCAAATGTCGTGAAAGGGACAGTAAAATTTAGAATAGGCAAATGTACCGAGATATGAAGCGTATGACAGGATGGGTATTTGGAAGAATTTTGGGAATGAGTTCAAGATTAAATGCTGCTGGACTTGAAAGTTGAACGAGCAAAAGCGGAGCACCAGCTTTGCCGCCACACGTTGCATTTACCGCGCGTCTAAGATGCGGCTGGGACGCCACACTAGGCTTCTTTGGGACTGAAATTTTTTATTTAACGCGCGCAAATCTTGAGTTGGGAAAACTCGGGCCAACAGCTCGTACAACCTGAACTAGATGCAATTGACTCGTGCCGTTTTTATACTACTAGCCCAACACACTTTGGTAGCTGTTTTACCGAGCGAGCCTCGCTTTTCATTTGGCAAAAGTGTGCCTACATGGATGTGGCAGCTACCACGTGAACGACAACGTGAAGTGAAAGAAAGTTGAAGACGAATGGAATCCAAGATCTTTATCTAATATTATCCGATCATGATCTACACCTGGTACCATGCATATAGAGTCTGTCGATGTACATGGTATTTCCAGGAGATCCAGAGATTGTAAAACTCTGAAGATGACCAACACCCTGTCTCAATGGTAAATACTTCCATTGCACGGTAGTAAGCTATAGTCCCTGATTCGTTGATTCTTCCTATAGAACACTTGGTTGCCACTCTGGGGTGGGCTAACCCATGTGGACATGACGACGGCTGTAGTGGACAGAAGTGTTACGTATATCCCAGTAGAACGTCAATACGTGGTCAAGTCGCAGTATACAGGGAAATACCAATGTTCCCAGGCATCTGTCGCTATCCTGATACCCTACCCTGACACTTCGCTAGGAGTGGAAAGAAAACCGTTTCCAAACAATGACGATAAAAACGCGGTGTAAGAGTTGGGGTTCGTATTTGGGTTCGAACGAAGGATGCTCAATAATCGATTTGATCTTACAATCCCTTCAAGGGTGGTGATTGTCGAAGCGAAAGAATAGATTTCGGCGTGAAAGGACACTGCTATTCAAAGCCTTCAAGGACTGAGCTAGGAATTGAATGGATGGACCACCCGATCAATATGGGGCGCGCGCGCGCTTTGAGCAGCCATGTATCTTTGTTGGTGGTTGGAGTGGTTCAACCGCTCGGTTAACCATGGGATAATGAGATATACCTCTGCTATGATCTTGGTTTAGGCTTCTTAACAAACCTAAATTGTTTGAGAAGAAATTTGAAGGCCCTCAACTAGAACGTGATATGGTCCAAATGCTTTCTCTCAGGCTCTTACACGGTGAAAAATTGCCGTTCGCTTATTGACTTAACGGCAATTCCGCGCTTAGAGGCAAAGGATCCAGTTCAGGTCCAACACCTAAGGAAGAGCAATTTGTCCAATGGGTAGAATCAATTCATACTTGCATTCATTTTCCTATTTTGCGCTGCTCGATAGATGAGGATATCATATCATTATCCGTGGTCCGTCTCGGATTTGAAAAACCATTCATCACTTTTCCGTTGGGAATGCTCGAAGCCGCCCAAGTGAAAGGTTCGGCAGAATAAATACGCCCGGTTGCCAATTCGGCATGTCGCCAATTCACCTTGGACCATGAGAGATACGGTCCTCAGCCTTGCTAAACGCATAACGGGCCGATCATCACGAAGCATCATTTCATTAGTCGGGAGCAATGAGAGTTAGCTAGATGCTGCAGACAGGACAGTTATACCGGCAGACGTGCAGGGCTTGCAACAGAATTGCAGTTATTTCGAATCAGGTGGAGAATAGCTCTACAGACGTATGCCTATCGATGTAATGAAGTGGCCCAGCTTTTCGCCTATGGTAAAGCGCAGAAGAGATCTGGAAGGCTTTATGTACCACATCGCAAGGATCTCACTACATTGAGCAAGCCAGGGCCAACGTGCCGATGGCGTCACACAAACGTAACCCTAAGGACAAACTTCACCTGGTACAGGAATGCAGAGTTTGCAATTGAGTGCTACTATACATTGTTATTTTGGCATCGTAAGTAATGGCTTGATCAATACTATATGTTATCTGGATTTTACAGGAGCTAACCACCATCACCCTATCCATTTTCTCGAAAAGTTAGCTCATAACCGAGAGGAATTCTCGTCAACAATCTAACGTGATTAGGATGGTTAACGTGGAAAAAAGAGAGAAACAAGACGAGAAATATGTGTTTTAGAGCGTCGAGTTCATTTGCCGTTTTGGACGAAGCGCGCGGGCGCAAATGCAACGATGTGGAGACGTTTGATACGCACGTCGTAGGCGGAGTTTGGTGATGTGCTCTCTCAAAAGGGAAAGTCGTTTCGCATAAACCTTTGCCGGAGTTGACATACGCTGTTAGGCCAGAAAATCCGTTCTAGCCCTAATTAACGTTACCTAAAAAGGTAACAAGGGACCGAAAGTGTTGCCAAGCCCAGAATTCCATTTTTGGATGCAGGCCTTAACCTCCGGGAATCTTCCCCCCCTCCTCTTACTGCTGGATGCAAGCAGGACACAGCTACTGGAAAGCTGTATTTGAGGTGGATGGCAGCCTTCAAAGCCATGTAGGAGAATGGAGCAGTCATAAACCACTGACCTCGTAAGTGGCGGAGGGTTCTCTGGGGTCCGGCAAGCGTTTGTCTAAGTTCAGATGGATACTCCCACAGAGCATGTCAGACAACAGATGCTTGCCCTGCAGCCCGCCATGCATTTAAACCCCCAAAAATGGGAACAACCTTTCCAAACCGCTTGGCAACCACAGTTTTGCGCAGCAACTGGAAGCCCGGAGTCCGATCGGTAGGCCTCTCCCCAATGGGCATGGTCCTTAAAAACACAGCTCCAGCCTCAAAGAGTTGGGAAAAGGGAATCTGTCGTGATCCCCCCGAAATTTTCTAAACGTGGAATCAATAATATCCTGGCAGGGCTGGGAATAGGGCTTTGTGGGTCGATACCATGTCACGTTGGCCGCACATCGCTGCGGCCGATGGGAATTGCCTGAGAAATATCCAAAAATGGGCAGTGGAATCTGCCGTAAATCTGCTCTTTTGGCTTGTTTGGAAAGCCGCCGAAAACTGGGACTAAAGCCTCAAAGACCGGTCCGTTTATGCAGCTAGGGGTCTTTACCAGTAATTATCGGGGTGTCGAAACTCGAAACATGGATCGCTCGTGGCATGATCGTACGAAGTGTACGCGCACATGCACCGTATATATCGGTATCATCCTCCCTAAGTATTGTTAGCGAGTCAAGACTTTCGGCCCGATTGCTTCCCTTGCCATCCCCTTTCAAACGCTAGAGAGTATAACTTGAATTGGGATTGCTCTCGGCTAGGGTCGAAACTCAAGTGATTACATGTTTGAGTTCACGGATATTTGAAGTGTCTATGATTTCAATTGAAGCTGCAAACCAAGCACTTCCATCCTCAGCATTGACTTGAAGATTAAATCGAGCTACACCTGTGGCACAAGATATGACAGGTCAACAGTGGAACACCTTCAGCAGGCATATTGTGTTAGTCCCTCAGATTTAGCCTTCATAATCTGGAGTCTAGTCAAGATAGGCAAGTGGTACAAGGAGACATTGCGCCTGAGCCGTGGAAACAAGCAGGGTTGGCTCAATTGCCATCGAAAAGCTTATCATCATCTGAAGCGAAGTTCCGCTGTTTTATGAACAAGAGGTGGATGTCGAGGATTTTGTTTCGGCTCTTCCCTTCTCGGTCCTGACGTTCGGCCACGTCGAATTGAATCCGCTCACATGGTCTCGTGAATAACTTGACAGCTCACTAAACCATGCCGCAAGGCTTCAGGCGGCTATGGCTAATAACTATTTTTGGAGAAGCGGGTGGCAATCAAATTTACCTGCTCTAGTCATAAAAGGAAATGTCGGCTGTATGCTGCGTATGAAATAGGTTAACCGATCATAAAGCCAAGGCGGGACAACGTAACAGTTGGTAATTGAACTAACATACCTCTCACCTGGCTGCCAGCAAAAAAATTATCTATCAGATCAAGCTTGGGCGCCAGCTGAGAAGGCAGAAACGCCTAACGCTACTGCCAGAGCAGGAGTTAAATTCGCCTTGGGGCAAGGAGGTGAAGGGAATCTGGAGCAACATTTATTTTTGTTTCCCTAAACCGCTCGTGTTGTCAGTCGAACCGAAATCTTTCACATAAAGGAGAGGCATAAGGTGACGTTCAATTTCAGCGGCAAGCGACAGTTCTTTTTCGCTCAGTGCCTGCATTCTGCGATGGTCACCAAAATGAATTATTCGCAGCTGCCTACTCGAACATCCAGCATTTCACCGATCACACCATCGATAGGGATGAGAATAACCGACCGTCGCGATCCTGATGAGTTAGACATCGACCTGTCTACAGATGAAAATTGCCTTCTTCGGGAGGAGCTAGCCGACATCTGCAAACCCGGAGCCAACAGTGAATTACACTCGCATGTAGGACTCATTTATGCCACTTGAATAATGAAAATATTGGCTGATTATCACGATATCAGCACTCGTCTGCGCAAGGATTCGCGGGAGAACCAACCCTTCTGGGAAGCCTCGCAAAATTGTTTAACAACTATTTTAATCCGTGTGTACCTGTCAGGCCACACCACATAGTTGCAGGCTCAGGGACGAACAGTTGTCTTGTTACCTTGCTCTATAAAATCTGCGATCCTGAAGACGGCGTCTTAGTGCCAGGGCCATATTGGAGTGAGTTTCCATCCTCAAATACTCCAGGCTCGCGATAAATTGTCTCAAGGATTATTGCAGCAGGTGAATAACATAATAGAGCGCTTATAGACGGGGATGAGGTAGACTTTCGCACTTGTTCATCCGTCCAGTCAGTTCTAGTCAAAACGGAAAAATTCACGGACATTTTTACGTTGAACTTGATACCCAAAATGGAGGAGGCGATGGATAACGCCACATGCAGGATAAGAGCCCTCGTCTTAACGAACCCACATAATTTATTCGGGCAGTGTTATCCCCAGGAAGTTCTGGAAGCCTGCCTGAAGTTTTGTCAGCGACGGGAAATACACATGGTTTCTGATGAAGTGTATGCGATGACGACATTTTCGTGTGCGGAGATTTCTGACCCAACTCCGTTCATTTCGGTCTTGTCCTTGGATGCTGGTGCATTGCAATGTGACCGTTCTCGTATCCATATGATATGGGGTACCAGCAAAGATTTCGGCGTCAGCGGATGTCGAATGGTAAGTATCGCTCACCCTAAACACTTTTAAATTGGGTTACTAATTCTAAACAAAAAATAACAAAAGGGTTGTATAGTATCACAAGATAACAGAGAGTCCATTGTTGGACTTGCAGCTTCACCCAAAGCCCAGGTCTCATCGCCATCTGTATTATCCACAACCGCTCTTCTTTCCTCACCCACACTACCCCTTTTAGTCGCTTTGAACTCGGCCAGGTTGGCAGAATCATATATCCTCATCACTTCATTCTTTATTCGCCATCGAATCGACTATATTCCAGTAAATGCAGGATTAAATATATTTGCAAGGCTCGTTCCAAATGCAAAGACTTGTGAGGACGAACTGGATATGATAACGACACTTAAGGAGAACGGAGTGGTGGTTAGAGGTGGCGGAAGCTACCACGGAACACTTTTCGAAAAAGGGTGGGTACGGATATCATTTGCTTTAGAGGAGCACCGGCTCCAGGAGGCCCTCCACAGAATCGAAACGGCACTGCATTTGGAGTCGTAAAGTGGTCAGCGGGGCTGGTGGTTCGATATAGGTAGGCTACGGATGCAGCTCGGATTACGTATCCGTTAGAGTCGACCTTGCTTGCAAACTAAGTCCTTGCACTATAACTATATGTCTTCACTTTTCCACCAGTAAAGATTGGCAGGTATTTTCGGCCTGTGAGACTGTGACAGGGGGTCTGGTTATCTTCTCTTTGTGTCATCTTTTACACAAGCCAGCATATTCGATGGTGGGCATCTGTATAAAGATGGGGAGCGATTCATATGTATGTTTATATTGACGAAATAAACAATCTAAGTTTGGAAGGTCGTGACAATCCAGAATATGACGCGAAGCTCTGAACGTGGAACCTGTCGATGACAGGAAAGCTCAAAATATTTTTTAAGAGGCTCACGACTTCCGGCACCCACAATCGCGAACTTCAGTCTACCTTGGGTACGGTACTGGGCGGGCTAGACTGGCTTTTGAGCGTAGTTCCACACGCCTCATATTGAAGGGTGCAGAGGAGCAGAAGATGAGATGACATGTCCCCTTCGTCGAATTAAAAGGGGTTTAAATCACGGCATCTTGCACACATCTTGTCGTTTGATATATGTATTCAGCAGATACATGAAATGCATAATTGCATACAAGTGAGCAGGTGAAGAAAAGAAAAGAAAGACATTGAAGCGCGGGAGCGATTATTTTAAATAGTTAAACGTTAACTAACTATAAGTTAACACTAAATAATAAGCGAGGGCTCGGGCGGCTGAACAAGTTTCTGGATGCTTCATCAATCATTACTATTATTCACTCTTCAACCACCCCCATCATTCTAGCTGAGCGCGTTTGTTTCTCTAAACACTCAGACTGCCAGGGCCATAACTTCTATGCGCCCTTAGAACAACACGGGCCGCAATTGCGCTACCCAAGTTTCAAGCGTCAATTTCTTGGAAGACGATTTTCCTCTGACCCGACATATTGATTGCTCCACTCGCACCATCCCTCACCCCTCGAGAAGGAGCTGGGAACATATATACACATTATTCATTTGGCAGCTTATATCCCATTTCTGACGGAAGACTGGAGCTTCCTGGCAGTCACAGGGATTGGCCCAATTAAATAAACGGCATATTTATTTTGCACCGGTTCCTAGGTCACTAATAGTCTGACCCGATGGACCCTGAATATCTTCCAGATGAATGAGCTTTGGCTGCAGAATATGACACCCTCCACTTTCCACCCTGTCAAGTCAGGATAAAAGCAATGTTGTAATCATCGATGGGCCCGAAGGACTTGTTCTGTCCCGGAATTGGATATTGGCTCCAAGGACCCGATCCCTTGCAGATGAAGCGCATCTATGGCAGCCGGGAATATATTGTAAGATATTGTGACGGTCGCCATATTGATTTACATATACACCATTCGTCCATATTGTTCCTTATCCTTCGTACAATGTTCACAACTGCAGGCCAAGTCACCCACCCTCAGATCTTGGGCGCAAACACCGAAGGCAACCCCACCTCCTCCAGTGTCTTAATGACAGCATCTCTCTTGACTAAATTCGCAATCAAAGCTGTATATTTCGGGTATTCTTTCACCATCTCCAACCCAATTTCCTTTCCCCACCGATAGAAAACCAACAAATACAGATCCACAACAGTGAACGCATCTCCAACCGCATACAGGCCCCCGAGGCTATTTTCAATAAGCTCATAGGCAGTTATGATAGTCGATTTTCCCCTCGCCTTAATACCATCCAGCGCACTGGCATCGTCCGAACATCGCTCAGGGCGCCAGAGTCCGCCGTATCCTGATCCGTGCAGATGGCCAGAGAGCCAATTCATCCACTCATACACTCTGGCGGTTTCGATGAGTGTTTTGCCAAGCAGTTTGCGATCCGGGGGTCCAAGCTGGGCAAGCGCAGTGAGGATCGCGGGCGCCTCTGTGATGATCTCGTCGTCGATGGAGAGCACGGGGACGCGCCGCTTGGGGTTTATGACGCCTAAACCATTGGCGGAGAAGTCTGTTACGCGGATGGTTTCCACGTCTAAGTCCAATTCGCGGAGGAGGATGTGTGGAGCCAGAGAGCAAGAGCCTGCCCAGTACCAGAACTTAAGCTTCGTCATTATGAAGCGTGGGGGAATGTATATATGTGTATATAACTTTAAAGAAGGAGCTGATTTTCATGGCCACCACACTAGATGGGACGTTTGTTCGAATAAATACTGTCCGCAACCCAGTTATACATCTCCCAATATCTTCCGTTCCTTGATGTTAGCATTCTGCGAACTTAGTTTCTTGCTGTGGAATCCAGGAAACAATTCCGAAGATTTTATCCTGCATGATCCAACGTCTCCTTTGGCATACGAGGCTGTGGCGGAAATTCAATCCGCAGTGACTTCTCTCAACATCCGCAAGCCGAAAATGAGACCCTATCAGTCAAGCACTGCTCACCTAAATCCGAGCGACCTCGGACAAGGGAGTACAATTATTAATCTGCTGACATATCTCGAACATTTTTCCATCGACCATAGGGTTTGAGCGAGCGAAGGGCGTTTGTCATTTGAGGCCACAGTTATCAGATTCACACATAGTCAATCCGGGAAAGCGTTGTTTCACTGAGCAGAACGACGCGAAAAGGAACGCATAGACGTAGTGGGGAATTGATTGTTATTGAGGTTTTTTCTTTTCTTTTCTTTTCTTTTTTTTAAAAAAACAAAAAAGCACCATGAATTGAAGTTTCATCACTAACTACCTGGTTCCTTGAAGCAGAACGTAGACTAGGATGACGGACAGGGTGTGCCTTGGACCTTGGGGGATTCGGGCACAAGATTACTTCGCGGGATAGATATCCGAATCTGGATGAATACGATTCTTCCTTGTTCATAGCGCTGTTGATATATAGTTGCGTCAATGAAGCTCGATATGTCTCCACCACCGGACTCTGAAGTTGAAGAAGCCAAGCATCATCGTATTTTGCTTATTTAGTGGCTCTGAACACGGACAATGATTGGCATCTCCATGCAATTAATAGAAGCATCTCGTATAGCCTGCTTGAGACTTTCTCCCCCAAGATTCAACAGTGCATACTCCGTAAATCCAATTCAATAACGGGGACTTAGGGAGGACATAGTTATCTCCGGTCCGGCGTCCAGCCCCAGAAAAATTTAACTGCTCAATGATCAAGAAGAGCGAGCGCTCTGCCTCTTTGATACAAATAATGAAAACACTCTCCGCAGACTCCAGGCGAAGACAAGACAGCTTCCTCGGCCTGCTTGATTGTGGAAATTAAGGCTCGCGTTTCCCCTCAACTCCCACTGGGCCGGCTGCCGAGCGCCGCAGTGGCATGCTCTACTACCGCGAGCCGCTCGCTAGGCCGGGGAAGTTGACGATTTGCCAAGGTGTTGCCGAAGCAAAATGCGGGGGATGTTGGATAATCTGCTCTTGTGGAGTCGTGGGGGGGAATACTATTCTTTTTATTCTTTGATGTTCAACATGAAATAAACAAATTGACAGCTCGGAGCTCGATTTGCCTCGGTAAATGGCTATAGATTGCGAGGTTGTGCAGAACTAGAATCTACAGCGTATTTGATGAATGCTTCGGTTTTCTAGTTCAAACACTCTAGTTCTCTGTTTGACTTGTAGGAGGATAAACGCTTCAGCCGAGCCGGAGCTCAATCGTGTTCATCTAGACAGAGGAGAGCGGAGCTATACTGTCTCAATCTACCCGAGCAGTTTACACCTCTTCTACCTAGGTAGTTTTCACCGAGGGGAAGCAGAATAATCTATTGTGGCCGATATTTACTGCGCTTCCGCCAATCTGCCTTGCTGAATCCTCTTTCTACTCTACAATTCATCTCCATTCTCGCACCCCAGTAAATGATTGTAGAAACCTGAACGAAATCTACTATGCCCTGTAAGTTAATGTCCCATATCATGTTCCAATCCAGTACTAACGGGCCCTCATCGCAGTGACAAAAATCGCCGCTTCCGTAGCCGGTGCGCTGGCCGCAACCGCATACCTGGATGCCAAATTCATAGTCCGCCGCGACCTTTCTGCCGGCTCAATTTCCGCCCAAGCAAAAGATGCCTTGCAATTTCTCACAGAGCGCTGGGAACAGGACAAAACTCTCATATACCATTGCCTCGAGGCCCATGCCCGGGGAGAGAATCAGAATAATATTTTCTTGGTCTTCGAAGACCGCTCGTGGACCTTCAAGCAGTTCTTTGATGATGTACATCGGGTCGGGAACTGGCTGATGAACGATTTAGGGGTCCAACGGGGCGAGCTGGTTGCCCTGGACGGCGGGAATTCGCCTGAATATCTTCTGCTGTGGTTTGGGCTGGAATCCATAGTTGCCTGTCCGTCATTTATCAATTGCAACCTTACGGCCGCGCCGCTGGTGCATTGTGTGAAGTTGTGTGGAGCGAGGTATTTGCTAGCGGATCGGGGGACGGAGCATTTGGTCCGGCCTTGTGAGGAAGAGTTGAAAGAGGCGAATGTCCAGACGATATATTATGATTCAGAGTTTATCGGTTTGCTCAAAAATAGCACACCCACTCCCGATTCTAGACGGGCGGGTGTTGGAATGGAAGATTTGGCGTCATTGATATATACTTCGGGTACGGACTCTTTTGGGCCATGCGTAACGCCCACGGTCGTTCCCTTGTGCACCAACTGATCGTTGATATTTAGGTACGACCGGCTTCCCCAAGGCCACTAATATGATTCGACGGAAAGAACTTACCACATCAAGGGGAGCGTGCGAATACCTCGGTCTCAAACCCGGCACGAAAATGTATACATGTCTACCACTTTACCACGGCGCAGCTCACGGGCTTTGTATCAATCCATCAATATATGCAGGATCAACCGTGATCCTCAGCCGCAAGTTTAGCCACAAGACCTTTTGGCCAGAGGTTCGTGAATCGCAAGCGGATATTATTCAGTACGTTGGTGAATTGTGCCGATACCTCGTCAATGCACCCCCTTCACCGCTAGATAAGAAGCACAACGTGAGAATGGCCTGGGGGAACGGCATGCGACCGGATGTATGGGGTGTTTTCCGTGAGCGCTTCGGCGTTGAAACAATCAACGAGCTTTACGCAGCCACTGATGGGGTATCATCAAGCTTCAACGCCAATAGAGGCGATTTCGGACTTGGCGCTATCGGGGTACGGGGATTATATTGGCACTGGGTGAACGGAAGCAATGAGAGACGGGTGAAAATTGATGTTGTAACCGAGGAAATTCAGCGGGATAAGAATGGGTTCGCCATTGCGTGCAAAGATGGCGAACCCGGCGAAACACTGTATAAACTGGACCCTGCCGCACCCAATGCTGCTTTTGTTGGATACTTTGGAAACAAGGGGGCGAGCGAGAAACGGAAGATCCGCGATGTATTTCAAAAGGGAGACCTGTGGTTTCGATCGGGGGATATGATGCGCCAAGACCCAGATGGTTGTCTCTACTTCGTGGACCGCCTAGGAGATACATTCCGATGGAAGAGCGAAAATGTGAGCACGAACGAAGTCGGAGATGTGCTGGGTAAATTCGGCAACATTGCCGAAACAAACGTCTATGGTGTGCAGGTGCCTCATGCGGACGGACGAGCTGGCTGTGCAGCCCTCGTGCTGGCAGACAGCATGACGGTCGATTCGTTCGACTTTGGCGCATTTGCAAAGTATGCGATTGGCGTGTTGCCTCGATATGCGGTGCCAATTTTCGTGCGTGTTGTGCCCAGTTTTGAGACGACAGGGACGATGAAGTTGCAGAAGGGAAAGCTGAGAGCTGAGGGAGTCGACCTGGATAAGATCAAGGAAAACGGCACAGGTGGTCGTTTGTTCTGGCTCCCTCCTGGTGGGAATGCGTATACTCCCTTCGAAGCAGATCAGTGGGAGGCGTTGAAGGCCGGAAGGGTCAAGCTGTAGATCTCCAACTCTTTAATGCATGCTGTTTCGTTCTATGACAACCCAATCCAAATTGGTAGCATGGAATGCAATCTAACAAGACGTCTCGAACTTGGTGTGAGATAAGTTGAGGGGGTAATTATCATCTGGTAGCTAGATAGAAATTAGACACGGAGGGATCTGCCTTATAGCTCCAATCCATGTAAGCATCATTGTGAGATGTGTGGCCAGATGGTCGTGACGTAATAATATATTTCTGATATAGATTATTGAAGGGTTGTAAGGGCTCACAAGTAGCCTGCTTAGAGCTTAACAGATCCCGCTCTAGGCTGATGCGGGATTGACCCCCTAAGATGTCAGGCATTTGATTTCCTGTCCATATCCAGGGCACGTAGCCAAAAACCCGTTAATTCAGCTTCTTGACTTCATCCTGCAAAGGCTTAACATCCTTTAGCCGCTCAGCTTCCAGCTCAACCTCCTTCAACACCCTTAGGACATTCGCTCCCACAACCCCTTGCAGATCCTTCTCAGACACCCCGCGCCGCAGCAGCTCTGCAATAAGATCGGGATACTTCGAAACGTCTTCTAGTCCTTTCACTGCATCGGGCATTCCATCAAAATCTGCTCCAAGCCCAATATGTTCGTACCCGATCAATTCCCCCGCGTACTGAACATGGTCCGCAACGTCCGACAGCGACGCCGTCCCCTTACCATCACAGCGCGTATACGCCGGGAAAAACGTAATCATAATCACACCACCATTCTTCTTCAGCTCCAAGAGAACATCATTGGGCACATTCCGTGGATGCGCGCATCGCGCATATATTGATGAGTGTGAGAAAATGACCGGCGCGGAAGAAACCCTCAACGCATCGCGCATGGTATTATTGCTCACATGCGCCAGGTCCACGATCATGCCTAGCCGGTTCATCTCGCGAACCATGGCTTCTCCCGCAGGCGACAGGCCGTTGTGGAGTGGTTTTTCCGGTGTTGCGCTGTCGGCATATTTGTTGTGGCAGCTGTGGGTGAGGGTTACATAGCGTACGCCCAGACGGTGATACATGCGCAGAATGCTGGCACTGTTACCAATTTGGTGCAGGCCTTCAACGCCAATGAAGCTGGATATGGTGTCGGAATTGGCAAAATTGGTCCATACGTCATTCGCGGAGGAGACGATACGTAGGTGTTGTGGGAATTCTTTTGCGAGGCGGTGAACCAGGTCTATTTGCTGGAAGGTGTCGTGAACAGTCTCTTGGTAGGTTTCGTCTGAAAAGTTGTGGGAATTTCTGGGGCTGGAGGAATTGGTAATTGATGTTAGTTATTTATTGAGGATTCAGCGGTTGTTGAGCAGCCTCTTGCGGTAACTCACCACTGCACGTACGCACTCCAGAACTGGCCTCGCAGCCCACCCTTTCGTAAGCGTGGGAAGTCCACCTGGCCTGGGAGCTCTATGCCATTGGAGAAGTTCTTGTGATATATATCATTGTTGTAAAGGGCCCGAATAAAGTATGGAAAGTCGTTGTGGCCATCTGTAGTGTGGTGCCAAAGTTAGCTGTCTGCCCAGCAAGACACAACCCCGCCTTCCTCTGTATAGTCAATACATGGGAAATCTTACCTATCAAAGGTGCTGTTTGTAAGATCCTGTCGACTGGTGAAACGGACGCATGTTTGCAGTGAAACAGCTTCCATGGAGAAATGGTTGATGGAATGATGGTGAACCATGCTATGATAATAATACACGCCGCTCCAATGGAAAGGATATTGTGGCGGACATATTACTTGCGAAAACAGAATTTTCCCAGCCCCCCCTGAAAATTAGTAGCAAAACACCACCAAAAAATCAAAATATCTGCATTTCTCTAGAATCATTCAATATCATCCAATACACATCTTTTTCAATCAAATATCATTCAAATATGCGTCTTTCTTATCTTTATCATCAATATGTCACCTCAACTCTGTAATTTCACCACCAACAAGATTGTATACCTTCTTAAGAATGATTATATGCCTGCTGAGATCGTGCGAAGCATTGATTATCACCTGTGTATATTGAATTCAATGAAATCTTCACTGTTTTGAAACTGCTAGAGAACTCTGTTCAATATGTGATATAAAGTCAAAGATCATATCAGATATCTCTTCAATTCTGAAGAGATTTGATGGAGATTTTGAAGCTTTTTTGTATCATACAGTTGAGAACTTCATAAGAGAAAAAGATATAAAAGAATATTTCAGATCTACTTATATAGAATAGTATTATAATAATTAGAAAGATTCAGATTACAATTCATTATAATATAAATTTAGAAGTGAAAGCAGTATGAGATCTGTTCTCATCACTATAAATAGTGGATGGAAGATTTCAACAGCGGATTCAATGGAAGATTTCAACAGTGTATTCGATGGAAGATTCAACGGTGGATTCGATGGAAGATTTCAACAGTGTATTCGATGGAAAATTCAACGGTGGATTCGATGGAAGATTTCAACAGTGTATTCGATGGAAAATTCAACGGTGGATTCGATGGAAGATTTCAACAGTGTATTCGATGGAAGATTCAACAGCGGATTCAATGGAAGATTTCAACAGTGTATTCAATGGAAGATTCAACGGTGGATTCAATGGAAGATTTCAACAGTGTATTCGATGGAAGATTCAACGGCGGATTCAATGGAAGATTTCAACAGTGTATTCGATGGAAAATTCAACGGTGGATTCGATGGAAGATTTCAACAGTGTATTCGATGGAAGATTCAACGGTGGATTCGATGGAAGATTTCAACAGTGTATTCGATGGAAGATTCAACAGCGGATTCAATGGAAGATTTCAACAGTGTATTCGATGGAAGATTCAACGGTGGATTCGATGGAAGATTTCAACAGTGTATTCGATGGAAGATTCAACAGCGGATTCAATGGAAGATTTCAACAGTGTATTCGATGGAAGGCGGATTTGATGGAAGATTTCAACGGTGGATTCGATGGAAGATTTCAACGGCGGATTTGATGGAAGATTTCAACAGTGTATTCGATGGAAGATTCAACGGTGGATTCGATGGAAGATTTCAACGGCGGATTTGATGGAAGATTTCAACAGTGGATTCGATGGAAGATTCAACGGCGGATTCGATGGAAGATTTCAACAGTGTATTCGATGGAAGATTCAACGGTGGATTCGATGGAAGATTCAACGGTGGATTTGATGGAAGATTCAACAGCAGATCTGAATGTGGATGATAATGAGATTGTGAATTCAGTTCTTCTATTCCTTTCATCATATATTTCATCATCATCACATTGATTATCTCACTTGAGAATGCCATATTGAATGAAGTTGAAGCTGCCAGAGCTGAAGAAGAGAATATAATCACTGACATTTGAGAGATCTGTATAGAAGAATTGATTGTAGAAATTATAGATTCATTCTTCTGATTCTTCTTCTTCTTTCTACTTATTAATCATTTTATCATCTCTCTTGTTCTTTATCTCATTGATAATCACCCGTTCATACAATCTGTATGAGATCTCAGACTCAGGTGTAGGGATTCGCGGATATCAAGGATTCTCAGACTGAGTCTCTATATCCTTCTCATCCACCTGCTCCTCCATCTCATCATTGACTGGATCCTCTCCATTATCCAGAACTTCTGGAACAGGTAGTTTGAGGAGACTGAGGTGCAGGGTAGAAAGAAGTCTTTGTACAGGCTTGTGAAGCAGCAGGATAGCGGGTGTTGCGAGGCATATTGAAAAAAGGGTTGATTGATATATGTGGATTTGATGATAAAGGTAAGAAAGACGCGTATTTGGATGATATTTGATTGAAAAAGATGTGTATTGGATGATATTGAATGATTCTAGAGAAATGCAGATATTTTGATTTTTTGGTGGTGTTTTGCTACTAATTTTCAGGGGGGGCTGGGAAAATTCTGTTTTCGCAAGTAATATGTCCGCCACAATATAAGTATAACTGGGCAAAAAAGGTCGGCGCTCCGGCCTCGCACACTCTTTACCCTTCGCATGCATAGCTATCCAAAAGTCACCTACGGGTGGTGTCTAATGATCGCCCATCTCAAAGAGTTAGTGTTGAAGTTATCCTGCCCGACTTTGTGTAGCAACTTTGGAGCTAGCGTCGTGTGTAAATTGTAGGCTACTGGGGCAAAAGAGCTCAGTCACCACCAGCGCACTGCTGGTAGAAAGGCCGATCAACCAACATAAATCCTCGTATATTTACCCGGAGTTTTTTTAAAAAAGAAATTAAAAATGAAACTTGAAACTATGTCACTGGAACGGTGGAAGAGATAATCAGATTGAAATGTTGATTTCTTAAAAAGTCGTATCTATGTTTGAATATACTCCGTAAGCTACAGTTATAATTGTATTTATCAGCGCGAAGCTTCTATCCATCCAGCTCTGACACTCGGAATTTGTAGAATTGGTGGTTCGATATGACCTGAGAGAATGCAACTATATTTTCTACTCGTGGGCTTCAATGGAAATATCGCAAACGTACGACTGTACTATAGAAAGAAGCACAAGCAAAATTCTAGCCACTACCGAGAAACTATTAGCCTTTGCCATAACCCAAGAGGATGTCCCCTCCTCCCATCACGAGATTGCTAAATTCCATAGTGATCGTATTCTCCAACACTTTGTCAGACTTTGCCGTGTTGCCTCAAGCTCAACCAGCGGCTCGGGATTATAACATACAGTGTTGCCCGAGTGTAGTTGCGCGGTTGAGCACTTCGGATTACCAGAGCTGTCAAGTATCTTCATTCCTGGACGCAGGTCCAAGCCGCGCATGCTTTGGAGGGGGTGAGAAGGGAAGGAATGCAAAGGGGAAAAAAACTCACGGTCAGCAATTTCTAGCTTCCCTACACTTGTCCTGCCGCGACGCAGGCCATCCGGCCTATCAATTCACTTTCAAAGATGAGGCATAGTAAAAACAAACTCTCCAACACAAAAATTGTCCCATCTGTCAGGTCATCACCGCATCATGGCAGCTCCTTGCGGAGCCCTCGTGATGATGGTTTTAGAAGTGGGATTTTTATCGATCTCGACACACTCATCGGAATCGCCAGAGCAGTGGAAG
This sequence comes from Blastomyces dermatitidis ER-3, assembly GCF_000003525.1. Taxonomy (NCBI): domain Eukaryota; kingdom Fungi; phylum Ascomycota; class Eurotiomycetes; order Onygenales; family Ajellomycetaceae; genus Blastomyces; species Blastomyces dermatitidis. The sequence goes on along the minus strand of NW_025544777.1, from coordinate 4,353,378 downwards.
AAAAAAACCTCAGAAAGGTCATAAGAGTTGCTAACTGGTGATGATTTGAGTTGGTGGTCTAGCTGTTGAAGAAGAAAAAAAGAAAAGGGAAGAGAAAGAGAAAGAGAAAAGAGGAAAATTTATTGGGCTTTGAAGTAGCCGGAGAATAGAGTAGCCGCTTTGGGAACAGATGTCATGTGACCTCGAAAAAAAGCCATCAAAAGAGCAAATTTTGTACGTAAACAGCTGCGAAAAATAAAGATTCATTCCAAAGTCCAGTTGTAAAACAATCGCTAGCTCCAATACTATGCAAAATAATGAAATATCCTGTCAAAGGTGCCCAAGAAAGCCCAGTTCCACGCCAAAAAAAGGGGATATAAGCTCCCAAAACAATAAAAAAATAAAAAATTATAATACGGAAAAGAATATTAAAGGTTTATGACAAATTGGCATAAACAGTCCCATCCCTTAGTTCATGTATCGTCTCCTTATCCGCAGACACGCCAACCTCTGCATACCGCCGCCCGTCCCGCAATTCATGAATGGTAATCTGGCGATGTCTGGACCTCTTCGGTCGCGCATATTTCTTGAAAATGTTACCCCTGCTACTGCTGGGGCTGCCACTAGTTGAAGTGGAGATGGAGCTGCTTGATTCGGTGCTGCCGCGTGCCAGTGCCAAGTATTCGTGTTTCTTCGCGAGCTGCTCCCCCTCCTCCTCATACCATTGCCGGAGAGAGGCGACGTACTCTTGCTCCTCGATGCCAAATTCAACGGGAGGCCCATTCATCTGGACGTCAGTATCGTTTCCCCCGGGGAATACAGCCCACGAGCTAGTCGTCATACTGATTAGCATCATTTTGTGGTCCATGCTTTGAACTTTGAAGTCGCGGAGAAGGATCACGTCTCCCTTTTCTGCAGTGGGGAGCGATGATTTTGTTTTTCGGAACATTTGAGCACACACAGTTATGCCGGACATGGAAGGTTCTGTGATATGCAGTGTTGTATGATATTCCCGGGGACCTTTCCTCGATCGTGAGATTTTTGAACATGAGATAACCACGGATATAGTATCTGTCATCTTGTTGAAATTATCCGCAAGGGTGGACAAAGGAAAGAAATATGACAGGCGGCTACGAAGGCCTCTGGCATTGGTATTTGGTTGCAACACGGTAGGTGACTCGAGCTCAGCGGTTTTTATGGCATCGGCATGGTCCACGGACTTCCCCTTTCGCATATCGATATCCGCCTTAACGGCAACATCGACGCTAGCGTTTTCTGCTTCTTCATTCTTAGGAGGCTGGGGAATGGGTAGGGGCTGCTCATCAACGAACTCGGGCGTTTGGAGGTTCTCTCTGCGCGATTGCTCCTCCATATCACGGAAAAGTTGAGAAGTAACCAGTTCATCTTCTGCTAAGCGAGCTTCTAACGACGGCGGCGAGGAAGGAATATCAGCAGATTGGGGGGTTTCTATCCGTGTTTCAGACGGATCTTTCGCATCTGGTGACAACGAAACTCTGCGTTCTTTCCAACCGTTGATATCAAACGCTCCCTCATGCGATGGTCCGTGATCTACGCTACCTGGAGTCTTGGGACGCGTGCTTGGGCTTTTCTGTTTCTTAGGTTGATATAGTTGAGGATCAATAGCGATATTATCGGACAAATGGAGCTTAGCTTCCAGTTCCCTATCAGACATGGAACCTGACGAGAAAGAAGGGCTTGCATGGCGGAATCCATTCAAGTCTCCCGATTTCTCGCTAGTATCTTCGCCCTCGTGATCGGTCGCGGCAGGTTCCGCTTCGATATGAAGCGCTGCTTGCGCCATATAGCCTATCGTTTCTTGCTGGGGAGTCTCATCGAAGCTAGCGCTAGGCTCAAGATTTGGGGGAACAATATCCCCACCGAGTAAGTTTGTAACAGCCGTAGATTCTCCAGTTTCTTGACGCGTATCCGCACCAAATTCACCATGAGGTTTGAAGCTAATAGTGGTTAAGTCTTGTGGTGGCGAGTTGGACAGTTCAGTATCACTTGGCTGCCGTGGCACATCAGAGCTAGGAATTTCCACGTGTTGCGGAGCAAAGGTCACAACAGGGGCGCCCTCGTCGTCATCACTGTCCAAAACGATTATTTCTGGCGGAGCACGGGGGACAGCGAGATAAGTCGGTCTCGGTGGTAACGTGTCTTCGTCTGGCCCTAGCTCCGACTCTAGCTCTGAACCTTCATCATATTCCTCTTCAGATTCGAGTTCAGATGAGTTTTCAGAGACGCTATGTCCTATTTCATCGTCGGAGTATATTTCCATGTCCTCTCCCTCCTCCTCTCCTTCTTCGTGCTCTCCCTCTCCCAACCTCTCTTCCTCCATTCGTTCTTCCAGTTCTTCCTGCAACTCCACCAACTCTTCCTCCAAATCTTCAGTCGGTTTCCGGCTTACTCTCTGTTCGAATATTTTTTCAAATTTTTCCTCCATAAGTTCCTCACGACCTTCTTCAAGTGGCTCTCGCGCAGTTCCTTCCACATATTCCTCAATTTCTTCTTCGCCTTCACCATCCTGATCAGTCATCTCCTTGTCTACATCGTATCCCTGTCCGGATAGGCCCTGTGACATTACCAGGGCAGCTTGCCGTTCAGCTTCCTCTAACTCCGTCAAATCTGCCTCGCGTTCCTCCACACTAGTCACGGGCGCCACATGATCAGGCTCTGTGGCTTCCTGATCAAAGCTCCCTTGGCTATCAAGATCAACGACTGGCGTTGGAGGTGAGGGTCTAGCGTTATTATCGGCACGATGGTCAAGCAGATGATGCACGCCTTCCGGCCCATTTACCATAGCCTCATCTTGAGATCCCACTTCCTCGCTGGTTTGACCCGCTATGCCATGTTGTGTTGTAACCAATTGGGAAGCGGTAGTATCATGTACATGAAGCTGGGTCGATATAGGGCTGCTAGATGGCGCGGCCTCATGACTTGTACCTTCTAAAATTTCAGGAGAAGAGGTGGCCGAAGTTAGGGGAGATAATGTTAGGGGCGGGGGTTTAGCAGTAGCTTCATGGTCAACTATTGGCTGGTCTTGCACAAACGAGTTCCCAAACGAAGTGAAAGGTGTGACGGTCGGTTGCTGTGAATGCGTAGTATCCCAGTTCGAGTTCTGGGTAAATATGTGAGCAGAGCCGTCGGGCAGAGAATGGTCAAAAGTGGTACTGAATGTACTCGAAATATTTAATGCGGTGGGTGGAGTAAAGTTGTCTATAGTTTGAGTTTCCAGTAATCTCCCGTTGTCTTGGCTTTTAGAATCTGCGTGAACGGTTGTTTGGGAATTAGGAACGGTGTCGCCTTGGGAGGGATATTCTTCCAGTGTAACATCTTCTTGTTCCCCGTCGTCCAATTCAAGGTCTTCATCTTCCCATGCATCCGCAGCAGCTGGCGGTGGACTAGGCGGTGTATCCACGAAAGTCCATTCACTACTCGGTCTACTGAATTTTGTCCGTTTCCTGCCCCTACCCCAGATGTACCCATCTTCTTCCTCAAGGGGATTGAACGCTAAGCTGGAGAGGGAGCCAAAGGAGCCGCTGAACTTTTGCGAGAATGCAGGTGAAGCCCAATTGTCTGTAACTAGGCCAGCATGTTCTCCGTTCCTTTGCGCCTGTGGGGTCGAAGATAATCGGTTGGGAGTCGTTGGTACTGTGCCATCGATACACAGACGTTCGACCTGAGGAGGTTCAACTTCGACAGTTGTCAACAGCTCGGAATCGCGATATACCTAAATACATGCAAGTCAGAGGTTGTCCTTTCTTACATTCACTCTCAAAGCTATTTAGATAAAATATAATCACCTCAAGCAGCAGACGCTTAGAAAATGAGAGATCCCAATCAATGCTTTTTCCCGGTGTACTAATATCTGCGTCCTGATTCTGCCACCGCGCGCCGTCAAGACTCAAAACCACAGTATCCCCAATACTAACTTGTGACTTTGCCACTGCTTCTGCACTCGCACCGTGGAAGCTGACTCTGACCTGGCCCTTTCTGTCTCTGAGTCTAAAATCTGGCTCAGAAATGAGCAGGCTAAATTGCTTCGTGTAGGATGAATACGGCCATAGCAGTATCACAACAGCACGGATATGTCGTTCCTTAAGACGGTCGAGAGACGGAGAGAGGTGGGCAAGAGGAGTTGGTGTGGTAGAAACCAGGGCCGATGCCCCGTTCGTAGATAATGCTAGTGCCATAATAATTCCCACGCCACCATGATGGATTAAATATTATCGCCGACGGTGCATCGTGTCATAGGATAGAATCGAACAAGATCAAGCATACAGTTAGGTCGCACTCTTCTAAAGCTACAACCTAAGTAAAAGTCGTGCTGTGGGAGCTGGATGACACCAATAGGCAGATGTCGCGAATAGTAGGCAGATATCACCAACAAAGTCGAGGTCTAAACCTTGAGGAGCTGGAGGTCATAGCATAACCACGTGATTTTTCAAGCAACCTCGGATCTCTGCTATCTCAACAACATGGAGAGTTCCTTTGAGAAGAGCCAAATGGTTGATGTTGGGTTACTGAAAGACTGCTACTGCAACAAATATGCCATTAAATTCCAGTAGCAGCCATCTATTCATATTTGCTGATAACTGGATTGGCCCTTAGTACACAATAGTACTAAGCTCCAAGACTTTTCCCCATGAAACTACCGGCTATAGATAGAGTATTATAGTTACGGAGGCAGAGCACCTCGAACAAAGCTCAGACTGGCATGCACCGTCGAATCAACTCATCCATACTCTTTTTCCCCTCCTTCGCGTACTCACGCATACCATACCCGCCTACTTCTCCCCTCAGGCCACCATCAAAGACCTCCATAGAAAACCAGCCCCTAAACCCTGTCTCTAACACAGCTCTAGTGACATCTTCAATAGGCAAGTATCCACCATGATACGGGAATGGGCGGAATGCATGACTCCACCGTGCTCGAGGCCTCATGCCATCAATTTCCCTCTTTCCCAGCGGTGAGGGTAGCGGTTTATACGCGTCGGAGATCTGCAAGAGATAGATCTTGCCAGGCGGTACGGTTTTCGCCAGTTCATCCAAACTCTGCTTGAACCTCTGATCCAACTGATGTTCGTTGATATCTGCGCCTCCTTCCACTTTTTCAACAAGTCCCGATGCATTTGTCGGGTCTGCCCACTCACTGCCGGCGGTCTGAAACGTGTCGAGACACAGCCCAACATTTGGCCTGTTGACTTCTTGGACTATGTCCCATACATCTTTCCATGTGGGAGCGTGTGTGGACCAGCACCAATTTTCATAAGCGAGACGCATATTGCGTAGCCGCAATAAATCGGCTAGTTGCTGGAGATCTGAAACTATATCCTCACGATTTGCGGATATCTTATGTGCTGGAGCGTCCGTGGATCCAACCTCCGTGTAGTGTGAGCTTCTGATGTAGGCAGATGTCGAAAACTTTACGACTACTCACCTGCAGCATATCCGTCCCGCACGCCTCCATAATCCTGATCCAACCATTTGCTCTTTCAAAAGCGTCCTCTCGCTCTTTAGATCCTCTTGCCCACCCCTCAAAGTTGCTAAAAGGCTGCAACATCATCACTCTGATGTCGAGTGCGCGGCACATCAGTGAGACCTCCTGAGCTGCTGTGCAAAGATCGGTGTAGTCATCTGCAGCAACATCTCGATGGAGAAGCTGCGTTGCGAACTTCTGGAGATCGGGAAATGCAAGTTCAACTGCGGAGAACTCTGCGGCGGCGATTGCTTCGAGTTTCCTAGGTAATGTGTTCTCATCGGGGTCCGAGGATGAGATGGAGCAGGTCGCAAACCCCAATTTTCCCTCGCAAACTGCGGTAACTCTGTTGTACTTTTTAAGTTTCCATGATATGACGTCACCTTGTTTAATCCGGGAATTGCATGGTATCAACCATCCTCATCTATCATCACATAACCAGCGAATACTTAATTGCTATGAGCGGCAGTAGTTGTCATAACTTCTGTCAAACCTGAATCAAGTCTGTGGGGTGTTCATAATTTATCAGCACCAATTTATCAGAAACAACCATGGCTACCACCCAACCATTCCAGCACATTGGCATCGTTGGCGCCGGCAACATGGGCACAATGATGGCTTTCGGCCTCGCAGAGCTTGGTCCCGATGTATCCCTGTGGGACGTGAAAAGCTCTAATGTCGATGAAGCAATATCAATGAGCAAAAACGAAGAGAAACTGAAGGGGAAAATCTCCGGTTTCCACGATATCCATAAACTTGCTGACAGCATCAAGCCCGTCACGGTCGATGGCGATCAAAGAAGGCTCTTTCTCTTCTCAATTACGCACGGATGGTCCGCAGACAGCGTCTTGGATAAAATGAAGGATGATCTGAAAAAGGGAGATATCATCCTTGACGGCGGCAATGAAAATTATCGGAAGACCGAAAGGCGGCAACGGGAATTAGAATCAAAAGGAATCAGCTGGATTGGAATGGGAGTGTCTGGGGGCTATCAATCTGCAAGACATGGGCTAAGTTTGTCGCTCGGTGGTGATCCAGATGCCATCAACGTAGTGCTACCGCTTCTGCGAACATTCGCTGCTAAGGACGCACGAACAAAGGAGCCCTGTGTCTCTAATATTGGTCCACGCGGTGCGGGCCACTACGTTAAGATGGTACACAACGGCATCGAGAATGGGTTGCTATCAACTCTTTGCGAGGCGTGGGATATCCTGCACTCCGGCTTGCATTTATCCCACGACCAGATTGGAAAGATACTTGAGAAATGGAATAGTGAAGGGGAGTTACGACATACGTTCCTTGTCCAAATTGGGTCAGAGATTTGCCAACGGCACAAGACTACCACAGGTGATAAGGGTGGCGAGGCTGCAAGTAGCGCTGGCGGCTTTGTCCTAGACGATGTCGGCGATAAGGTCGTGCAGGATGACGACGATACGGAAGGGACCCTCTACTGGATGGTCATGGAGGCAGCGGACCGGCACGTCTCTGCCCCGACTATAGCGACTGGCCAGTTTCTCCGAGTCGCAAGCGGCAACCGCCGACAACGGCTTTTGGTCGCAGACAAGCTCAAAGTTCCCCACCCAAAAAAAATGGAAGCTACCAAAGACGCAGATTCGTTCATCGAAACGCTTCGCAAAGCGGTATTCGTCTCGTTCCTGTGCTCCTACTGCCAGGGACTGGAACTGATAGCACGTGCATCCCGGGACGAGAAATGGAATGTTAATCTCGGAGAGTGCATGAAGATCTGGCGTGCCGGCTGCATTATTCAGGCAGAATACATCTCCGATCTCCTCATGCCTGCTGTGACATCTGGTGCAAGGATTATGAACATGAAGCTCATCAATGAGGTCTCAGCTGCACTTACGGAACACTATGACTCGTTAAAGTTAGTGGTTCTGAGTGCGGTGGAGGCGGATTCCTGTGTTCCCTCAATGTCAGCCAGTTTGGAATATTTGAAATATGAAGCGAGTAAGATGCTCCCTACGCGATTCATGGAGGCGGAAATGGACTTTTTTGGCGCGCATAATTATGATAGGCCTAGCGTTAAAGGAGAAGATCCCGGTAAAGTGGCCAAGGGTGCGCATCATTATCTTGAAACATGTCTGATGTGATGTTGCAGGACACTCTCGGTCAAGCAATTTCGTTCATTGTCCATAAGGTGGAAAAGCAACGCATCTATTCATAGTGCATTTGGTCTATCAATACTTAGTAAGGGTAGATGAGAGTTATAGTCCTGGGCAATTGTCTTTTCTAGCATTGTCGCTGTTCGTCCTTGTGTAGGACGAGGGGTTTGTTGGTTGGCTTATCTTATCTTACCTCAATCTAATCAGATATTGGTCTTGAACGCTAAACCCAATAGAGTATTCTGGCATTTCTGCCTTGGACAGTGGCATGTTTGCAGTCGAAGAAGTTGCCGAGCCGATATAAATATAGCCGGCGTACCAACCAACCAACAAACAGCCGGAGAAGGTGGCCCTGGCATCGTCCGCATATCCAAATTAAGCCACTGTACATGTAACTATTCACCCGCCAACCAAGTACTGTCTTGTTTGCGTGGAACGATGCGAGCGCTTTCCTCCCACCCAATCCGCAGGGTAGCCATTATTGGCGCTGGCCCGTCTGGGTTGGCTGCGGCCAAGTATGTATTGGACCATTATTACTAAAACAGCGTCTGCTTAATGTTGTCCGTCGTAGCGGGGTACGTACTGACGCGATCCCGTAGATTCTTGTTAGCCGAAAAATACTTTGAAAAGATTGACGTTTTCGAACAGCGCAGTCGGGTTGGTGGGGTCTGGAACTACTCAACAGCTGCAGACAAAAAGCTTGCTTCGATTGATATCCCGCAGACAAACGCCCACTTACCCGCAGAGGAGCCCATTTGGCATTCGTCGTCGGGTTCGTCGCAAAGTTCTGATTCAGCAAAGTCGCAAGGCCGAAAAGAAGCCTCGTTCATATCCCCACTCTACGATGACCTGGAAACAAATATCCCTCACACTTTGATGCGGTTTTCCGATAAACCATTTCCTACGGATACACAGCTATTCCCTAGATTTGCGACTGTGCTGCAATATATAGAGGAGTACGGCGCGGATGTCGAGCACCTCATACAATTTCAGGTCCAGGTTGTAGATGTGAGGCTTGATGATGCGCGTGCGGGGACGTGGATTGTGACAAGGAAGCATTTAGAAACTGGCGCTCAAGAGGATGATGTCTACGATGCCGTGGTGGTGGCGAACGGTCATTATAATGTACCATATATCCCGTCGATCGCTGGGATATCGGAGTGGAATGCGGCATATCCGAACGTCATAACACATTCCAAAACATATTCGTCCCCCGTGGAGTTTCAGGATAAAAAAGTTATTGTTGTTGGCAACTCTGCCTCTGGAATTGACATTGGAGCTCAAATCAGCACAACATGTCGCAAACCACTTCTTGCTTCTGCGCGGTCTCCTTCCTACTTTGCCACCGGAGCTGTTGACGATAAAAAAGAGTATCCGCAAATTGTTGAGTTCCTGCCACCAACAACTCATAACCGGGCTGTTCGGTTCGAAAATGGGGAGATTGAGGAAGACGTCGATGCCGTGTTGTTCTGCACGGGATACTTATACTCATTTCCGTTCCTGTCATCATTGAAACCTCCGGTTGTTGAGGATGGAAGCAGGACACTCCATGTTTACCAGCAAATACTTTACGCTGACCAGCCCACCCTGGCATTCCCCGTTTTAAACCAGAGGGTCATCCCGTTTCCGATGGCGGAAAATCAAAGCGCTGTGATTGCTCGAGTCTGGTCCGGGCGGCTCAGTCTTCCCTCAAAGCAAGAAATGTACCAGTGGGAAGAGGCTGAAATAGCCGCTCGGGGACCTGGCAAAGCCTTCCACGTTTTCAAGTATCCCATGGATGCTGATTATATCAATGCGTTGCATGAATGGGCGGCCAGCGCGGAGCGGAGGCCAGGTTTGGAGAACGAAGGGCGCGGCAGGGATTGTACCTACTGGAACGAAAAGGATCGATGGGCCCGGGAACGATTCACACTCATCAAGAAAGAGTTTAATATGAAGGGGGAACAGAGACATCAATGTCGGACCTTGGAGGATGTGGGTTTTGATTTTGAGGCATGGAAGGCGGAGCAATCGATAACGTATCGATGAATTTAGTATCTAAAGTAAAGTAATTATATATCTAGATAGAATGGATTCCATATTCTCAATATACACCACTGTTAGCTATTTCTATTACATTCTATTACAATCAGCATGGTGTACCCTGGCCCTGGGCGCCTCCACCAGGGACTTTGATGACAACTGCCCCCGGCAGCATGTCACGTGCAAATGGTCATGGTTATGTCAGCAGCTAACATTGCACCAAATGTCGGCGCGCAATACATTCTCATTTGCACTCACACCTCGATCTCCGCGCTTATATTCTGCGTTCTGCGTGATACAGTAGCTATTCTATTTTGAAATTCAGTTGTTCAGTTTTGCCCTATTGTTGAAAATGGACTGTGGCTTTGTCATTCCCATCCATGCATAATAATGGGCAAGTCGAGAACGCCTACTACAGTTGCACATCTCGTCTCATCATCTCGCAAGTCTAGAAATACGTCCAACACCCAGGAATCCACCGCTACGGGATCTGAGACCTTACTACAACTGTCTGACGAAGTATCTGTCAATAGTTCTCAGGAATATCCCATAAAGAGTATTATTGACGAATCCCGCGACAGGTATCTCATTGCCTGGGAAGGCCCGTACGAACCAACCTGGGTAAGTTCTATGTGATGAGCTCATGCATGCACCAATTGCGGCCGTTCTGTTTTTAAATTTGATTTGATTTGATTTTTAATAGATGAAATATTTTATTTTATTTTTTACCTTATTTGTTTGGCAGTGTTTGATCACATTGTTGTTTGATCACATTGTTTTACATTCATGATTGAAGTACTGTGCAAGGTATGCTGGCTTGTCAAGTTTGTACCGTGGCGATTGTTAGCTAAAGCTCCATCCTCTAGGAACCCAAGCATTTTGCAAACGACGTTGCAATTCAGATCTGGGAGAATAAGAAGAAGAGGACAGATAGTGTTGCCTATAAACGTGGTGGCTCTGACCAACACTCCTCTTTACAGTCTTCTTCCGCAACCTCTGTTGCTGGTCCACCTTCCACGGTACCAGAAACTCAACAGACAGGCCTTAGTCAAAATTCTGTGCTTTCAACTGCAGCTGCGGGCAGTCAATTTTCTTCAAATCCTTCTCAAGATTCTGAAGCAAGCGGCGGTTTGTACTATCCAGACACCTCTGATCAGGCCACCCAGTCAAGCAGTGGTGCCTCAGCCCAAAGCCAGCATCAAAACTTGACCAGGGGTGCAATTCAACTTTGTTCAATCCAGTCGAGGCGCAATCACACCTTATCGACACAAATTGAACCAAGCCCTACTTCAGGATCGCTGCAATCTCCAAGCCATTGCTCCCTTCAATTCATTCGACCTAATACTCGCAGTGAGCTATTGACCCGACTTCGACGGCCCGCACGTCACACTAGACTACAAGCTTCGCACAATAGTTCATCTCCAAGCTCGTCTACAAACCCTTTAGAAACTAACTCTACCTCAAAAAACTCCTCGGGCATCTTTCGATTTCAGGGCACACACGCCTACCCGACAAGCTGCGAAGGGGATCACTCCTTGGGGTACGCAAATTTCCACTCAAACAACATTGGAACTGAGATTGAGATAGCGGAGACTCCACCAGCACGCCTCTCGCTGTATCACAGCCAGAGCGCTAGCCAATCTCACCCATCACTTAGCCCATCCACTTTATCTCGCGTTTCAACTCACCATTCTCCCTCGCAAGCCCCTTTATTCAACGATAGTTTTGGTAAAATCTCTCCGAGTACCTTCCTAGTTATGGTCATCGCTAATAAGATACCTTCAGTATATAAAACACCTATTCGCCAGATAGCACTTCCTTTAAGCAATACTGTCCCCGAAAGTCTAGAGCGGGGTATTTCCACTCAATCCCCGACACCCTCGATCGGGCAAAACCCTTGTTCCCTTGCTGGAAATTCTAGTAGCATATCCGTATCCATGTCAGCACAGCTACCCAGTAACAGCGACGCATCGCAACCTGCAAATATTCCACAGAGTTCCATCATCAACATGGATGAATCATCGCCTACTAGCGGGACACCGAACCCGTCCATGACTATGGAGGAAGCACGACGTAATAATCCAGGGACGAACTTTCGCGAGAAAATGAGATTTATTCGTGCCCATGAGCGCTCTCTCGCCGGAGAACCACAGAGCGTTAGTGCAAGCGTAACACCATCATCTGCTAGCGATATTGAACCATCACATCCAGCTCCTGCCAGAGATGCGGTATCCCCCCTTAATATCCGCGTGGATCAGGAGCCTCATACTCATCCACCACACGTCATGACAGCGGCCGAACCGCCCCCCACATTTATTGCACCCCAGGCTCTACATTACAATGCGGAACATCCAGTTACTGTCGCGGAATTACTCGCAGAGTCGCAGCCAAACCTTGCTGGTGAGGTAGAACTTCCAGAAGTTTCAGCAGATATAGTAGCCGAGCCAGTAGCAGGATTCGAGGCAACCGTGGCCTCAATTGAAGAGGTGCCGGAACCGCAGCCTGTTGGCATCAACCTGGGACCCATGGAATTCGCTGTTCCTCTCTCTATGGACTCTAGAGTAAAGGATGACTATGATGTCACCCTTTCCGCAGAGAGCAGAACGATTGGAAAATTTTTGGCGGAATCTTCGTCGTTGGGAACCGATATGAGCAGCTCTACTCCGGAGGTTAGTAGCCGCTTTAGCCAACCAAAGTGAATTTCAAAAATTTCTTACACAGATATAGTATGATACCCAAATCTCGAGAATGCTGAAGTTGGTCAATAAACTGAATAATATAACAACACATCCTGACCTCAATGACCAACCCGCGGCGCCCGGTGCGAATCCAGTCAAGGAGGCGGCGTGGGCGGAATACTCGAGTACAAAATTTCAATTTCTAGGTTTCCTAATTGACGCAGCCGTAAATGATGATTTGCATATTATCATCGTAGCACGAAGCGACAAAGCTGTCAAGCTTGTGGAAAATTATTTGATGGGCAAAGAATTTATCAATACTCAACCGGCGACGGATAGGTCGGCTGATCTTGAATTATCTCTCTGCAAAGGGCAGCTCAGCTTTGCGATTCGGTCAGCGACTGATAACAGAGTACTTCAACCATTTAAGCCCCCGGCTGCGATTATTGCTCTCGATAATTCTTTCGACGCGGAGGATCCTGTCATCCGCCAAATACGCACAGAAGCGTCTCCGAATGGGCAACTTTTGCCTGTTATTCGCCTGCTTGTTTCTAACACTGCAGAGCATGTCGAACGATGTTTGCCAGACACATCAAACATCAACAGGCTTCGCCTTCTTGTCAAGTATACGCGAGACTTCAGTAGTACCGCGGGAGAGCTTCAAGATGATGCGCTAGGAGTACAAGAAAACGCAGAGGAGGTTTTCCTTTACTTGAAAATGGACCCTGCTACGCGTGTGTGGCCGCTTGCAGCGGTTGAATTAATACCAATAGAGACACTGGACGTCTCTCCTGCTACTCTGGAAGTAGAGGAGCTTCGATCTATGTCATCTTCACGACAGAAGCGGTTGTTGGTAAGTGGAGAGATTGCTAGCATCTAAGGTCCATGACGCTAATAGATTTGTAGGAGAACGATGAGGATGAGGCTAGTAATCAAACAAAAAGGCAGCGCATGACCCCTTTCCAGGATATCACACACATTAGCGACTCGATGCAGGGCCAAACACAGTCGCAGGACGGAGGAGATTCTCGGCTTAGCGAACGAAGTTTAGTCCAAGCGAAAAACGCCATGGAATTCGAAGTTAACCAGCTACAAACTGCTTTGGAAAAGGTTCAAACGAATCTTCAAACCACGGAGAAGAGTTTCTCTCAACTACAACATCGATACGAAAGCCGCCTAAACAATTACCACAAATTACGCAAAGAACTAGAGCAAGCCCTCGAAGTTTCCAAGACGTCCTCCGAGCGTCTCGAACGGCAGAAGATTGAGATAGCCAAACTCAAAGACGAGAAAGCCACCTTAGTCAAAGATCTTGATGAAGCTAGAACCATCATCAAGGAGGGAGGAGGCACGGATGCGGAGTTAGAGAAAGCCCGAGAGGAAATACGCCGCCTGACAAAGGAAAATACCAGCCTCCAACGCACAGTCCAGCAAGAGCGCTCGCAGACAGAGTATACAAGGCAACAATACCAAAACGCCTCCACTGCCGCCGCGCAATCAGCCATGGAACTGCGCCAACTCGAAGAGGAGCTGGGCGAGCTAAAAGCCAAGGCCGCAGGCGACCTGACGAAGTTGAAAAAGCTACGCCTGCAGAGCGACGAGCAAACGCATCTGACGCGGATTAAGGAACTCGAAGTAACGTTGGCGCAACGGGATGAGATGTTGAACCGCAAGGAGGAGGAGTTGCGGGAGTTGAAGAAGAATCGGCCGTCGACTCGTGCGACGAGTCTGCAGCCGCGTAGCCCGAAGTGGGGGGCTAGTCGGCCCGCAAGCCCGGGGGCGAATAATGTTGGTGGCGGTAACATGCGGGGTAGTGCGTTGAGGTATCCGTGCTGAATTGAATGTGATGAGGTGCCATCGGTGTGGACGTATATACAATGTTCTGTCGTTCTAGTTATGGTTGCTGGATGGCTAGGGTTAGCTCCTTATACAGTTTCATCAAAGGGCGAGCACATTTATTCCGTCGGGCACTATCAGACGGGAGGCAGAGAGAAGTGTCGGATGAGGCAGGGTTTTGTGTTAGGATTTTTACCAGTGCTTCTTTTCCTGTTTATTGAAGTTGTCCGTCATTCTTTCATATTTCCTAATGCCCGTACTCCTTGAATAACTATGGACAGATTCACATCCCGATGCAGGCGCCAAGGATGGGCGGTTTGGTTTATACATATAGATATGTATGCCTTTTGATACTTTGTTCAATGTTGTCATCTACTTTATCCTCCTGTTATCTACCTATTGTTTGGGTTTTATTGTCAAGTATGGTAAACAATCGTTTAGTTTCATTCAAGGATGATGTTAAGCCAGAGATCCTTTTTCACTTTCTTTGTTCTCCTTCCCTATGTGAATGTGAATATTCTATTTTGTGGAGGGATACATTCGTTATTTTTTTGTTTGAAAAGAGTTTTGCAGCAAGCTTGCCGCTAAACTTACCTCCATAATTTTAGAATAGGCTCCCCCCAACCAAGCTGGCTTGGCCTAACTGCACCCGGCCGTTGAATCAAGGTTTCACTCTTGCCGCCCCTTGCCGCCCTTGCCTGGAGCTCAGTAAACTTTAATTCCACATCCCCACACCAGTCAAAATCCCCCACAGCGGCTCCAACTCCAAGCTATCTAAACTACGAAGAGCTGCATGGTTTCCATCCACACAGAAGTGACGACATCATATATCTTACGTTCTTTAAAGAGAAAACCCATAACACTAGGGACAGAGCTACAACCAAGTCTACTTATACCTCAAATCCTAGCCCCCTTGTTGCGTCATCGTATCCGCAGCTCACAAACGGGTCCGAATCCAACCGACATGGCAGTCTCTCCGGGTCTCTCCACTCCAGATCTCTCTACCCCGCCCCTTACGTCTCCTTCCTACAAGCTTGAAGTAACTGCGTACCCCGAGGCCAAAGACGCACTTTCCAACGGCTTATTGCGTCTACGAACGGATCATGTCAGCGGAGCGAAAGACCTCGCTACGAGGGCTATATTTTCACTCGTGCACATTGCTGAAATTATCGGGGAGAGGCTTATTGAAGAGATAAGGCAGGATGAGGAAGAGGCGCGCGGCGGTAAATTGCGCGGTTCGCCTTATTCGGCGGTGGAGACGTGGTGGGAGTCGTGTCGGAAGGCTGGGTGGATTCTTGCTAAATATGGCCGGCCGAGCATGAATGCAGCGATTACCGGTGCAATTGTCAAGGCGCTGGATAGAGAGAGGCTAGGGCTTGCTGAGCTGGACGAGGAGGTAGTCTCCGATCGATATGGAAAATGTGGGGTGGTGAGGAAAGCGTCCCGAGCGGATGGTGGCGAGGGAGAGCAGGTTGAAGATGAAGAAAGGTGTATTAGGATCGCAGTTGAGAGAATGCATGCGTATCTGATGGAAAGATATCACAATGCCACAAGGACGCTGATTGGGGCGGGGTTACGGCAGTTTTTATATGAGAAGGGAACTGTCGAGGGCGAGAGACGGGTGGTGAAAATATTGACCCTAAGTTCCAGTGCAACGGTTATGAATGCATTGGCAACGGTGTTGGAGACGGAGAGAAAAGTGGGCGGGGATGGTGGGTTGAAGATTCTGTTGAAGGTCATGGAGTCTCGACCGCTCTGCGAAGGTGTAGACTTCGCCAAAGACCTTGTCCAGGGCGCAGAGGCCGTCGGGGCCACGGATCGGCTGCGTATAGAGATTGCGTCAGATGCCAGCGTTGCGATCCTAGCGAAGGGCGTGGATGTCGTTCTACTGGGAGCTGATCGAATATCTGATAGCGGGGATGTGAGTAACAAGACTGGTAGTTTACCTGCCGTGCTTTGTGCGAAAGCGGTGTCGGATAACGTGGCTATTGTCGTAGTGTCCGATCTCGATAAAATCTCCAAGCCAGGGGCAATGGAGGCGTATAGAGAGGAAGAGAACGACCCTAAAGAGTTGGAACGTGGATGGGACCACCATCACGCCCACGGAAGCATAAAGTCGAACCTATGGCGCATCATGGTGGAGACTCGAAACGTGTACTTCGAGTGGGTCCCTGCCAGATATATCGATCATTATATCTGTGAGACGGGTATCCTTGATCTCAGCAGCATTAGAGAACAATCCGAAAAAGTGTTCCATGCGGAGAGACAATTGTTTGGCTGTTTCCCCTGATGTTTGACAAGTGCGGTAGTGGTGGTGATCTGCCGCCTTGGACAAGGGTAAGGGTGGTTTAGTTTTTCACCCGTTCTGGTCGGGAATGTCGACAAAGCACGAGCAATGACTGGCAGCTGATCGTGCAGAGCATTGATTGCAAGAGATATAACCGCCCTTTGTTGTTCTATTTTAGGATAAATTGAGGCTATCCCAAAGTTTTTTCCTGTTTTGGAATGGGGTCGTGGAGCCTCAGCCCTACCGATCGGCGCTAGGCCCGAAACAGCAATGAGTAAACACGCAACAACACATCAACGTCCCGGCCCGGACCCTATCACCGCGGACAACAACAAAACAATCACAGTTCTCCCCAACCCAAAACATATTAATTATTTTACTTATCCCTGCCATAGCTTGTCTGATGGAGTGGGTAACGATCCGGTATTAGCTACGAACGACTGTACGACTGCCTCCTCTCATCTAACGGCCTGCTCTGCTCACACTCGCTCATTCCCAACCTCCTGTCGCTCGTTACTAGGCAATTGTGCCGCCATTGTTTGTCGTACTGCTTACCCAGCGGGCTCGTTGCATCTGGAAGCGCATCTGTTCAACCAACTCCCAATGTTATGACATCCCCAATCTTCCACATTCGCACCCATCCTATTACCACCCACACCACGTCAATTCTTCGCAGCAATGGCTCCAGCTGCACCAGGTCTTCCTACCCGATTCCCCTGCTGGTGTCAGGCTGTATATTCATGGGGCGGAGAGACAAAACGAGACCTAGGGTTTGTGGAAGGAGACCTTATTGAATGCTTGAATGCTGGTGATGGATCATGGTGGACTGGCCGCCTACGTCGAGATAAACGCATGGTTGGCGTGTTTCCCTCAAACTTTGTCAAGGTTCTTGGGGACGACTTTGTCCCTGGGAGCCGGTCGGTCAGTCCAATGCCTGGTGGACCTGCAGGCTTGACGATGGATTTACGCCGGATATCAGCCTCCAATTCTGCTGCATCACCCAGGAAACAAAAGACTTTCCGAAAGCCCTTTCAGGGGTACAAAGAGGCCGTAGGGCCGTCTGAAGCTTTGAGGAAGAGGCAGAATGATGATAATATGAACAACAACAACAAGAACAACAACAATAGCAACGTCAATAATAATAATGAAAATCATATTAACAATACTGGGCAAACCGTTTCGGCTTCGGGGAATCCGTCAAGAGCGAGTACAGGCTCGGCAGGGACGCCTCCAGCGTCGAGCAAACATCGTGGATCTCTTTCACGTCAATCTCCTCGCCATTCTCCACACTCTGATCCCCCTGCTCCAGTTCAACATCGATCGTCCATTTCTCACGCCATATCTCCCTCACCCGGTCAGCATGTAGGGTCGGTTCGCCGGGAAATATCTCCTGCACCTATTCAACATCGTGGTTCTTTCTCACATCATCCCACTTCCCCCCTTCCGGTACGACACCATCATTCCTCGTCTAACCCCACGCCTCATACCGCTTCCACAGCACCAATGCAACATCGTGGCTCTTTCTCTCATCATCACCGTCCTATTTCTCCTGCACCAGCACCTTACCACGAAACTGTACCCCGTGCCTTGTCTCCTTTATCGATGCAACATAATCACTCCGTCTCTAACCCTCATCCTCGTGATCTTTCACCTGGGCCAATCCAACATCATCAGTCCGTATCTCGTGCCGTGTCCCCGTCACCAATGGAACATCACTCATTCTCTAATCCCTATCCCCGCGCACTTTCTCCTGGACCAATCCAACATCATCAGTCCATATCTCGTGCCGTGTCCCCGTCACCAATGGAACATCACTCATTCTCTAATCCCTATCCCCGCGCACTTTCTCCTGGGCCAATCCAACATCATCATTCTTTCTCTCACTCACATCCTCGTGCGCTTTCTCCCGGGCCAGCACGAGATACCGAATCGCCTCCACCGCCACCTCCCCCTCACCGAATTTCCGTCAAAACCCAGCCGCGAATGCATAGCCAATCACCTATTCCCACACCCGATGATATGGATCATGTATACCCTACCAAAGCCAGGACTCCCTCTCCACATTCGCACTCTCCTGCCATTTACGGTCACACCCCATCTCCTCTAAGAGATGCTATGGAAGACGTCATGTCTTCTTTACAAGATATGGGTCTAAATCACGACGGTCCGGTAGAACACCCACGTCGCTCTCCTTCACCCTTCCATCCGTGGTCCCCAGAAGCGTTTGATAAGCTTCATAAGAACGACGTGCCTAATCCAATTCAGCGCCCTATGACTTCCTTAGGGCTAGGTGGTGGTGATGACCAGCTACAGGAGAACAGTCACCATAATTTTACGCACCAATACAATGATGGGCCTCCGCAACTCAATAATTATGTGCAGAGGATGGAGAGCAGACTCCGCAAGTTACATGCGCAAAGTAGAAAGTCCTCCGATGAGCTTCATATTTCGCCTAGTAGTAAAGACCTCCCGCCCATACCTCCCCCGAAAGGACCTTCCGATTCCAGGCCACAGTCATCTTCAAATCAAGATAACCCGGGATCACGATTAAGAATCCGAAGATCTGCCTACGAATTGGGCAAAGATGTCCTTGAACGGACGTTTACGACAAAATCCAGTGCCACAACTTCTTCCAGTGGTGTCCAAAGCAATGCAACTAGCAGTACCTCCAGCACAGGACGTACAAACCAAAGTGTTATGAGTGGCCCATCAGCTTCAGGGTTGAGCGCAACCAGTGCCGCCAGCTATGCACGGCATACCAATAGACCAAATACTGCCATGGATAATCTTCGCCCCTCTGGGCTAATTGGTTCTGATAAATCTTCTGACAGCGGACTCCGGCCTCAAACACCGCTGACCGGAATTTCCTACCACTCCAGCCATGATTCCTCTAGGCAAGGAGCAACTTCTGCTGTCGGATGGAACGAATATAGTAAAGATGCTCCAAGCATGTATGGCGGTCTCACCACACTCAAGTCAAAGAAAACAGGCTTTTTCAAGAAAATCATTGAGTCTGCTAAAACAGGAGCTGCGACTGCAAGGAGCAATATTGCTGCAGGCCCTGGTGGAGCCGTATCGCCGACTAAGAGCCGCATGGCTGTGGGAATATCATCTTATGCATCACCTCACTCGGCGAAAAGTGTGGCAAGAGACACAGGCTTGGGTGCATCTGTGGATTGGGTTCAGGTGCGGCGGGACGTCAACAGGTGTACTACGCCAAGCCATCATGAACTAATTGAGAGAGCGGAGAGATGCCAGATGCTCGATTATCCAGTAATATACGCTGTGGAGGAACTGTATGAAAGTGCAGAGGGAGATGAAGGAATAGATGGCCTACCAATTGCAGAGCCTACCAATTGGGCTGCTGTGAACCTACAACTAGTGGACAAGAGTGTTCGGTTCATAAGTAGCCTACCTGCAATGATAAACCCAATTGGCTTATCCCAAGGGTACATATGTCGCCCGCATCGCAGTGATGGACAGCGGTTACGTGCCATATTTACTTGGGTAGCCGAAAGGATTGCATGGGATGATGATATTGATGGTGACGTTGATTTAAAGAGGGTGCTCTATATGAAAAGAGGGTCCCCAAAAGAAGTTGCCTATTTAGTACAGGAAATGTGTTCCGCCGTTGGCCTGCATGCTGAGGTAGTTCATGGCTACCTGAAAACACCAGGAGAGCAACTAGATCTTGATAGTCTCTCCCATCCAAATCACTGGTGGAATGCGGTATTGATAGATGGCGAGTGGCGGATCATGGATTGCTCCTTGGCAAGCCCGACCCACCCACGAAGAAGCTTGTACTCGAGTTTCAATTCTCAGGCTGCTGAAAGCTGGTATTTCCTGGCCCGTCCTATGGAAATTTGCTACTCTCACGTTCCCATTAACCCCGAACAACAACATATCTGCCCACCCGTATCACCCGATGTTCTTCTTGCGTTACCCTGTGCTTGTCCTCCATTCTTTAAGAACAACCTGCGGTTCCCTAATTATAACACAAGCCTTATTCGGATCAACGGGCTTGAAGCTGTCCAGCTTCGTGTTCACGTACCTCCTGATGTTGAATGCGTTGCCGAAGTTGAGGCCCTTTCATTTGACCGTGATATGGATGGTGACCTCTTTGAAAATGGTGACATTTCCAAGAAGCGTGCACTCGCACAGCCGGACTGGATTGGTGGGCAAAAACGCTTTACCATAAAGGCAGTCTTGCCTGGAGATGAGGGGCAGGGAGTTTTAAAAGTATATGTTGGGAAGAAGGGATTGATGCATTCTATCAAAGATATTCCTCACCCTCTAGCATTTGCACTCCCGATCACCCACACAGGGGATAACCCGACCTATGACTTCATCCTCCGCCACCCGACGCCTCACGCCCAACGTCACGACCTTTACGTTATTCAACCACAATGCGCCAAGCTTGCAGTAAACAACACCTTCGTCTTCGCAGTCCGCCAACATCCATCGTCCCTTCCGTCCAGCTCCCCGAATCCCAACGATGGCAACGGTCGCATCTCCCCGAACCCCTTCGCCCGCCCTACCAGCGCGCTCAGCATGGGATCTTCCGTTGCCGCAAGCTCAAACGCGTCCTCAGGCTCCTCGTATATCAATCAAACGTTCTCCGCCTCTAGCTCTAATGTCTCGTCGAATGGCAAACAGTCGCAGCACCCCCTCAAGCCTGCGAAGCTAGCTATACAAGCACCTTCAGGGAGAATATTAAGACTGACACGCAAATCTGAGCACGCCCTCACTACCAGCATTTGTGGAGATCTAACAGGAGATGGCCCACCTGACGGCAGCGTGTGGGAGACGGTGATTAAGGTTGGTGAGACAGGTGTTTGGAGAGGCCTGGTACTTGCTGACCGCAGTGCAAGGTGGTGTGTCTTTGGGGAGTGGGAGTGTTTCTGATACCCTCTTTTGTCGCTTCCTTTCTTCTTTTCCTAGGTAGCGAGACATGGTAATAGAAGCCCAAGAACGTTTTTCCTCCCCGATTTCCTTCTATGTTCCCTAGCGAGATTTGTTTGCAGTTCTCCCCGTCCAGCGACTTTATTTCTGGCCCTCTTCTTGATATGTTATGGTTTTGGGTGATGCTCGATATCTTTTCATTTTCTCTAGCCTTTCGTTGCCTTTTTTTCCCCATCTCTTTCCTTTTTTTTGTTCGTCCTCAGAACATTGTTGTTTACTATGATGTTAGTCTTCAGCATTTCCCCTTAGCTAATTTCAGAGAGTCATTTCTCGCTTTCCTTCAATTTTCTAATTGATTTCATGTATTCCTGATGATTTTACTAAGTTAATCGGTCTTGTTTACCTCATTACATCGGCCAATTTAGCAATGAAACAAGAGGAGGGCAATAGATTCAGCAATTCTTTCGTTTTCTTTCAGGGTGGAGGGTGTCTCATACTTCGTTTTATTACCTTGCAAGTGTGCTACTGTTCCGTTTCTGTGACATTTTGAAGCCTTTAACAATTAAAGCTTCGAATTCTACCGCATGATTCGCTATTCTGGTTTGTTGGCATTGGTATTATGCTAGCTATACCCTATGTTTTGTTCAATACGAAGACTGCATTGGCATCCACAGTTGTCCAAAATACTCATTTTATCCACTTCACTATAGCGAAATTTATGCTACTGTATATTCTAGCAGAGACGGCTATCAATCTGCCTTTATATGGATATTTCCTTACCTCTCCTCTGACTCAAATCACAGCATCACAGAACGTCCGCCGCAACAATGGCGCAACCTGCTTTCTGCTCTTCGACACGTCAGTCTGACGCCAAGTCCACATACAGCGACCGGTATCATCACCAGTATCCGGGGAAGCAACATGCCCAATCCAAATTCCGGCTTCTAACCCCAGCTCTCCAATCGCAGCTGCCTCGAAACGCTTCAGGCCATTGCGACAATCACGATTCAAATTATAGAGCAGCAATTCACGGCGAAACTCGCTCTCTGGTTCTGGGCTTCTAAACGCTGTCATGACAGCGACGAGGTCGAGGTGCTTCTCTCCTGCGAAGGAGGAGAGGTATTTAGATAGTAGCGCGGTGGAGGATGTATCGTTCGTTGGGGTGGTCGCAGGGGTTTCATATTCCCGAGCACACTTTTCCATGAGCCAGGAGAGGGGCTTTACTATGCAGCAGATGCCCAATTTCACCGTCTTATTATTGTTTATGACCGGTGAGCCTGTGGTTGTAGCAATGGTCTCAGCCCACTCCTTATAATCCCTCCCCAGCACCTCTAAAACCGTTAGGTTTTCAACGCTATTCTCCTTCGCGAGAGCGATTGCATCGTAGAAGGCTTGTCTATCCCAACATGTGCCGCTGGTAGCAGATTGAGGATTACTTCGCAAATGTCCGTCTGTTCCCGCTCGTATCTTAGCTTCCAGGAAGGTAACTGCCGCTGTATCGACGCTAGACACCTTGCTTTTCGCCGTCATGTTAGCTGTGTCGATTAGGATCGCTGCCATAGCTAGTTTTGCTGCTTGTGCTTCGTAGATTACAGTCTGGTCTTGGGCTGTCTCTGGGTCCAAGGCGGTGTGAGGGTGTGCAGAGAAGGGAACAGGGTCCGCCCAAAGACCTTGCGCTCGCAGCTCGCGAACAACAAGAGACATACAACTTCCTACACCTGTTTGTATGCAGCGGGGATCGTGTAAATATGACTCAGGTTCCCTTGAAACGAAACATTCATCATCGTGATGATCTATGCAGCCGACGACGGAAAGGTTGAGCTCCGGCACGGCGTCTGAAAGACCTTCAATCCCACGTTTCCCCCCATTGCATGGGAGTTTAGGCAGCGCATTCCAATCCACCAACATAACATTTAGGGTTTTTAGCTCTTCTGCAACACTGTTGATGTTTCCCGGTGCTGCTTCGTGGTAGTGTCTGTCGCCCGCCCCCTGAGCTTCGTTTTCTCCACTGACACCAGTTGGATTCCCGCCCAAAGACAACAATAGCTGCTCCTTCAAATCCGCAACAGTCAACACACTATTTTCTAGAACACTGGTGTCAGCTTCTTCCTCTCCTCTATCTTCACTTCCATCCCACCCCACCGCTAACCTCAACGCCGTCACAAACTCTGGCCTCAACCTTGCCAACTCTTTCCCAGAATGAACATCTGGCAAATCGATTAGGGGTATATATTGACGAAGAATCTTTTGTCCCCCTTCCCTTCTTGGCGATGAGAGAACAGTCCCGGGGCTAGATGAGACTACTCTCGTGGCAAAGTATGAATATACGATTGCAGAAAGTATGGAGTCTAAGTCCGCGGATGGATTACCCAGGACGTATATTTGATACTTGGCCGGGGTTATAGGTAGTGAAGAAGATGATGCATTTGGAGAAAAATGGGAAGAGCTGTGTGCTTGTTTGAGGAAGCGGAGTAAGTCTAGTCGTCGAGTGAAGGTGGCTGGTTTACCCATAATGAAAAAATTGTGATGGCGATGATGTGGGCAAGTAGAATAGAAATGAGGCCTGGGTATATAATTATATAGCCTTTGGTGTATTATTTATATTTCGACACTGCATGCCTGTTCTATGTAGCTAATATTGATCGATCCGTGGAATATTGATTCGTGATGGTAAGTAACTCAACAGGACTTCGATGCGAATTGATACATATTTATTTCTGCCAGTCACCTGATTTCATGTCTCCTGAAATTAAGCACGGTTTCCAAATCCAAAATGAGCGGCTTGAAAAGAGTAGACGATCTCATACTTAAAAAGTCATAATTATATTATCATTATTACTTGCTTATTGATCTATAGGCAAGAAGTAGGCCGTTTTCCAGGCGGAGTGTAGTGTGTGCGCAAACAAGGGAAAACAAATCGTCAGAACATATAAATTAAATCTACCTTACAGAAGTAACGCCGGCAGGTAGACGGAGAAAGCAAGAAGAAAATATATCATTGACAGAAAGGACCAAGACATATGTGCCGGAAATTGATCTTCTTTCGCGTTACGCCACAAATGAAAAAATTCCCTTCTTCCCTTTTTTTCCCCTCGCATTTAAATCGACAGAAGGGGAGCTAGGAAGAGCCAGGCACGAGTGGATTTCCTTTCTCCTTCGCATGTAACGACTCAACGTAACATATGACGATGCGCAGAAGTGAGCAATCACACAATAGGTTGACAGAAATGTATAATAAATAATAATAAAAAAAAGTTAAAAATGATAAGAATAAATAGAGAGAATAAAATGCGCAACTGAAGCAATGACACCATTCGGGTAGATAATACGAGCATTCCAGAGTAGTCAATAATACTGTAGCAAGGAAAAAGAGAAGAAAAGAAACGAAACGAGAAAAGTTAAAAAAAAACAGAAGAGCGCCCACCTAAAATATCCTTCCCATTTGCAGATTCCACCCGCAACCCCCATAAAAATTAACCCATCCGTGGCGCGCCGTGTAATGTGGTAATAATGTTGATGTTATAATCATTTTGTCTACAGGAGTGTAATTGAACAGTAGGGGAGGGAAAAAAAGAAAAAAAATACATAAAGCAAAGAAGAAGGAACACAAAATCAAAGGCAAGAAGTTTGAAAATGGGATAAGGGGAAAAGAATAAGAAATTCCACATGAAATCTCAAACATTGAACAAAGAAGGAAATAGCAGAGTGGGGCATAGATTAACGGCGTTAGAAACAGGAAAAAAGAGGGAGTAAAAAGGGCTTCGATAACAGCAGAGTAGAAGATAGGGAAAATAATGAAGCACATCCTTCACTGGGAGTTGGTCAAACGCAATCAATCGTAAGAGAAATCAGGTCAAGAATTCGTCGGCAAGGAGGTTGTTCGACGTATCCTCACCATCGCGATCCTGGCCATCACCGCCATTCTCCTCGCCGAAATCATCGCCAGATCCAGAAGCAGAGCGGTCCTGCGCGCCACTGTTACTAGCGCTTCGAAGTGCCTCCAGCGCCTCATTCGCATGGCTAACCTCCAACGCCTCCATTTGCTCCGTGTCTTGGTTCGTCATCTCGGCAAAAAGGTCTTCCATGTCCCCTCCACGTGGGCTACTGGCAAAGGCCATTGGGCCACCCATATCGTCGTGGTCTTTACCCATGTTCTGAGTATGGAGGGGGTTGCTTCGGGTAAAGCTTGGAGGGCTGAATAGGGATGGATCGAGACCTTGGTGGTGAGATGGTGGGGAGGTGGGGTCGAACGAAGGGGAATGCACATTGTTCACACCTGGGAGGTATGCTGATGATGTAGGGGCGTAAGACGGATTTGCGTCATTTGAAGGTATTGGGAACGGATGTGAGAATGAGAATGCAGCCGGATGTTGAGAAGCGGGGGCTGGCGGGGCTACACTAGTCGGAGTCGGCACATTGCCTGTGGAAGCAGATCGAGGGTCACCGGATGGTGTGTTGGAGCGAATCTGAGGTGCCGGTTGTAAGGGGGGAGGCCGTCCAGAAGCATGGGATTCGGTTGATTTACGCTTGCTGGAAAATGTATGCTGCTTGGTCCGTAGGTGAAGTGGAAGATCTTCAGGTTTCTCAACTCCAAGTTGGGCCATCATCTTTTGCTGTTTTGTCGGTCGTGGCTTGCGAGTAGATAAGGACACTTCAAGAATTGGAGGCGGATCGGGAGCGACAGGTGCCCATTTATGGATCTCCTGGCGAAAATAATTCGTTTCAAAGGCAAGGAGGACTTCTGCCCCTTCCATCTTCCTGAGATAGAAGATCTGTGTTGGAACTTCTTCGGCAGTCATGCAGGCAGCAGAGTTCACGAGTGGTCGCACGAAATCCCGGAACGATGTTGCTTGGTCAATTATCGACTCCAAAATCTGTTCTTCTTCGGGTTGGAATGGGAGGTCAGGAATTTCGGCCTGCCAATCAAGCAACTCTTCTAATTTGGGACGAGCTGCATCGCGAGGGATCTTGACACGCCAATCGCAAATGGGGCAAGTATAGCTGTCAAATTCCTTGACTTTGCCTCTCGCAATTTTCAGGCATTTTCCGTGGTACCTAAGAACGTACTTAGTTATTGAACTTATAGAAGAGAGCACGCCGTTCTGAGCAGACTATAATCTCGAAACTTACCACTCATGACAAAGTTCGCACTCGATCATTAGCCCAGCTTCCTGTTGCCGACAGATACAGAATACATCCTTTTTCTTCGACCTACTACCAGTCCAATTATGAGCCTCAGCATCGGGACTTGCCTCTCGCGACGCCGGTTCAACAGGTGGACGACACCGGTCCTCAAGATCGAAGCAAAATGAGTTCTTCTTTTCAACATATTGTAGATGCATCTTGAGTATGTGCAATGGAGCGTTGGCTTTGCCAAACAACTTCTTACCCTTCCGCATCCAATCCTCATGGCGCTTCTGCTCCTTTTCCAGGTCGATGGTTCCATTCGGCTTGCTGTTCAATTCCGTCAGAGATTCCATAAGATCACGGACATCCTTATAATGGGGCCTTTTCCTAAAATCCGGATTTCTGCTTCCATCATAGAATGAGGAGATCTGTCGTTGTGCTTCACGTTGCTTTGTCAAGATGGCGTCAACTGCAGAAAGGGTCTCGGGGGACACAGGCAATTTAGCTGCCTGTGAGGAAAGTGCTTCCAGCTGTTGGTAGTGCACAGCCTCTACCGACATGAGTTCTTTTGCCTTTGCTTCCCAGGTTTCTGCTAGGCGATGCATTTCTTTGAAATAAAGTAGATGCTCGTTTGTCTCAGATAAGCCTAGCTGCTCGCCCTGTGCAATGAACTCGCGACATTCATCGAGCGTTTGGAGTTGCTCCCGTTTGCGGCGGGCCTGATCATTCCATTTCATTTGGCTTAGGGCCTTCTCAAGCTTGTCTACCTCAGGCATGTCAACATTGAAGCTCCTTCCAAGATCTAATAGCTCCTCGACCTCCTGGGTCGAACTAATGTGAGGGTTGCAAAGAATAGCTTGGACATCACTTTGAAACTTCTGAATCTCCTGGATCTTTTCCCTAAGCGATGTTATCTGCGGGCAATCAAAGGAAAGGTTGTCCGCTTCCTCGAGTAGCGCATGGATCTTTTCCACCCTGCGGAGCTCACGATCGCGCTCTTCCAGTTGAGCTGCTTTGGCCAAATTGCCTCTGCGCCATGCCTTCTCATTTTTGCGACGATTCTGCTGTTTACGAGTAATGTAATTATTAGCTTCATCGACCCATTTGTCGCAACGCTGAACAAACGAGGCCAGATCCTGCAGACCGGGTAGGAAATATGGGATTTTCTCTCCCTCACTGAGTAAAGCATGCAAAGCTTTCAACGAAGGTTTCGGTTCGTCCGCGAGAATTTTGTCCACCTTTTCGGCCCAGGTTTCTGGGATTCGAGCTCGGTCTTCCACTTTCTGAACGCACGATCTCAAGGCATCATCGGACATGCGATAGCGTAAGGTATGGTTAGCTCCAAGTAATTTTTGCGAGATATCTTCTCCACAGCAATCATAGCTCTCGACATGTAAGAGACACAGAGTCTTGCCCTTTTTTTGGCATTTGAACTGCGTCAGATAACTGTATACTTTGCAGTAACTGCACTGATACTCTTCTTCAGGAAGATCCGTATCCTCAACCACGAATTTTAGTTTGCACTCCTCCGACTCTTCGTCTCCGCCAGTAATTTTACAATTATGTGGACGAAGCTCCTGATGGCGCGCTAGTAGGGCCGAGCGTTGTTCGAGCTCTCGATTGCACATGCGTTGTAGCGCGGGGCCAAGCCACTTAGCAGTTTTAATAGATGTATCCCTCGCGGCAGCTGTGATGAGCAACTCGTCGTGTGAAAAGCAAGGCTGCCGTCGAAATTCCTGCAAGCGCTCTACTCCGGCTTGGCCTAGTGGTTCCCAATCTGATGGAGCGAAATTAACGGCTTCGTTGAAATTAAATCCATGGTTAAACCCGGCGTGATATGCTTGTGGAAATGTGATAACGAATTGACCGGCACGCTGGTCGAGAGCATACACGTTGACGCCTGCTTTCTTCAATTGATCCGGCGGCAGTAACGTGACGAGCTGGAACAAGAGATCCGGCTGAGTTTCGAACAGTTCCGGGACTGCTTGGCGCATAGCTTCCTCGAAAGCTTCAGCATCATCCCCGGGAATCCCATACCACGTCTTTGTAGCACCAAAATGTTGATAGTTGGCTGAATACGTGTAGTGGTCTTCATTATGCCAGCAAAATGTAGAGAAACACATGCCAACATACACCCACGGAACGGTCATGCCAGAGACGTCTGACTTAATATGCCGGAAGAGCGACTCTGAGTGCAGAGGCATAACATTCAGATTCCACGGGTCAACAGAATAAGGGTCCAAAGGATTCCGTTCGACAGTGGGAAATCCGCTTCCATGAGTTGTCGAGTGAATATCTGCGCCATACTCGACTTCAACAGTCTCGGTCAAACTTTCAACAAGCCGCCAGAACTCTCGCTCAACGTCATCCTCGGTTTCCTTTCGAGGAGCATTGAGAACGGGATCAAATGGCATCCTTGGAGCAAAATAATTTTCCTTGAAATTATTCGCTTTCTCCTGGAACTGTTTTAGCGAGTATATCCCACCTTCTTCAAATCCGTACTCTCCAGTTCCCACCAGGCATTTAGGGCAATGCCAGTCGTAATCGGGGACTGATTCAAGGGGCGGGTCAAGACAGTGCATGTGATAACCATTTTCACATCCGTCGCATGCTAGAATAGTTAGACGATCGTCACTCTTGCCGCAATTTTCACACCGCTGGGGAAGTGGGGGGTTAGCTTGCCATCCCAGAGGGTCAAATCTTTTTGAAAAAAAGTACTCACATCTCCGGTTTTCCTGGTTCCATTCTTCGTTCGCCCCTGAGTTGGCGTAGGGCGGAGTAAGCTCATATGCGACCCCGCGACCGTTGGCACGCCATCTAAATCTAGAAGTTAGCAAAACTAGAAGTACCATGTGCAAAGGTACTTGGTATAATAAAAGATGAGGATTCGTAGTGCTATAGTTTCAGAGCCGGCCAGTAACAGCCTGCTATACATACCTTTCTTCAGGCGTTTACTGCGTCGCCCGTTTGCGCCATCAGTATCTGGGTTGTCGGTCTGCGAACTCCCCGTCAAGCTTTCTTGGCTAAATGCACGTTTGAGTGGTTGTGAACTGTGGCCGTTGACGGTTGGTGTACGGCTAGCTTCAGGCTGGTGCTGTTCTGTGGCGTTGTTGGATGTCGAGGTATGCTTTCCAAGGGCTGCTGGATGGGTTCCATTCTCCATCTCCCGTTTTACCGTAGGAGCCGAACTGTTGACCGCAACGAATGATGGAGGCGCATTGATTGCAGAAAATCCGCTTGTAGTAGCATTGACTGCTGTGAAACCCGAAGTGGTGACATGTCGTTCCTGGGGGTAATCAAGTGGAGTTGAAGATTCGTCTTTCTTGACCTCGTTGTCTCTCACCGAACTATTGAGTGCAGCAGATGCTCTCGCCGCTGGAGAGTTCTTGCTAACTTCGGAGGAGCGATTATTGTTTGTCTGTGACCGTTTAGCGGTCGGAGACGTTCCCGGGGACGGGGTGTACGGTCCTCCGTGCTCAAACTCCAACTGTTGCTGGACACCAGGCTTGGCGACGCGCAGATATTCCTCGTAAGGGTGTAGCCAGCGTTGGTAGGAATTCTTTAACGAGGTTGATAATGAGGACATGATCTTGCCACTGTAGCCCAAGTCCCGGCCGATCTCGGCCCATTTTTTCAGTTTACAAACTTGATCGAAACCCCCACGGATATCGACGGCCTTTTTAAGCTTATAGAGATCAAGTGGGCGCTTATCGACGCTGGGGAAACGGCTTAGATTCATTCCATGTTGTTTATGGAATTTCGTTAGTTGGTCGAGGTAGTTGAGATTCGCTCGGGTGCCTGGTTGAGGGTCAGATTCGGGTTCCCGGGGGCTTATTGCACGGGGTAATGCTTGGGACATACCTCCTTCAACCGAGTTCAACTCCTGCCGGCGGGTGCGGAAATGGAATCGCTACATATGAGAAATAATAGATTTGATTAGCCCCACACCCCCGAAAACAATAGAACGTGGATGAAAAGATGCAGCGGGCTGGAAAAATTCAGTAGAATATCGTACCTCTGTGTCGATAGCAAAAGGCGGAGTCCAGCTATCGGGGGGGACAATCTTGCAAATGCCATATTTCTTTCCTTCCGGCGCGATTTTGCGGATGTATTCGAAAGGGTCTTTGAATTCTTCCTCTGTAGGACGGAAAGTTGGAGCTTCCTGTAAACCATGAGGTCGCACACGCTTGACGGGATCTCTACTAGCAGCAGGATGGCCACGTCGCTCGACGGTAGAGAGATCGAGGGGCGCAGCCCTTCTAGCACTCAGAGGGACATTGGCATTGTAAGATTGGTGGTGGTGGTTCGAGTTCGAGGCGCGGGTTGAGGAGCGGGTGGCCGATGGCTGGGACTGCTGGGCAGTGAATGCTCCAGTCGAGGGTGGGACCACCATGTCTCCACGCTGAGATGCGGCAGAGCAGGAGATGAGATGACGAAAATAGATTAGGCTGCTGTGGGAAAATACTGATAGCGATGCGAATAGCGCATTGGAGGGGAGGGTGGTTGGGTAAAGGAGGATGAGGGTTGGGGGAGATATGCAAGTAAGTGGTGAGAGTAGTCCAATAGAGACGCGAGAATAGAGAGCGGTTTAATTAAATAACGAGATAATTAATTGCAAATGATAAGGAGAAGGATACCCGGGGAACAAGGGGGGGGGAAGGAGGGCGGAGAGAAAGCGGAGAACAGAGACGGGGTGGTTGCAGAAGCGCGAGGAGAGAGAGAGAGAGAGAGAAAGGAAATCCGAGATAGGAAGATTTGAGGCGGAATGGGATGATTGATGGATGGATGGATGGATGGATGGATGGAATGGCTGAAGTTTGTCTGGTTTGTAACGTAACCTATTTAGTTATGCGGTTGGACGAGACAGAACAGAAGACTCGGCGCTGGGCTGCGATGCCTAGGTACGGTACGGCAATAATACACAGGCCTGGGTACGGTACGTGTATTTGCTATCACGAAATTTTACCCTGCCTTCTAGTCTGCGTTCTATATTATATGATACCGTCCTGTACCGTACCGCGGCTGAGTACATTTTACTTCTTATTATGTGCTTCTTATCAACATCAATCTTCGAAAGTATATAATAATATATAAAAGCAATAAGCTTGCTGGACTAAGTTGCCATTTTGTATTTTGCCGAAATGCTGCGCAGGAGGTATTCATATATATCATCATCCTATCCATCCTGGAAGCGGAAACCGCTGATAAACTGTGGCGTGATCAAGAATGACGCGAGCATTTAAACAATATCTTGTCTCTCCCTCCCTTTGAAAACTCCCTCCTGGATTACTTATTGCCGCTGCCGTTCAATATATCACAAGACTTCTTTTTATCTATCGCCTTACCATCACTTTTAAATACTTTCTCTGAATCCCTCCGCATGTCGAGAACGCAGGCGTCTTCACATTGGATAGATAAAAATAACCAGTGACAGAACCCCAGCATCAAGAGCACTGCAAGACCAGAAAGCTGTGACATGCTATATCATGCATGATATATGGGAGCAATCACATCAAATCATGCTTCCTCAGCTTCAGTGAAAATACATTCTCATGTGTGGATAGAGCTATCCCCAAGTCTCTACACTCAGACATCTAACACCTCAAGGACAATTTATATTCCTCATATATTGGCTGTCAATTCCAACCCGTATGCTAATGCATGGGGACCATATTCAAAATAACATTCATTTCTTTGTCCCTTGAAAATTTCAACAAATAGTTTTGGTTCATCCAATCCCGCAACCCCAACTCCCATTGATCATGATACCTCCTCCACCAGCGAACTAACAACTGTAAGATAGGGAACAAAAAGTGGCATGAAAAAAAACTTATTAATCTGCCCATCGTACCCGGCAGCCTGCTTTTAAAACCGAGGAAACAAAAAAGGCAATCTCAAAAAGAGTTGCCGGCAAACCCAGTAAGTATGTACATTATCCGCACAGGACTAGCGCTAACGACGACAGAACGCTTAACTACACAGTAAGCACGAGCGAAGCAAGGGCGAAACCAACTCCACCAAAGCCCTCCGGTTGTCCTACAGGCTACAGGTCGGTCAGTGTCCCTGTATATTATTAAATATTTCATGTCTAATCTATGTGCTGGGCCAACCTGGGCTTCTACCAGTTATACCTGTTTAGGTGCCACATGTGTATCCTTGGATCGCACAGTTACAATATTTTGCTGACCTGCTGCGTATGAATACCGTATCTTACATTCCAAACATTAAGTTATGTCCTGGCGAAAACATCTGGTACCTTTCCTTCCCACCGCTCCGCAGCCAACCGGCAAGTACTCCGTATCCCGTAACGTAACAGGGTCGAACCAATATCACTGCGGTACGAAGTTGCATAAATCAGACGGTAATAAACACCTCAGGACTAATCCGAAACCCCCGCAAGAAAAGCAAGCAAATTTCAACATCCCGATTAACTTTCCTCCCCATTTTGGTGGTTTACCATACCAAATTGTTGGAAGGAGAATACCAAGATGCTTTATTTTCTTGAAACCATGTCTCTTAGGAATAAGGAAAAAGGGGGGGAAAAAGCAATATCTAGGGAATTTTGAGTTGTCATTAAATATAAGCTTTCCCACTCTTCCTCTCTTCACACTACATTTACCCTGTACAGAACATCACAGTTACTTTTAATATATCTGCCTGTGAACGAAATACAGGTGCTCCGTGACATTTCCGGCTACTGCTACGGTGGCTAGGATCTGTAAATCAACTTGAGATCTAAGATATTGCACGAGCCCTGCTGGCGAGTCAAAATATCTTCTCAGTCAACTCTCAAATCAACAATATCAACATTTTCTTCTTTACTGCTTTTATTATCTCTAAATGAACAAAATAGTATTACAGATTTCACATCTAATAACAAGATTGTATACACAGCTGTATCTTTCTTTTCAAAGCCTGAACAAACACTTTCAAATTTATACTAGAAAAGAAAGATAATCACTCTACACTATTAATACTTATTTAAATTTTTAGATATAAGTATATTACATATAATATTCTTTTCTATATTTCACTTGAGTATTATTTTTAAAATATAATTTATAAAAAGAGGTTAACAACAAAAGTAAGGAGTACACCTCAAGTTTCCCGAACGGGCCTAGCCTGTCGTCGCCCCATCCGTTATCCGTTATCCGTTGCACCAATGGGTGGAGTTACAAATCTATATAAGATTGCTCCTCTTCCCTCTTGCTCACACCCTTCCATCTTCTCAATTTTCCTCCTCATCTCACTCTTCCCCCTTTGTTAGCCTGCTCTGCTGCATCGCAAAAGACATCTGCCAATCTCTCTTGCTGAACTGTTTTGCTATCGCATCCCCCTTCCCCTCCTAAACCTAGATGTCGACGGGCAAGAGAGGCACAAAGCGGGCGGGTGAAATATTCGGTGAGTAGAGCCTGTTGTCCTCGAGAAGAGGAGTGTGTAATTGTGCTCTTTAGATCAACATGGTCTTCCAAGAAGACAGACAAAAGGGGAAGAGGCGGGGCTGACGGGGCTCCCTTTCAGTCCTTCTGCTCTAGCTTACTCTATTACCCCTATGTGATACATTCACATTTCCTTCACCCTTCTCCTTCTCTTTCTGTTTGAACTACAATTCGGTGCATGCGTGTTATACCATTGACCAATGGCAAAAATGCCTCACATCAGTGAAACCCGAGAATTGATATCTCTTGTTCTCAATTTGATATTCAAAGGATACAGTTGATCTTAGCTGCCTTCTTTTGGCTCCGTTAATGTAAGCTGAATTGCCGCATCTCAAGAAACCCGCCGCTAACTCTGAGTGGCTCATAGGAAAATCACGGTGGTGTTGAGAATAATGGTGCTTCATTGGTTACTATGTCTGAGGAATTCCTGAACAACTGGGCAACGGCTTCATTTCAGTCTGTTTGTCCCTCGGTTTAGACTCCCGCCTTCGTTATCGGCGCGGATGGTTAAACGGACGCAGCCATCGCACTCGAATTGAGTATACTGTACATTTATACCATTTGACGAGCCCTAACGGTCGCTCTACGTTTCAGACAGCATCAGATGTGTCATGTCCAAGGAATGCTGGATGGGACGAAGCTGATAAACCTCAGTCGTCCATATAGCATCGCACATGGCAATATAAATCTGTACACTCATAACACTCTGATTGCGGTATTTGACTGTAATGGAGTGGGATTATCTCAACAGAATGATGGTGCTGACCCTTATGAATTCAAGTTACAGATCTAGGGGTGTAGTCCTATTCTAAGTGATCATATATTCCTGCCCTGGTGGACATGGCCATGCCAAAATACATGAAGGTTGAAATCTGTGAAGTTGCTGTGGCTGCAATTCAAACACTGATACCTGCAAGCTCAAATCAGCTGCTCTGCAAGCCTAGAGAAGCCCGGATATAAGAGTGCAACATACGCACATCAAGAAATCTTCATTCTCAGTGCTGCCGGGTACTAAGAACAAACAATATCATCCAGGGAGTCAAAGTCAGTGCAAATCGTACATTTCTTTTCCCTGAAGTATTAAAGTCCATAGTATATGTGCATTCTTGTTGAGATCTCTGTGAGTCGCTTCATCAGAGGATTGAATGATGGAGTGAGAAGCCAAAAAACAGATAGCACAAAAGCCAGAGACATGATTTCTGGAGCAACAAGGAGAGCTGGTGAGAGGTAAAGTTGGGAGAGAAGTTTCTAATGAATACAAGCTACAAGCTGTGTAAAGTGAGCTCAAGTTCACGGGCTTTCACAGAAACACCTAGCAGGTGCGGTTCCATTCTGTGGGCTGTGAGGTAGTTATCTACCTGTTGTTTGGCGAAGCCATACTCATGCTTTCTATTCAAATCACAGAGTCGTTCTCAATAAATGTCCTTTACCCTTCTCCAAGTGCATTCTATGACAGAGCCATTGGTCAGGCAGCGCACACTCCGCTTCGCCGTTAGCCGCCCCTATTGACAGGAATTTTCCGCAGGGTCCCATATACCTTCCGCAATTTCCTGGTCCTCAGTTGTTAGTGCTTCATTCTTCCCACAGAGTTACTTGCATAAAATGCCTTGGGTTTAACCCCTACTTGATGTGAGGAAGTGGCATTTTAGTACACACTTCGCGAGCTCATTGCATCGGAAGCACCTAAACAGCACGCCCCGGCGGAACTACGGGCCAACGGTTAAACTATGAAAGGCAAGACTGGGTGCCTATAAATTTTTCTCCATTGACAGAACCTTTATCCCACAACACCGAAGGAAAAATACCGACAGTTCACTGCTTTTTCTAGATATACACACACAAGGCTCTATGATAGGTAGAAGGGGTGGGAATAGTTCCACGCATCTATTCCCCCATGATTTCCTCACCAATAGGCTCAATCAAGATACATACAGTAGCCCCCTTGTCGGATACACGGGAAACACAGCTTGCAGACCATGATGTCCATTCACTTGATTTGTTCACATCAGGGGAATTGGTACTTTGGCACTTTTTTGGCAGTGTGTTGGTCCTCTGCGACTGCAACAATTGTGGATATATCAGCACCTGCCTCGGTGTTCACCATTCGCTTAGTTACCATAATAACCGCCCCTTCGCTATTATATGACCGTGCAATACCGTCATTCCCAACATGTTTGAGGCTCTTTGGGTCAGTCTTCAGTTTAAAATTGACACTGGTTGCTTTTTCATCCCATTCTCAAATAGTCAGGTTCGCCTATTCCAACATGTGTCCAGGCGGGTTTCCGACGGGTATAGTAAATGCTTATATGTGGCCTGTTGAGCATCAAGTGGAGGAGCTGGTTGCAGCCACTGCAGTAGCTACGTTGAGGTACGTAACCAGAGGTAGAAGCTACATGAAGGATAAAACAAATCGCTGGTGTTCTCTAATAGGCATCAACTTCCCGCGGCGGGCCGGTTACATACATCTACGCCAGCTAAATCTACTCGTTATCGATGAATATTACCTAAACTAGCTCCAAGGGAAGGGTATGGTACTCGACACAATTCATAAAATCCATAAATAGTGCTAGTATTCGCACCGACTCTTTTGGCCGTTATTTCCTTTTCTCCACATCACAGCTGGCAATTCACGTCTAGCAGGAGAGGTTAGCCAATCATTTGCTGGCGCTAGGCGGCAAATTAGGCGCTTCCACACGTGGCCGCGCGAGTCGTGCCGCCCCACTGACAGAGCTCTGTTTACTGAGGTGTTGCTATAGGCGATGGAACACTCCTGGACCAAATGATAGTACAGTCTACCCTAAACCCAACGAATTTAAGACCTCGTTTTATAAATAAGAACTCCACTCGTTTTAGCGAAGTAGCTTGTCAAAGAACTGCGCCGGGGAGCCGTTCCATAACCAACACGAGACGGATATGCCCCGCAATCTCTCCACAAACAGTCATCCAAGTTTACATCTACATCGCGAAGAGAGAGTCAGTCGCATTGCTAACCACGATTCCTTGAAAACTTAACCCTCAGAGAGCCGTACCATCTCCCCAAACCTTTCAACCCAATTCCCTGTGTCCGTCCCCGGCTACCTATGGCAGACCATTCCTCGCAATCAATAAGCCCGATTCCGACTTTCTACTGTTGTTACCTTCTCCGCTCGACTGTTCGACACGCTAGTCTCTATATTGGCTCAACCCCAGACCCAAGTCGGCGCTTAGCCCAGCATAATGGAGACAAGACCGGCGGCGCTAAACGGACATCGAGGGAGAAGCTGAGGCCTTGGGAGATGGTGGTCATTGTAAGTGGGTTCATGAACAGAGTGGGTGCATTACAGTTTGAGTACGTTTAGATTCAACTCCTTCTATCTTTCTTCAATTCATTCTCAATTTAGGTGTATTCTGACTACGTTATATAGGTGGGCGTGGCAACACACACAAGGTTCCCGCCATGTCGAAGTCGAAAGGGGCGGGAACGAGGAGCCGGGCTTAAGGATATGTCCCCGGACGGGAAAAGAGGTCAAGACCAGGGGGAAACCTCGCTCCTCGCTACGGAATATTTTGGCGAATCTACATATTTTACTACAGTCGCCGTATTTTTCGGAATGGCCCTTGGAGGTGCAGTTTTTCGCAGAAGATGTGTATCGCGCGTGGCAGGATTGGTCGCAGCGCGCGGATGGTTTACTAGATGATAGAATCAAGGTGATAACGGCTTTTGGTTCTGAGCAGGCGTGCGATGTCGAAAGGAAGGAACATCTTGGAAGCGCAGGAAGAATTGGAGCACTGGATGTCGGTTACGACCATCTTGCGGAGTATGTGGAGAAATCGTTATTTTTACTTGAGTCTGAGGAACAGATCGATTGCGGTGTATGCAAGCAGAGGTTGGATTCACAACATGATATGATTGCAATATGTTCACACAATCTGTGCCGCTGCGCTTCCCACCTTCTATGTTTGGCGTCACATTTCTTGGGGGCAGCAGGTTTTGGTGGAAAGTTGGTACCAAGAGAAGGGACGTGTCCCGCGTGCCGCAACCAATTGGAATGGCCAATCCTCATGAAAGAAATTACATTGCGGTTCCGTGGCCAAGAGGAGATAAAACGGTTAGTGAGACGAAGACGGCGGGCTGAGGGCACGCGGAAAGCCAAAAAAAATTTGAACAGCGTCAACTTGTACTCGGAAGAAGATACAAGCGATGCCCCAATATCATGCACAAAATTTGGAAGCATTGGATTTCTGAACCATACATATCCCTGTGCGGATGACAGCAAGATTGGAGAGCTAGGGAGCAGTATTGACAGCGCAAACAGCACAAACTCAGACAGTGACTCTGTGAGAACAATCACGCCTGAGATTGAGCTCTATAGCCGACGGAAACCATCTACGAAGGCGAACTGCTCGGGTTCATATACAAATAAATCCGACTGGGACAATGCTGAAATTATCGAATGACAACCGACGAGAGAGGGCGTTCTCTCAGGGGATAAATATCATGATTGAGTGTTCGCTGGCTTTAATAAAGGTCCAAATTTTCTCAGCGATCTGATGCCGCAGACATTTTCAACAGCTTTCCTTGCTGTCTCTATAACGTCCAGCGCAACCTCCCGCTCCGTCCGACCCGCGTCGATGATGTGCACATTGTCGGGGTCCTCTCTAGCGATAAGCGTCTGAAATAGCTGGCGTATTCGGCTCTGAAAGGTGTCGTTCTCATATCTTTCTAGTCCATAGCCACCGCGCTTTGCGGCTTCCTCTGGCGATATGTTCAGGAAAAGCCATATATCTGGCTGCGGCAAACCGATCTCTGGTTGCCAAGCCCAATCTAGTGACAGTCCAGGGATATCTTTGGCTGCAGAATAGACAACTCCGGAGTAGGAGTAGCGATCGATAATGACAGTAATGCCATTTGATATATCTTGCTGTATTTCCGTAGCTGCCTCCCATCTATTGGCGGAGAACAGAAGGTGAATAGCATGATCGTCCAGATGTGTGTTTCCCATCAAATACGCGTTGATCATCTTCCCTATCTCAGTAGTTCTATCTACAATCGCTCGTTAGCATCGGCATGGATATGATAGAGCATCTGGTGGCACATGAGCAAGTAAGTACCTGGAAAACGACGGTACTTGACCTCATGTCCGTCTTCTTGGAGAGTCTTCTGTAAAATTGCACATTGAGTAGATTTGCCGGCACGGTCCAACCCTTCCACCACAATGAGAGCCCCCCTCTGCCCTTCATTGGTTCCCTGTACTGCTTTCATAATACCCCAGATATATTTCCCGAATCAATTGTTTGTTGCTGTTGAAAGGCGGGCGGAGTGGATTTTCTTGGCGCGGTCATGTGCTCGTTTGGGTCGTGACAAATTTCTGATAGCAAGGTTGCTTTGGCTGCTGCAGTCATGTTGTCTCACATTCTATAAGATCTTTATTATAATCTGTAGAAAAATCAACATTGTTATCTATCTAGTGAGGTTTTCAGATAACCAACCTCTAGTTATTTGGGGGGGATTTGAGTGGGGTGGCGTACCGTACCGTACGGGAATATTTTAAACTGGGTTTGGGTTAGTGATATCTTGGCATCTTAGGGGTGGCAGTACAGTACAGTACAGTAACAGTACAGTAGTAGTTAGTTCGTATGCCTCTGGAGCAGTTTATTCAATGCACCCAGTGATATATATGTATTCTACATCTATTGCTCCTGCTGATTAATTCATATATCAACATTATGAAACGTGAACTGTTCGCTGAACTTCCTGAGGAGATGTTCAGTTTCAGCCTTTTGGGTTCCGCCCCAACTCTCCTTGCCCCGCGGCTGGGCAGACTTGCGCTGGCCGGGAGGAAACCAACACAGACACCGAATCATGTTCCTATATCGTCTCGGGGCGCATTGCCCCATATGTCTCACGATATGATGAACGAGCGGATGTCAATTGGGAGTTTATATGCTGCATTTGAGGATTGTGAGTTGGGTCCACGCTATTATAATTCGACAATTGGCCCATATCTCTCGAGAAGCTAACGATGCTGCTCGTTGGAGCAGTTTAGTTGCGGAGAAAGGACATAAATCCATTCCACCGGTGTATCAAGTTCCTACACAACCGTTTGAATCGGCCCTGCGGAAATTTATATGTCAGCGCGACGATCTATTGTTGATATTAGGTCCCCGACGAGTCCCACCCGTCCCATGTCCAACTCCAAATGCCTCGACTTCGGTTACGATATTAACTTCAGTTGGGTACCGTCAGTTGGAAACCGAGAAATACCTAGAGGCTATCCAAAAATTACAACCAGATATCGCTGTTGGACTTTCGGATTTGCCAAG
Organism: Blastomyces dermatitidis ER-3; assembly: GCF_000003525.1. Classification (NCBI taxonomy): domain Eukaryota; kingdom Fungi; phylum Ascomycota; class Eurotiomycetes; order Onygenales; family Ajellomycetaceae; genus Blastomyces; species Blastomyces dermatitidis. The sequence goes on along the minus strand of NW_025544777.1, from coordinate 4,313,182 downwards.
CAAGCTGCCCGGCGTAAAGCGACGAGAGCGAATGGTGGACAGGACCCATGCATGGACGAGGGACGCAGTCGACAGACTGTATGATCCCCAGGGTGAGAAACAAACTAGGTCGTTGTTTCTTGCTCCTTTACTGCCGCTAGATAAGGAACAGCAGATGCTATATATTGAGGATCTGGAGGACGAGATGAAACAATATGTGGCCGGGTTCGCACTGTACGATTCCAACAGTAGCTCCGTAATACCGGAATCAATGTCCGCGCTCGTTCGTTTGTCTTTGGGCGAAACCAAAACCCCACGGGAAATCCTGAAGGAAATATCGTTGGGTATAGATCTCTCAACAGTAACATTTGTCGGAGACGCATCAGACGCGGGTATCGCGCTACACTTCGTCCTTCCGAGTTCAGCGAGCGATGTTGGAGCTGATCTGAGGCCATTGGGGACTGATATGTGGCCGGCTACGCATGCGGCAGACATGTCACCCCTCCAGCAAGGTTGCAAATGCTACACGTGCCAAAGGTTCACGCGCGCCTATATTCGACATCTGCTTCATGCAAAGGAGATGCTTGCATGGACGCTTTTGCAAATACACAATTATCAAGTCCTCGATAATTTTTACGCGGCAATCCGGGACAGTATCGCCAGGGGGACTTTTGATGAAGACGCGGCGAGGTTTGAGCGAGCTTATGAACCAGAATTACCACAGCAATCTGGCCAGGGACCTAGGTATGTAAACCATAGGATGTCGCAACTACCAGCCGCGGCTCACTCTCCCTTCTCTTCCCTTCCTCTTTCTTTTCTTTTACTCTCCTTTCCCTTTTTATTTATTATCAGAAAGGAATTTTGGCTCCAGCTAACCACCCTACCACTACAACTGCTTAGATTACGGGGATATCAATTCAAAGGCGAAGCAGGCGCCAAACCGAAAAATCCGAAGGTGTATGGGCGTTTGGACCATATCACAGACACCCTCACGCAATCGGAGTCGTCGATTGCCACTCCAGACGTCGATGTTGATGAACTGCAAGACCAAGGTTTTGCTGCAAAGACGGGGTGACCAGATCCGTTTCTGAGCATCACTCATACCTAGATATGCACGATATTTTTGTCATGGTATCGGCTTCAATGAAACCTTATTTACATCTCTTACCTTGTTAGGTCGATGCTTCGGTAGATCGATGGCTGAGTGGGTAGAGAGAGAATGAATCCGTCTACCTGCAGCCACTAGCCAGCCCAATTTACACGCATCCATGTTTTGTTCTACGATAAACATGGCGCGGGTAGACATATCCTAAAATAACCTCGATTTTGGAGTAAATACTTACAGAAGTGTACGATTACATACCATATGTCATAGGTGTCAATTGCTACATTGTTTCTTCAAGTGCCTTTGCTCCCAATTTATATCATTCGACATACTCATTTGAATCACTCAATCAAGGGGTCGTTCCGGAAATATTCAGCCCCGTTCGGCTGGCTATATCGGGATATATCAAACACACGAAACAAGTTACTGAATCCAAATATAACCTTAGCCTGGAGGCGGGGGTGCCCATTTTATGCAAATTCATGAATACTCAACTAATATATCCAAGCTGGCCGGACGTCAGCACCTATGATTCTCATATTGGGTGGAGGAAGCTGTGTGTCACCCCTCTCCTTTTCGTGCAGAAAGGAAAAACACTTGGTTACACAATATATAGACTTGACCACTCCGTATTCTTTTGATTCGCATACTTAAACCTTGCCTATATTCTTTATCTTTATGGAATACTAAATGAGAACCAGGCAGAGAAAAAAAAATGCTCGGGGGATACAAGACCTTGTATTTTCCAAGATATGTACTCCTCGTAGAGAACAGCCAAAAAAGGAGCGCTGATCCCATTATAAAATGGTATAAGAAATGCTCAATGCTTGTTGGTTGAATCCGCCTCAGTAGCCTGTCCCGCCAGTAATTTCCATAATAGCTTCCCTTCCGTTTCTGCAGCCTCTCTACTTTGACAACCTGCACCGTATTTCTGGCCCACTACACAAACCAGCCATACATCGTTCTTTAGTTGATCTAGTAGCTTCTCGGTGGGGCTTCCACGCGGGAAAACGCGTCTCCACTCGTCCCAGATACGGAACGCCTCATCGCCCCATGCACGGAAACTGACTTCTTCAATGATAGTTGGAGTCACGATCTCCTTACCTCTGAATACGCCCCACGTAACAGCATTAACTCCAGTACCACCCGCCGTAGCGTTGGAATCCAGATAGACATCAACAGGACCGGAGTAGTCGTTTGCGCTGTCGTCGGTGGGCGGAGAAGAGGACTCGAAATCACCAGCAGCATTCGTTGCGAACCACGCAAGTTCATCGTGGCCATGGTTCTCAAAAATCGGTTTTAGAATGGTTTTCAAGTCATGGGCTGTGCAGAAGAACTCGACAAATGCCTTCTGGAAAACGAAGCCCTCGCCGCGAGGACCCCAGCCGAAAATCGGATGGTCGTTGCGCACCCCATTCACTGCTGGCTGGGACGCGAGCGTCCACCACCCACGTCCATTTATGAGCTGGAGCAGCTCGTCGCGAATAGTAGCAGTTTCTGCATTCAGGCCGCCCGTATCTTGCGTTCCACCTTCTGACCAGGGCACAATGTGAAGATCGCCAGACACATGGCGTTGGAAGATGGTGTTAATGTCCTCTTTCGTTGTTGGATATCCCCAGAGTCGACGTGCTACGGCGGGAGTGACGTGTAGTGACGGGCCATATCCATCGATTTCTCCGAATGCAGGGGATCTCGCATCACCCCACCGACCATTGGGGAAGTCATCCCAGGTCGCCTCGCGCCCAAGTGCACCCACTCCCTCTGAGATTTGTAGTGTTGTCGCTCGGTGAGGGGGATTAAGAGCTGGCATGCCAGCACCAAGAGTCTGAGTTTCGTGGGTAGTGGATGCTTGAGAGGAACCCCTCCCGTCCGAGGGCCGATCAACAATTAATCTGTTATGGGGTTGGGAATTTATGGAGGAAGCACGTCTTTTGGACATTCGGACAATGTTGTTTAGTTGACCGTGTACCATGGAAACTGCAGTATCCAGATCTGCTTCTGAATCGCTCGAGGGTTCGGATGATGGTGGTATTAAGCTGCACCTCTCAACTGTAAAGGCAACTGCCTTTTCTAAATTCAGGGTGTAGAAATGAAGCCCGCGTGGACCTGGGCAAGGAATCTCTTTTAATCCATTTACAATCTCACACAAGATATCCACGCCGATTCGTTTCACTGATTCATCGTCTGATTTCACTTCTTCCACTCGTGCCATAATGTTAGGAGGTACCCTCGCATGGCTTAGTTTCGTCGTCCTAGTTAAAATATGATAGCTCTGAATGGGCATCAAACCGGTAATGATAGGAATATCTTTGAAAACGCCCGATTCATGCGTGCGAAGCATATTCTCAAACCGTTTATATGCTTCCAAATCGTAAGTCAATTGAGTCATTATAAAGTCCGCTCCAGCCCTTGTTTTCTCGACGAGATATGGGACGTCTCTAGCAGGATCCTGCACTTCGGGATGTGACTCGTCTGAATGTCCTTCTGGATATGCTGCCACTCCTATGCAGAAGTGATCACCGTGTGTGCGGCGTATGTATTTCACCAAATCGACTGCATACGTAAAGTCCTTATTGCTATCATCTTCGCCATCAATATTGTACTCTTCGCTTCGCGGAGGGTCACCGCGCAATGCTAGGATATTTCTGATGCCCAACGCTTTGGCTTCTGAGAGCGCATGGTCCACCAGTGAGCGGTTCATATTCGTACATGTCAAATGCAAGCAGGTGGTAAGTCCTAATTGACGCTGACATATCTCAGCGAGCTCGAGCGATTTGGCCGCAGTGCTTCCACCAGCACCCCAAGTAACGGTCACGAATAGCGGTCGTAGAGCTTGTGACATGCGTTCCAGACGGGCTTGGAGATTTGAGGAGCCCTATAGACGAATTGATTAGTCTCGTGAAAACAACGTGGGGGGTAAGGAGGAGTGGCGGGGTAATTGATGGAATTCACCAAACTCGACGGGAACGTACCATCTGGGTCTTTGGAGGGAAAAACTCCAGCGAGAAGTAGTTCGCATTTCGGGGAAGAGCGGCTATTTTATCTGATATTTTCTCCATGGTTGTGGTTGTAGTTGTGGTGTGTTCTGCAATGTGACATTCTTCAGGTGATGAAGGGTCAGCAGTCAGTGTCTCGTTGATATTGAAATGGCTCCCTCTTGGTTCCGCGTTAGCGGCAGATCAAGTAGTTAGTTATTTAGCAAAAGCTAACCAGTCGCATTTACGGCATCATGATGAAGAGTAAACAGGAGAAAACATGAGAAACAAGGAGATAGATATGTCCTTCTTAAAACCAAATAATATGATAATTACTCTACAATTCTCTAGATTCTCCTTTTGAGCCCATGCGGAAGAAAGAAGCTACCTTACGCCAACGCGAACCTCACTCCCCGGTCCCTTGGTAGCGCATGCAAACAAGCTTCGCGATGCTGCATTTAATTTATCAAACAGTACTTCTAGGTTCTTATTTGCAATGCCTATTTTCCCTGGTCATGAGTACCATCTCTGGAGCTCGGAGTGATGTCAGCCTGGCTGAGGGTCAAACTGGGTGTAAAAGCTAACAGTTCAATTCCTTAACTATTCCTTTGCCCACCAGATATAAAGTATCAGAAGAAAATCCTACCCACGGATTGAGAGGGGAAAACTACTTACTGTTCTTGCCAAGGCAGTGTTTTTCAATCTACAATTTCCCATCAAAGGGATTGCGGGATTGCCACTGTGATGTAGCAGCCTTCACCGTGTACGACGAGTCAATAAAGTTAGCACATTTCCATAGAGTTTGATTAAATTATCGCCAATCGAAATGAATGATAACAGCGGGTCAAGCTGGTACGAATCAACATCGCTCACGCCACAGTAAGTGACATCCGCACGGGCCATTATCGATTTTGCTTTCCGTTTCTTTGTTCAAATTTGCACCTCTTGAACCTGTCCGGATAAGTCGTACCTTAGGCGGGAAAACGTGGCGTCTCCGTGCGGCGGGTGATGGAGGCCCTTGCGGGGTGGCTCAAGTTGGTAGACCTATCCATAGATAAAATTAAAAATGGTTGGAGGGGTATTCATCCCGGTCGAAATAATTTCAAAGAGAACAATACAGGAATATGTTCAATCAGTTGTCTGTATTGTTCACCCCAACGTATGGTGTTGTTGAGGACTTCCTGCTGGAACCTGCGGATCTGCATGTAGGTCCATGGACCATCAACGCTCACCCATTGAGAGCGACAATATTCCCGTCTTGATTGACGCTGACCGTCACTGATTTTTGGCCTAGCTTGATATATGAAGTGAGGGGGTATTATCATCTTCCGTCGTTCTAATTCCATCTTCCTAGCCCGATGAATTGCCTGCCGTCAGTAAAAACCTGTCTTCTTGGGAATAACCGATAACGCTCGATAAACCAAGCTGCAACACCGCCAACCTGCAAAATCACAATGGCGGCCGACTCAAATACCAGGTCCAAGTACGCACACCTCGCCGCACCTCACCCGGTCTTTGAAACCTTAAAGGATGAGGCTACTAAACTCGTTGAGAGTTTATATGCCATCAAGGACATGGAGCAATTCAAAACTGCATGGAATGCCTTCCCGCCTGCGATTTTCGACGACGGTCCCGTTGTTGGCAAGGATATCACGATCGAACATATTAATATCGTAGTCAGAGATGGCGCGGATGTGGAACTCAGAATCTATAAGCCGATAAATCCAGCTTCAGACGCATCCTTATTCTTTGTCTCACACGGGGGAGGTGAGTGATATAGGGTTGTCCTATTTGCTTGTATTCATAGGAGTGAAAGACCATTGGCTGATAGTAAATGATAGGGTGGACAATATTTACCCATGATGTCGAAGAGGCACAGAATAGACAGGTGGCCAAGGATAACGGATGTGTGGTCGTGAGCGTGGAGTACCGAAAATGTCCGGAATTCCCATTTCCCTATCCCTTGAACGACTGCTTTGACGCATTGATTTGGGTATGAAAATGCTCTTGAGTTGCTTACCCTCGAGGAAGACGCCCGCTCACAATCGTTCGACAGTGCAAATCGAATGCCTCCACCCTTGGGATCAACCCCAAAAGCATTTTCCTCGCAGGCTCCACCAGCGGTGCCAATCTTGTAAGATTCTCTCGCCTCACTTGCTGTTGATAAAAAAAAAAACCTAGTAACAACTTGAAAGGCAGCAGCCCTCGCATTGAAAGCTCGAGATGAATCTATCACTGGGATAGTTGGCCAGATCCTCAACATGCCAATGATTTGTCACCCAGACTTCTTCCCTCGGGACAAATATGAATACAAGAGCTGGGACGAGAATAAGGAAGAAGCCGTTGCGTCGTCCATGAGAGCTTTATTCCACTGGAATTTATATCTCCCGGAAGGGAAACCGGAGGTCTATGCCAATCCCATACTGGCTGAAAGCCACGCAAACCTCCCCCCAGCTCGTAAGTGAAAGGAAAAGAAGAATGAAACATGATATTCGCCCAAAACAAAATGGGCAGCACACCTAGCTAACAGAAAGCCTGATAGTCATCCAGATCGCCGGGTATGACCCACTGTGCGACGAGGGTTTTGCATACAGCGAAGCCCTCAGGGCGGCGGGAGTCGAGGTAACGGAAAAGGCGTTTGCTGGCCTTCCGCACGCATTTTACTTCTTCCTCAAGGCACTCGACAAGGAATCCAGAGATTTTTTCCAGAACATTGTTGATTTCGTACAGGATATCGAAAAGAAAACGATCCCATTGTAATCTGATGGATGAAAGGGCTGGTTCTTGAAACTGAGGTAGATAGCCACGCTCTGCTCGGTGTTTAATTTAAATACTTCTGTCGAGTTATATTTAGGGGCGTTCAATTGCAAGCTATTGTGGCGGACATAAATATATAAATTTGTTAGGATGCAATTGATTGGCTTTTGAACCAGTGCTCCAGCCTACATAGTAAATATAAAGGTCGCGAATCGTTGAATGAAAAGAAAACGTCCACCAAGGCTGTCGGCCAAGTCACATGATTCGAAAGCACGATGTTTTCAAATTCGTTTTTATATCTCTCGCAAATTAGATATCCCAAGCTCCATAATCGTCATAACTCCACAGCCACTCATTTTCAATTGAGTTTATACTTCTTGATATACGAACCACCCCGTGTTCACCTAGACACCTCCCGGTCTCCCGGATAAACGTAAACACCCCCAAGCATGTAGGAACAAAGAGTGTCTTAAAATAAAGGAATTAAAAGACCAAGGAAATGAATCTCCACCGCTCTCCGCTACCAATTAATCCCCTCCACTCCCTTCGCAGACTCACGTCTCACAGACCCTTTTCAACCCCCCCAGCAGCTCCTCCTCCCCCAAAAGCCACTCCTTCCCGCCTTCGCACCCGTCTCCAAACATTCAACAACCGTCTGCCCCGCTTCCTCAGGTCATATACAACCCCACTCTTCAATGCGCCCGTAACACACATAACTTCATTTCTAATCCTACACGAGATCACTGCCATAGTCCCACTTCTGGGACTAACAGGCGCATTCCATTACTGGGGGTGGATTCCGGTATTGGGGGATGGAACGGTCGATGAGGGTGTGAAGAAGTTTGGGAGGTGGTTGAAGAAGAAGGGGTGGGTTGGAGGGGAGGCGGAAGTGCAGGCAGGAGCAGTGGCGGAGGCGGAGATGGGTATGCGGACAGCAAAAAGTACTTCGGGTGGAAATACAGATACGGATAAAGGGGTGCGGTTGATACTGGAGTTCGCGACTGCGTATGCTATTACAAAGGCGATGTTGCCTGTCAGGATTGTGCTTAGTGTTTGGGCTACACCATGGTTTGCGCGGGGTGTGCTTGGGCCTGTGGGGAGGGCGGTTGGGAAGGTGTTTGGCAGGAAGGCTTAGATCTGTATAGTATCTTCTATTTTTTGGACTTGATTTTGGCTGTGGCACGACATATACAAAATGCGAAAGGCACGTTGTGAAATATCAACAAATAGTAAGATTGATCCCCGGCAGATCTTGAAATTCGTCTAAACTATTATTTACTTTCTCGTTGTGTCATTAACTTATCATAATAGGGAGGGTTGTGCGACATGATGGATCTACTCGTAGATCCAGTTGGCCTGGCTTTGCTGGTACTGGACGAGCTCCTCAGGCTTGAACCAGAGGGCAATTTCCTTCTTGGCGTTCTCGACGCTGTCGGATCCGTGGCAGACGTTGCGGCCGACATCCTATGGAATTTGGTCAGTGCTGCAATTGAGGCATAGGGATCTTAGAGGCTCCTAGTAACTTACAATAGCGAAGTCACCGCGGATAGTGCCAGGGGCGGAAGCAAGGGGGTTGGTGGCACCGAGGATGGCTGTTGTTGGACAAGATTAGATCAGAGATGGTGAGATGACAGGTTGAGTCTATACATACCACGGCCAGTCTTGACGGCATCACGGCCCTCCCAAACCATGGCGCAGATAGGGCCACTCAACATATCTAAGATTGTGTCAGCCCCCAGTATTGGGGAAAAGTATTGAGTCTTCAGGCGAAGAAATAGAGGGGTATACGAACAGGTAACGAGGCCTTTGAAGAAAGGCTTGCTGGAGAGATCCTCATAATGCTTCTCGAGATGCTCCTTGGAAGGGGTGACGAGCTTGATGGCAGCAAGTTTGTACCTATGTCCGTTAGAACCGTTGCGGTTCATCAGTTCCGCCACAGAAACAACATCCCACCCACCCACACTTACCCGCGGTTCTCGAAGCGGCTGATGATGGGACCGACGAGTCCACGCTAGATAGGGAATGTTAGCTCCCAAGTGACAGAACCAATCCTCGTGACACACAAAAGTATAAGTAAAATGCTGCCTTCGTCTTTGGCTGTTCATACCTGGACACCATCAGGCTTGATAGCGATGAAACTGGAGGGGTAAAACAGGTTGATTAGTCGGTGCGCGAAGGGAGAGAACAGGCCAGAGAAGAAGGATCAACATACGTTTGTTCGGAGGCAGACATGTTGACAGAGTAAAAATATCAAAGAACTAGACTTCGAGTGTGTTCTGGTTGTTCAATGGCTGAAATGGCTGGGTGAGGGGAGGGAAAATAGAAGATGTTGTGTTGGCGGGGAATGATTACTAGGGCATGGTGGGGGATCACACCAGCCACAGCAGGTTTAGCCGGGCCATGCCAAGCCAGCAGCTTGAGGCGAGTTGGCGACTTACGCAGCTACATACAGATTACATACACCAGCTCTCGACAAGTATCTAACCACCAGTTATCAACCATCCAACCTCATAACAATAGCATCTGCAGCTTGCAATTGGGATCATAGAGCTCTTCGAAGGTTCACAATCTGAGACCCAATTCACGGTGGAGTCTTGTGCCGTGGAGAAGGAACAAATTCTCCATGAACTGCTCCCAATTCTTCCTGTTTTAAGCCTCTTGGAGTGTCCAGGTTCAACCTATTTAGAGCTTACTTGGGGACCCTGCACCCAGTTCACCCGTCCCCATGGCGGCGTTCAGGCCTTCGTCCACTGGTTGGACCCTGTGCCTGGCCATTTTGGCCATCCTCTCGTGTCTAGTTGTCCCCGGAGGTACGTGAAGATACTGAAACGAGATAAATCAGGCTTGATATCTAACTCATATTCGTTGAATCCAGAGATGGTCAAGCACGAGAACTTTAAGACGTGTTCGCAATCTGGCTTCTGCTCGCGGAATAGAGCTTATGCAGATACAGTTTCCAGCCAAGGCTCGTCATGGTCCGCTCCCTATCACCTTGAATCGAACTCTATTCAATTTGCCAATGGCCAACTGTTGGGAATAATCGTTAAGACTATCGAAAATAACGAGAAGGTTAACTTGCCTCTCACTGTATCGTTCCTTCAGTCAGGCGTTGCTCGTGTCACAGTAGACGAAGAGAAGCGGATACAGGGAGATATACAATTACGACATGATCGGAAAATAAGGAAAGAACGTTATAATGAGGCTGAGAAGTGGGTAATTGTGGGGGGTTTGGAGCTGAGCTCCTCCGCTGAAATTGCTAAGGGAACGGAAGCCGGAATTACAAAGGTCCATTATGGGCCCGACAACAAGTTCCAGGCTGTCATCAGGCACTCCCCATTCGAAGTACACTTCCAAAGGGATGGCGAAACACACATTCAACTCAATGACAAGGGGCTTCTGAATGTGGAGCATTGGAGGCCAAAGGTTGAGAAGCCGACTGGGGACGATAGCGAATCAGAGCCACAGGATGCTGTGGATGACAGCACTTGGTGGGAGGAATCATTTGGTGGAAACACCGATACGAAACCAAGAGGCCCAGAAAGTGTTGGCCTGGATATTACTTTCCCTGGATACAACCATGTGTTTGGTATCCCTGAACATGCCGACTCACTCTCCCTGAAGGAAACAAGGTAAATATTCCTTTAATCAATCGAGTTTAATTTCCTGCTAATTCTGGAATCAAGGGGAGGTGACGGGCATCACACTGAACCTTACCGTTTGTACAACAGCGATGTGTTCGAATATGAGTTGAATAGCCCAATGACACTTTACGGATCCATCCCATTTATGCAGGCACACCGTAAAGGTTCCACGGTGGGTGTACTGTGGCTGAATGCCGCGGAGACATGGGTCGACATTGTCAAGACGAAGGCTTCAACCAACCCTCTCGCTCTCGGTGTCGTTGGCAAAACTAGCACGCAAACGCATTGGTTCTCGGAAGCCGGACAACTCGATGTTTTCGTGTTCTTAGGACCAACACCCCAAGCCCTCAGCAAGTCGTATGGCGAACTCACCGGTTTCACCCAACTGCCCCAGCATTTCGCAATTGGCTACCATCAGTGTCGCTGGAACTACGTGACCGATGAGGATGTCAGAGACGTTGACAGAAAATTCGACCTTTATCAAATTCCTTACGACGTCATTTGGCTCGACATCGAGTACACTGACCACAAGAAATACTTTACTTGGGATCCTCTGACATTCCCGGACCCGGACGGAATGCAGAAACAGCTTGACGATTCGGGACGTAAACTCGTTATCATCGTCGACCCTCATATTAAAAACGAAGCAAACTACCCTGTTGTAGACGAGCTGAAATCGAAAGGGCTAGGTGTGAAGAACAAGGATGGCGACATCTATGACGGCTGGTGCTGGCCTGGATCGTCCCATTGGATCGATTGTTTCAATCCAGCTGCGGTATCGTGGTGGAGTACTCTCTTTAAATATGACAAATTCAAGGGAACCCACTCTAACATGTTCATTTGGAACGATATGAACGAGCCGTCCGTTTTTAACGGCCCGGAGACAACCATGCCTAAAGATAATATTCACCATGGCGGCTGGGAGCATCGTGATTTGCACAACCTCAATGGCATGACATTCATCAACGCTACTTATCATGCCATGTTAGAACGCAAAAAGGGCGAGGTGCGCAGACCATTTGTCCTGACTCGGTCGTTTTATGCAGGGACACAGCGGGTGGGAGCCATGTGGACTGGTGATAATCAGGCCAACTGGGAACACCTTGCGGCATCTCTCCCCATGGTGCTCAACAACGGCATTGCCGGATTCCCCTTCGCAGGAGCTGACGTTGGAGGTTTCTTTGGAAACCCAAGCAAGGAGCTACTAACAAGATGGTACCAAACCGGTATCTTCTATCCGTTCTTCCGTGCCCATGCGCACATCGACACCCGCAGGCGTGAGCCTTATTTGGCTGGAGAGCCGTACATGAGCATCATCACCCAAGCCTTGCAGCTGAGATATCAGCTCCTTCCTGCATGGTACACTTCTTTCCAACAGGCTTCCATTGACGGCAGCCCAATTGTCCAGCCCCAATATTATGTCCACCCGGAAGATGAGGCTGGTTTTGCAATCGATGACCAATTGTATCTGGGATCCACTGGCTTACTTGCTAAACCAATCGTGGCGGAGGGTGCCACTAGCACTGATATCTACCTTGCCGATGACGAAAAATACTACGATTATTTCGATTATACTGTCTATCAGGGTGCTGGGAAGAGACACACTGTTCAAGCCCCGTTGGAAAAGATTCCTCTCTTGATGCAGGGTGGCCACATCATCCCACGCAAAGATCGACCCCGTAGAAGCAGTGAACTCATGAAGTGGGATCCATACACGCTCGTGGTTACCTTGGACAAGAACGGCCAAGCCGAGGGAACTCTTTATGTTGATGACGGCGAGACGTTCGACTACCAGAACGGCGCCTACATCCACCGCCGCTTCACCTTCTCCGAGTCATCGTTGTCATCCACAGACATCGGAGCCAAAGGCACCAAGACTGCGCAGTATCTGAAGACGATGGCCGGTGTGCGTGTGGAGAAAATCATAATTGTCGATGCCCCAGATGCCTGGGAGAGCCAATCGACTGTTCTTGTTCTTGAAGAAGGGTCGCAGACTGGATCCCAGGCAAGCTTGCAGTGGCATGCTAAGCAGGGGGGGAAGGCTGCCTATGCTGTGGTCAAGGACCCAGGCGTATCTATTGGAGGCTTGTGGAAGATTGATTTCTCTTAGACTGCACGTTCCCCCTGGTTATTCATGTACTGAGGATATATCTATATGCTACAGTCTGACCGTCCGTCTATTTTTTCATGGTATATTTTTGTATAGATCCTTTCCTTCTTTGCTTAAGTCAATTTTCCCTTCTCAGCGTTCACACCGGTGAAACCGAACAAATCAAAACACTAGATTATCTATTCTATTATTATGGATACCAGCTACATCACATATTTTTCTTCCCATCGATGAGACTGGAGAAGTCACAACAATTGGCCAATGATCCACCACGAAGCTACAGTACATGAAGCTCCCATAAGCCATTTTGCATGTCATGAGGTCGGATTTTCACATGGCAACAAAAGCTCGCCATCTATTGCTTCGTGTCCCCCTAGATAACTACACCGTATGTATCTCGGGCCAATCGTGACTTCCTCCAGCGCAATGGCGGAATATATTATGATTCATTCGTAGGACGTACGTAGTTATAGGCAGCATTAATATGTACAGTACACGGAAAGGAAATATGGATGAATTTTATTTATTTTTTTATTCCAGAAATTTTCATTGCTCGTCAAACCTCTTCGTCCAACCAGGGTTGAAACTTGAAGGATCCCCAGAAGCCCGATTTCTCTGCAGCCGGCAAGGCAGCCAGCCATATTTCCTGGGACTGGGATGTGACAGACATGAGATTCGCGATGGTAAAGTCAAAAATTATGTCCCCACCACAGAAACCTAGTTGTTTGGAGCAGGTTCAGTGTTCAGTGCATAAACGGAGCACATGCTATAAATACTTGCAGAAGCTGTAACAACTAATTTATGGTCTAGGAGGTGAAATTTGGAACGGACAGCCCTACTATGCTATGTACACAGTACACAGTAGAACCCACTACTAACCGTGCCATGCTTACTCACTCTCTGTAGTGAGTGCGCCACAGCGTACGGAAAACCACACCGTAAAGAAAATATTTTCAATATCTTCATTCTTCATCTTCAAATAATCATCATTAATTATAACCATGCCTAAATCTTCTAATTACACTGAGGAGCAGTTGCAAAGAGCTGTTGACGCGTACAAAAGCAATTCAAAATTAAAAATCACGTCTCTGTCGCGAGAATTCAAAGTCCCATATGCCACCTTGTATGGGAGGATCAACGGGAAGAAATCAAGGACTATGAGGGTTCCACTGAATCGAGCATTGAATGACAGCCAGGAAGAGGCAATTAAGATATGAATTCATCAGTTGGATATTATTAATGAGGCCGCCTGCTACAGATATGAGCAGTATAATGACAGACAATTCCTTGCTAATCTGAAGAGTGTCTGACTGTAAGCATTCAAACCTGACACTGTGAGAGCTGGCTTTGCTGACTGTGGAATGTATCCAGTTAATCGCGATATAATTCTCAATTGATTGAGACCTCTTACCATTGATGATGCCCCGGATCTCAACATATATGATGGTGATGATGATGTATGCAATCACTTTACCCCGCCACTGCCTCCTTGCAATTAACCTCCTCAGAGATGGTTGCAAAACTATGTCATCAAATCAATGCAGCAGCCAAGACCTTAGAAGATGTGAAGAATACTCTTACACCTGGTTTGACAAGGTGGTTGAACAAGATCTTCAAGGGTAGCATGATTCAGGCGGAATTGAATGCACACCGTGAGGATGAACTTGCAGGTCATTATCAAGCAAATAGATGTTGGATTGTCAAATCCTCCCGCAGGCAGGTGCAAGTAGGTGGAGTCCTCACTATTAAGGATGTCAATTGCAAGATCGCGACCTGTAGAGCAGATGAGATGAAAAAGATGTTCAATAAGACTCTTCAATTGATTGGAATCAAACCTACAAAATCTACAGCCACTCAACCACAACAAGATAATTCTATAGAATCTCAACCTACAGTGGATTCTACACCTTCTAATGAGTATATAGATAATCTTTATGTTATAGATAGATGTGGTGGTGATTATTAATTAATTTTTGAAGATCACTATATTCAAAATATTTTCTTTACGGTGTGGTTTTCCGTACGCTGTGGCGCACTCACTACAGAGAGTTAGTAAGCATGGCACGGTTACTGGCGTTTCCAGCAGAAAGCTACAATAGTTAAGTTAGTTACGCAGTAAATAAGTTAAGCCTACCAAGTGGAGCGAGTAGTTAGTTATTGGGGTCAGCCTCGGTTGGTCAACTTCTCACATGAGATATTCTTCTGCCCAGACTTGCCCCGATCGTCACTAAAACTCGGCAGCCCCGTATCCAGCACATTCCTGATGCTGGGGTATATATATATATATATATATAAATGTGTGTGTGTCTGTCGACCACCAACCATCCCATGAATCTTTGCTATCCTAAGCTAGCCGTTGGGAGATGAATCGAACAAAGCAGCCACCATGATCAGGGACATCAACTTCGGCTATGCAGCCCTGCTGCTGATACCGGGCCTTCTGCTCACCTTCTCCTTGTCAAGAATCGTCAGGCAATTCTTCTATAATCGAAATGTTAAGGCTGCCGGCGGGGTCCATGCTCCATCCTCTTCCAATAACTCTATTACCCGTGAGTGGACATATTTCCTAATTATCTCTCTCTCTCTCTCTCTCTCTCTCCCTCCCTCCCCTTTTCAATTGAACATAGATAGAACCAAGAAAAAGCCCTAGCTGACAATACTGAAGTTTTGAAATTCATTCTGGAGACCGCGGACGCACTGAAGAAGAATAAATTGCTTGAAAACTTTAATACAAGTATCGATAAATACGGAACCGTCTCATGCCCAAACTGCATAGAGATGAATCTCACGGGGGACCAACGTAACATATTGACTCGCGAGCCAGAGCATGTCAAAGCCGTCCTGACTGGGAAATTTGCCGACTATGGTAAAGGCGCAGAGTTTCATGACCTCTGGTCTCCGTTTCTAGGCGATAGTATTTTCACCACCGACGGCAAGCAATGGTCGAACAGCAGGAATCTGATTCGACCCATGTTTGCGAAGAACCGCGTTAGTGATTTGGACATATTCGAACGGCGCACAAAGATCATGCTGGGCCTGTTCCCTCCTGCCGGAGAAACCTTTGACTTGATGAATCTATTCTATAGGTTGACGATCGATATAACAACGGAATTTTTGCTTGGCCAGAGCATTAACAGTTTGGAGTATCCAAAGGGTGACTTCGTCGACGCCTTTGAAGAAGTGCAAAGAATTCAGATGCTTCTCACTACAATCGGGTAATTAATCCCTTTTGGCTAGCCATATAAACAAGGAGTGAATGCACACAATGCTAAGCTTCTCACTACGTCGATAGTCCATTCCATCACTTCTATCCCAGACGCGCCTATAAACGCGGGATCAAAGTAATCGACAATTTCGTCCTCCCCTTCGTCCGCAAAGCTCTCGAACTTCCCGAAGAGGAGCTGCAGAAGCTGAGCCGCTCCGAGCGCTCCTTCACTTTCTTACACTCCCTTGCCCTCTTCACCCGCGATCCAAAAGTGATCCGTGACCAGATTGTCTCCGTGCTCCTCGCTGGCCGCGACACAACGGCCTCCACCCTCTCCTGGACCTTCTACGAGCTAGCCAACTATCCAAAAGTATACGCTAAACTCCGCGCCGAAGTCCTCGCCACTCTGGGTGAAGACGGCAGGCCCACCTATGACGATTTGAAAAGAATGAAGTACCTCCGGAATACCATAAACGAGACTCTGCGCTTGTACCCAGCGGTGCCGTTCAACGTGCGCTCAGCACTTGCAGACACTACCCTGCCAACTGGCGGAGGTCCGCATGGGGATCTCCCCATAACCGTCCTGAAAAATGATGTCGTGATCTATTCAACACTAGCCATGCAGCGCCGGAGGGACCTCTATCCGCCGGTTTCAGATACGTTCGCGGACCCGGCCATCTTCTCACCTGAGCGCTGGGAGTCGTGGCAACCCAAACCTTGGACGTATGTGCCATTCAATGGTGGGCCACGTATCTGCATTGGGCAAAATTTTGCCCTGGCGGAGATTGCTTATGTGGTGGCGAGAATGGCGCAGAAGTATGAGCGGATGGAGTATGCAGGAAATTGGGCGGGACAGGAGTATCGGACGGAGATTGTTGGGTGTCCGGATCAGGGGGTTCCGGTAAGGTTCTTTGAGGCGGGGAGCAAGGCGCAGTAGATGCCGAGAGTTGAGTACGTGTTTTGTTTCGCGGGAAAAAAATGCCAGGGTTGGTTGATGGGTGTATTCCGGACATATGCATGGATTCACGCAAGGATGTGTATAATGTTACGTATGATGAATTGAACAAGAATGATGCCACGGTTGCCGCTTAGTTGAATTATGACAGATGTTAGGATGCAATATCGCAGTGGCGGTTTTGGAACCCGTAGTTTTAGCTTGCTGAGGTTCGTTCTGGCTTCATACTAGGCCAACAGTGCCCTTTCGGTCCAAAATTTACTCTCCCCTCAAACCATCTTGTGTCAAGAAATCTCCTTGTTCTTGCTCCCTACATAGTCGTGCACCCAGTCACCCATTGATCCATCAATATGGACAGCTGGATGGTATCGAAGCTTGATCACCGCTACCAAAGCATTTCATTGATTTCCATGAGCCCCAATTCTCTGACATCAACATGACGCAAGGAATGAATAAGAAGCAATGGCTAATGCCCTCTACACAAGAAGCTGTTGGTTTGGTGTCATTTACTGATTCATTTGACATTCACGATCGAATAATGAGTAGGTCTTTGTTGCCAGGGATGGCATTTGAGGTTGCACCGACAAAAGGCGTCTTTATCTCTGGAAAAGGGCCTTCCAGTTTGGAGGGCGATTTGCTTTCATGTGGTATCTAGATACATGAGTACTTTTCACAATTGTTAGCAACTTGAGCTTTTGGTTCACGTCGATTCGGCTCCGGCACCAGGGCTAAAGTCGGGGGGAGTTGAGGGGTAGTGTAAATATCTGACACTGGTGGGTATATAAATAAAGAGCTACCCTATATTCTGATGTATCTTGAACCTGACTTACTAAATAGCTAAAAAAAAGTGAGGTTAAGGTATACTACAAATTCAGGGACGAGGATAAAAAGCCGATATCGAGAGAAATGGTTCGTTATCTCAAAACCGATGCTGGGCTCGGGGTGGGCAGCAATGGCCCGGCAATTGATGTACCGTCGATTGTTAGGAACGTGATTGAAGACATTCCATTCGGTTGAACGGTGACAGGGCTGTCCACCAGAATTCCACAAAATTTGACAGTTGGGAGCCAATGTCTTTCAAGCTTTCAGAGGGCGACATTGAAGCGGCCGTCGTAAAAGTCTCAGAGCAAACGATTAAGGATATCAAGGAGGCTCAAGCCAACGTGCGTGCTTCTGCTGTGGCCTAACGAAATTCGATTTCCGATTTAGAGGTTGAACTTTAGCTAGGGGTACATCTGGGTTAGAAGAATATTCCTATTAGTTCAGTTGGGGCGTAGGTTTTTGCCCTCATCATTTCATACTCAAGAAGTCCAATTTTGCAACTGTACGCAATGTTAATATGTATCTCCACCGGTAGAATCCCGGAGGGCGTTATCCCCTTCATGCATTAGCTCACATGACAATCCTGATAGCAAAGGTTGCCGGAGTTAATCATGTAACTATGTGTACACCTCCTATAAATGGGAAGATCCCTAATGCCACCACGGCTACAACGCATCTAGTGGGTGCTAATGAGATATTTATTCTAGGGGGCGCTCAAGCAATCGCTGGGATGGCAGTGGGCACTGAGTCGATTCGCAAAGTAGACTCTATTGCCGGTCCAGGAAATGCTTGTCACGGAAGCTAAAAGACAACTCTTGAAGAAATTGGCGTTGATCTCTTTGCGGGCCCTACAGAAGTCCCTGCTACCCACCTCCTTTCACAAGCTGAACATGGTCCCGATTCTCCCGCAGTGCTCATCACGACGTCTGAAGATTCTGCAAAGCAGGTGATGACATTAATTGATAGATTTCTAGAGACGCTTTCTACTGCTGCAATAGCAAGCACAGCATGGCGGTCGTTTAGAGAAGTCGTGATTGTGGATAGTATCGATGAGGCATATGCCCTTGGTGACGAATATGCTTTCGACCATGTCCAGATCCTCACTTAACAACCACGAGAAGCACTTGAGAAAATGAGATAGTACGCCGCCATTTTCCTGGGAGAAAAGACCTGCGTTTCATATGGAGACAAGGTAATTTTCTCGCGCGTTGCGAAGCTCATTGATATCACATATCGGACAAGTGCATTCAACATACATACGTAACTGACAGATCTGTACACCTAGGTGATTGGAACAAGCCAATGTTCTCCCGACTCGAAAGGCAGCGCGATATACCGCAGGTCTTTGAGTCTGCAAATTTCTTTGGACGGTCACATATCAAGAAGTTAAATCTGAGACAGCCAGCGGAGAGCTTGGTCGACTATGCAGTATGGCTGCTAGAGCGGAGAATTTCGAAGCACATGCTCGCTCGGGAGATCTTCGAGCAAGTCAGTATCTGAAAAATCCGCATGCCTGGATAGATAGGCCAGGCCGAACAGGAGGGTTAGACTGATAAACACTAGGGAAGGCCTTGTTGCTTTGAATCGATAACTATTGACAACTCTAGATATAACTGTGCAATATCTTTTCGCTAAACTCAGTCTCATTCAACTCAGTAAACCAGTAGTTGTCGTGGTTCCATCTAGACGGGATGATGTCGAGATAGACTCCTTGTTTGCGGCTCCATGGATTCCAAGTCTGTGGAGCTGGCTTGGCAGAACGTGTAGTTATTAGCTAATGATTATGTAATGCTGCATGATCGGCGGCAAGGTTTCCACATTGAGCGACGTTGGAAGAATAAGGACATCGCACTCATTCATCGCCATTTAATAATAATTAGGAAACAAGTAGATTGCTTCAATGCCTTCCCCTGTACATGTCAATTAGCATCAGCCACAGTCAACGCGGTGTGCGGTACCATCTGCGTGAATTCGAGCTCGCCGAGACCAAGCGCACTCACTCGGGCCAAGCGGATCTCCATCGACGTTCGTCGCCTAAAGAGCGCTCCCGCAGGCCCGGCGATTTTTCCGGCATCCCAGAAAAGAAGCCGTCTTACAAACAAAATCTGCAGTTTCAGAGGCTATTCCATTCGTTCCACGGCAATCTCGTGGGCTTGGATGTCCGGTTCTATTCATTTGAGAACCACTCACAAATTTTGGGATAGCGCTCCAATCCCTCGACCTCTTTATATCCCCACCGAAATGAGAGATTTTGCATAACACAGACACCCTTTGAGTCGCATTGCACCCCCGACGGCGACGGTGTTTTAAAAAAAGTACTATTTCTTAAAGAGAAGCACGAAAAAATTCAGTGACGATAGTGGATAAAACAGCGGAAGTGAAAATGTGGCTCATGTCGTTCATTCTCGACTATGCGGCGCCAGTTTTGTACGCACGCTACTAAAGCCCTCCAATTTGCAGATGGATGCAGACTCTGACAAAAAATGTTTCGGCAGCCTCGTCCTCTCGCCCCTAACGTCATATTCGGATCAAATATATAGCATACATAGGACGAAAAGTTCTGCTGGATTTTCGTTGGATATCCCTTTGATAATGCTCGTTGCCTCGATCTTAAAGTGGGTTGGCCTTCCTTATATTGCGCTCCCTTTTTCTCCCACATGGATTGTACAAAAAAGCCCTGCTATTTCCGAATCTACGTATTTTTATTTTTCCTGTCTAACGTATTTGCCATTATTTCAGGGTGTTCTACTGGTTCGGCGCCTATTACTCGAATGCGTTGCTCTTCCAAGCAATCCTCATGATTTGCGTACAGTTGGTTTTGTTAAAGGTTGCCTTAGATAATCGAGCACCAACTGGAATAAGAGATGGAATTGAACATGCGCCATTCAGCGGCCAAAAAGCGGGAATACTAGGGACGAGCTTTTCGAGGCCGTATAACTTTTGGCAATGGAGAGCTAACCGACCGTACGTGTCCCCCTTCTCCTGGTTTATTTTAAGTTTTAAACATGGATGATCATCCCCTTGGCTGTAGCGTATTGCTAACATATGCTCACCACGGTAATTTACAGATACTGGAGCTTTCTTTCTTACTTCGTCGCGTCCCTATTCGTCATCCACGTCATATTCCGGCCCATCTCGCGCTCGGAGCGCTATATTGCCCTTCTGGGCTTTGCCGGCCTTGGCGTTGAAGCCTTCCTCCCTGTGCCACAGATAATATCCAACCAGCGCGCACAATCTTGTAAGGGTTTCCGGGTCTCGGTGCTCGGCTCATGGATTCTCGGAGACGCCATGAAGATGGGCTATTTCTTTTTCGGTGGTGACTCTATTCCATGGGCTTTCAAGCTTTGTGGGATTTTACAATGCCTCTGCGACTGTTATCTTGGAGTACAATATTGGATGTTCGGGGATGGGATTCCGGTGAAACATAATGTGGAGAGGGTGGCAGCAGCTAATGGGTTCGATCGTGGTGATGATAGATGGGGTATGAAAGCAGCGGATGTACGATTGTCGTAAAAGGACAAGTTACAACTGGCTAGCGTGTGGAAACATATCTGTTTCATGGCTGATATGTTGGCATGACTGATACGTTCTGATAGACCTGGCGTTCTTTTTTCAGATATATGTCCTCTTCTCCTTGTCCCTTTCTACCTATAATGTGGATAAATCTTTAGACCGATATCGAATTTAATTAATATTTTCTTGATTAGATGATCCTAAAACCAAGTTACTAGGCTTCAAAAAATAGCTCTTAAAACCGTTCAGGCATCAAAGCTATACTACGCCATCGCCGTCGTAGTTAAGGTACAGTGCCTCGCCATAGGTTTGAAATTGTTTCGCAACTCAGTTTGGCGGTAAACCAGGCCGATATGTTTTTCCAGAAAGTTTGAAGGCTTTTTGGCCTTTATGTAGGAGCCCGCTTAACGTAAAAGGACGTCATGAAACGCTCTTCGTAATCTTGAAATTCAACTTCATCGTAATGCTCGCCAATCAACTTTCTGATGCGGGGAGAATCGGGGTCCGTCCTTGAAAATTGTTAGCATGTTCTGAGAACCGGTAACCCAGTGGTTCGGGGGTCCAGGAGTCCTTTACCATGGTTTGAGGACATCTTCATCTTTAACTTTGTCCCACATCATCATGGGAGGGAGAGAAATGTCTAGCACAACTTGTTTGATAGGAACATTCGGTGCGAAAGAAAGCACAGCCGTCGAGTCGTCCGTCAATAAAAACCCTTCCGCGTCATCAACAACTGTCACGGCGAACTTTGCTAACATATCCTTTTCAGCATCCGTATAGATTGGATCCTGCAAGTAACATCGTATCTGCTCGGCATCCCTATCCGTTCGTTCGTTCTGCAGGACGTCGAGTACGGTCATGACAAGTGCATGCTGGTAAAAAGGACGGGGTGCCAAAGATGGGTAGGCGCCGGACTCCTCTGTTTCAAACTCAATGAGACTGCCACAGGCATAAGCAACAATTTTATCGATTTTGCGTATGTTAGAATTTCTTTGCAGTAATGCCTTAAGACTCCCTCTTAGATGCTGGCATGCTGGTGTCGCCTCCCATTTCGTTAAAGTCCGTCTAAAATACGGTTCAACATCCTCGATAGGCTGAATATCGCTGGGTATCACTTCCCCGGTGATTCTATCTCGCATCAAGCCAATGTACTCAACGATTAGATGGGTGGTAAAGATAGGACAAAATTTATCATTGTAGGGACCCAGGCGCGCCAGCTTCTGGAGAGCGACGAATCCGATTGTCGGCTTTCTAGTTCAGCACGGTCATCCCCAATAGTGAGTCAACTATCCAACATTGAAACAAGGGAAACAATAGGAGAGGAGAGCATACGAATCAGGGTGGAAGCCAGGATGGTCAGGCGGCACTCTGAAATCCGCCCTCTCGCCATCCAGTCTGCGTACTGAGACTACGCTGACCTGTCCAGCAACTGCCATTTTGAACTGCTTGCCAAATTCACTAATGGCATCCTTGGTGAAGAGCGGGATGCAATTGTTATGCCGAAAGAGGGCTTCTGATCTCAGTTTGTCAAAGGCTTCGTCGGTTATTGTATCCCCATCCCAGACAAGATAGCCATCGGGCAGGTGGATGGCATCGCTTGCGTCTGTCATAGTGGAAGATAATCAGAGTGGTTACTAGCAACTAAACGCAAATTTTAAACCCGTAATAAAATAAGTCAAGCTAGAATATTCGAAGATGCATGGGGGTGTTTAATGATTTATAAGTATTCACACACGAGGGAAGTATGAGGAAGTGAATTCATCCTAGCGGAGGTCAATGGAGTTCACCTCCCAACGCCCTGCCCCCGCCTTTGTTCCATACGAAATCAAAGGCTGATCATGTATCAATGTGTTGAGTTATAAGTCTGTATTGTAAGAGATTACAGCATTATAATGAATTCTACTCGATAGTTTTAAGTGAAAATTACATCTATAACTTACTTTACAAACCAATAAAATTGTATAGCTATAGTTAGTCTATATGTTAATACCTGAATGCGCTTCATGTAAATTTATACAAGAAAGTATTAGTTAATCCTTTTCTTAATTATAAGCATGTAAGCTTAATTAGAGTTAAGGCTAGTGCCGGAAGTCGCCCACGATTCAGACCCACCCATGTGCCTTAGCTTCAAATCAGCTCGGCTTTGACAACATAACATGGCTCCTGTTTGACGCTGTGGGCTATCAAACTCTTCTATGCAGATGGAATTATTCGCTACCCTTAATCCTCGTTTCACTATCAAAAAGCAGTCCAACTTGAAATGATGGCTTCATCTGAGGGCACTATAAGGATTGGCTACGTGCCAGGTAGGCTCACTTTGCCCACAGTTTATCGGAAATTATAATCCAGCCCCTCACCGGTCAACAGCCAACATGCAATCTCTGTAACGTTGTACTAACATTAAACCAATGTGATGCGCAGAGCACTATCTAACTCCTCTTCACCTTGCCCTCAAGTCGACTATTTCCTCTCTCCCATTCAAAGTGACCATCAAGGCATTTCCCTCCGGAACTGGGCACATGATTACATCCCTTCGCGCAAATGAAATCGATATCGCCATCGGGCTAACTGAGGGCTGGGTCGCCGGATTAGTAGGCAAGACGCAGCTGGAAAAGGGCGACGTTGATGGAGGATATAAAATGGTAGGAGAATGGGTGGAAACACCTTTGAGATGGGCTATCGTGACAGGCCGTAATCGAAATGAGATTAACGGCGTGAGCGACTTGAAAGGGGGACGAGTCGGGGTGAGCCGATTAGGGAGGTTGGTATCAACCCATAGATTCACCATCCAGTCAGCGGCAGTGGCATGGAATGCTAACAAAAATGCTGTTACCCAGTGGCTCTCACATCATGTCATTTGTTCTAGCACAACAACAGAACTGGTCGTCGACTGTTTCTCCACTTAGATCCGTTATACTAGGACCTTTCCCATCACTTCGGGATGGAGTTATCGGCGGCGACCCTGCGGCCCCAGATGCGCCTCTAGCACCGTCTGCCGATTTCTTCATGTGGGAAGAATTCACTACAAAGCCATCCTTCCACCCATCGGAATCAACCCCGAACCCGCCACTGAAAAAGATTGGGGAGATCTTTACTCCTTGGCCTTCATGGCACATTGTTGCTTCAACCTCCACGTTTCCTTCTCCAGCAAATGATGCGAGACTCTCCCAACTTTTCGAGGCATTGGATAGTGGTATTGCTGCCTTTGAGGCCGACAGGGAACACGTGGTCAAATTGTTGGGCACGGGAGAATTAGGTTGTACATACAATGAAACTGATGTTAGGGAATGGCTTAAGGATGTACGGTTTGTAAAGCGCGGGACAAGGGGCGTTGATAATTCGGTTGTTAGTGGGGTTATCGACATCCTCAAAGTCGCAGATGTTATCCCAAAGGATATTGGAAATAATGATGCGATTGAGAAGGTCGTGGGGATTTCCAAATAGGTACGCAAGGTTTTTCCCCCCTTTTCCTTTGGTTTTGTATTAATAACAAGGCCTGCCGTGCATATGTTATTTGCTTGATCCGGAGCTGTTTCTATTTGCATGTATGCACTTACGTTGCTCGCATAAGACTCCCCAAATGACACTAAGATAGCAAGAAAAATATGAAGACCATAAAAAGAAATTTTTGACTGAAAAGCTCAATCATCTTTTCCTTTACCCACAGAAGATGACTATGAACATTCGAAACATTTAGCAATCAATACTCATTGGCCACCTTACAATGATCGCAGTCGCCAAATTCTTTCAGCGCCGCAGTTCATGGTGGCCCTTGTTGCACTTCAGGCCTGGTCCAATTTATGACGCATGGAATCGTCCTCGATATTTGCCTCATTAAGTGCGAGCTGGTGCATCGACTAATTTAACAATGCTGGATAGCCCTTTAAAACATACCAATGAGATAGCAACTCCACCAGGGTTTTTATTTGGTTATCCAGCCTCGTGATGGAAATAGCTCTATGCATCTAAGAAAATTGGCCGTTTGCCAAAGTATCCAAACCCAAATCGGCTCCTACCCCCCGATTCATTTACTCTTTTACAGAAAACTCCAATGACTACAATTGACCTTCAAATGAGAACCTCCGATCTGGGAACGCTACAAAATAGCCTCCTCCCCGCCATCATTTTCATTTTCATTTCCTTTTCCTTGGGATTGCCGTGAGGCATGGCTATGAAAAATGTATGCATTGCATCTACCGCGCAGCCCAGACCGAATACCATCTACGCCACCACATATGTGTATATAGAGGCGTGATGTTTCCGCACTATATATATCTAATTTGTAGCGTCCAGAGAGAAAGTCTACCAGACCCTTTGGCGCTGCTATTCCGTTGCACTTCTTCTCCAATGAATCCCCTTAGTGCCATTCTCCTTTTCCTACTCGCCCGTCAGGTTATAGGGGCATATAACCTCGTTGATCACTACCACCCAAACAATTTCTTTGCAAAATTTGACTTCTGGACGGCACCAGATCCCACCAATGGCCACGTCAAATACCTATCAGAACGCCAGGCACGCGCCGCCGGCCTAGTCAAAGAGACGACCATGAACGGCTATCCCATCGTCCGCTTGGGCGTTGACCATACCAATATCACCCCGACGGGCCGACCCAGCGTCCGCATCGCCAGCAAAAAGTCTTACAACCAAGGCCTGGTGATTGCCGATTTCCTCCATGTCCCCAACTCGACCTGCGGCATCTGGCCTGCCTTCTGGATGGTGGGACCTTCATGGCCCACGACGGGAGAAATCGACATATACGAAGGCATCCACTTAAACTCGCACAACGGTATGGTATTACACACGGGCCCCGGTTGCACCATATCCAAACGAAGCAACTTTGCGGGGGAAATCCAAACGTCTAATTGCGACGTCAATGCTCCAGGCCAATATATCAACCAGGGCTGTCGGATTGTGTCTGATAGCCCACACTCGTATGGACACGGGCTGAATAGTATAGGCGGTGGTGTATACGCAACGCTGTGGACGGCACACTCGATCAAAATATGGTTCTTCCCCCGCGGCGAGATTCCATGGGACATTGAGAATGGTTGCCCAAATCCCGATTCCTGGAATACAGCGCCCGCTGCGGTGTTTGAAGGGGCCTGTAGATTTGATGTGAGCTTGGTGAACTTGAAAATTGTGATCAACACCACCTTTTGTGGGGATTGGGCGGGAGGTGTATGGGCGTTTACCGATGGGTGTGCATCGCGCGGGAGGGATTGTGCCGATTATGTCACCAATAACCCTGCGGTGTTCAAGGATACTTTTTGGGCAATTAGATATATCAAAACTTTCGATAGGGGGTCCTAAAGGGGATATAACATTTCTGCTGAGATCAAGGTAGAGAGAGATAAACTTTACGTAATGGAATTTTCTTCTCACATTTAGTTATTTAATCATGCGATTAGCGTTTCGCCATCGGCGCTTTCCAATCGGTGTAGTTCAGGGCATAAACACAAGGGGAGACACAGAGGTAAATGTGGAAAAGACTGTATGTACCCTCAATCCCATTTAATCAAATCACAAAACCCGTTGATAAATTTCACATTAGGTTCATCCTGCCATTGCTTGGTAGACAGAAGTAGATGAGATGAAACATCAAAGCTTGAAGCTGCACTTACACCTCAATCCCAGATGGATTTGTGAAAACAAACGGCAAGAGGGGACAGGAAGTGAGAATGAAAAATGCGGGAATAGTAAATGAAAATTTGGGGAGAGAGAGTCTAAAACATGACAACTGGAAGGCTAAAGATAAGACCACATGGAAACGACAGGGAAAAGGAACCTACATTGCAGAAATAAAAGAAAAGAAGAACAATTTTTTCAATGTAAAACAAAACTCAGTTCTTCTCATAGCCTCAAGTTCGAAATGTGCAATGCACCAGAAGATCCAGTGTTGTAATTGTCGCCTATGTTGTTGCGGGCGTCCCCCTGGCCATTTGCAATGCCAAAAGCATTTACATTTGGTGACTGGGGCGCGGTTGGTGAATCCACCCTATGGCGTTCCTCTTCATCTGGTTCGTCATGGTAGCGGGCGTCCGTGATGAGCCTACGCGGGGTGCTATTTGCATGTGTCCCGTTCCCGTTTTCGGTACCTTCATTTGTCTCATGATAAGGTAGTCGAGTGTGGCGGGTAGATAGACCGTATTGACGGGAAGACAGGATGAACTATTCAACAATTAGTCTTTGATAAGTTTGTCTCATCGATATATGAACGCGGTAGAATCCTAGTTGATAATTTTGTGCTACTATCCCATCCCCACATATGATGGCTGCAAACACTCACTTTCATGGCCAGGCTCAAAACTGCTGCCGTAAAAATCATAGTAGCAGCTTCTCGTTGTGTGCTGCGCCATTCAGCAAAACAACTCCGGGTATATCCAAATGTACTAGTACAATCGCGTTGATCAGAACCACCTGGAAACGGCCATCCTCGATCGCGTGTACTTCTAAAACCGCAGCACTGGAGCCGATCCTGGATGGAGCGGATAGCGTTGGCATTCTTACGGGAGTAGTATGACTGCCATTGGTTTTCAAGACGGCATCCAACGATATCTTCAGACACAAAATAAGATATTGTAAAAGTAGCCAGGGCTGTTGGGATTATTGTAAGCAGTTGCTCCACAATGACCATGAATCTGCCAATGTCAATGTGACCCAGTAATGCTGTGCCTGATCGCTGGTTCCGACTGCGAGTGGCAAGATTGGTAAACAGCGGGATGAGAATGGCCGTGGCAATTGGGAGGAATGTTGTTATTCCTGAGAGTGGAATAGGTAGCCGGAAGGTAGTACTTCGAGGTACGGAACCATGCGTATCTGTTAAATGAATTGTTAGGCAGCTTGCGGGAAACGTATTAAGGTAGCTGGAGACTATTCATACGCGCTGAGAATTGTTGCTACAAGGCCGGTCTGGGGAGCAAACAGTTAGTATTCATCCCACTTTGAATGATAGATGTATATCGAGTGTATACCAAACAGCCTGAAACCACGAGTATAGCGGTTGATGACAACGTCATTTTCTCGTCTTAGGCCAACAGGACTTGGCATATGCCCGAATAAAGGTGGTTAATATGTTATGTATCAAGGATACGATCCTCCGATGTTAGTCTATATAAATGCGTGTGTGAGAAGAGTTTAACATAGCAAACCATATATCTAACCGCGCGCTAGATGGTTTGTAAGCTACCGCTCACCTACAACCTCTGGTCGGACACTCGCATATTATATATGTTCGACCTTGGTGCGGGGCTTATCCATGGATAACACTCAAAAATAAATGAGGCCTGCAGCCAAGCAGAACTGCAGATCACAGAAAGATTGCAGCCAATACATATCTTCGCACGCCCACCACTTCTCCTGTCAGCATTGGACCTCGTTAGATGTTGCTCGGTTAATCTCCGCCCTATGCTACGCTTTCCATATTATATGTGCTGGTTGCTTGCCGAGGGTGTGAGATAATCGTCTTATTTAGCAACGCAAATTCGTCTCCCTTTCTCTACAGAGGTCTGATGAGCCAAATTTTAATGGCAATAGCATTTTAGCAGAGACGAACTCGCTCCATCTACTTCACTGACATCTCTTCTGGGGAGAAAGGGAGCAGTTGAACCCGTCGTGGTTGGTTACTAGCGCTGCGAAACGATAAACGTGAGGGAAAAAGATATCGAGCAGCCGCAATTGTTGCTTCCAGACATCGAAACTGCAATATCAGTTGAGGACTTGAGTGAGAAGTTATTAGTATCTATCGACCTTGAGCTCGCAGCATCAGCAGCAGCTCCAAGGAGTAAACGCATAACAGCTGGCGGGTAGCTAAAGAGACATCCTTCTAATGTGCAAATGGTTTCATATAAAAGACTGATTCAAACATGGCTAGTACATATCTCCCGTCTTCCACCGACTAAGATTGTACCCATTTCATGCTGTGATCAGGATGTTGCTGGTGGTTGTTCTCGTCCTGTCCTGTCTTGGGGTGATGTTAAAAAAAAGCAAGAAAGTTCGCTAACGGTTGTAAATAATCTCGACCCCGGAATAACATTTTCCCGGCCAAAACTCCGTTTTCGACTTCCGCTTCAACCTCCGCAACAAGACCAAGATAAATCAAAAGAAAACCCCCGTCGAGAAAAGCTATCCTCTCTACGCCGGGCACAATGGCGACTCCCAGCAGATACATGTCATCTCTGACGAGAGGCATCGTATCTGCATTCCGACCTTCCATACGACCCAGCTCTGCGGCCGTCCTCCCCTTCCTATGTCCTATACAGCAGCAGGCAAGAAATGCCCAAGTTAGAGCTAAGTCGAAAAAGAGCACTAAGGCCAAGAAGAAGTACAAGACCTATATTCAACATAATATGAAAGAGGCGATCCAATTCACACTTTGCGATGCGATGAGGTATGTCTTCTCCAGCCCAATTGATTTCCTTTGTCAAGGAAAAGTAGTCTTTGAATGAACGAGCAGACACGCTAAGTAAAATCTGCAATTGCTTTTTACATTTCTAGATGGATCCGCGCATTCGAAGTAGGAAGACCACTTTCATCTGTCAAATACGAAGTTCACGTCCGACTACGCTCGACCCGAGGTGGTGCCGTCGTCCGCAACCAGGTCCGCCTTCCACACTCCGTCCAGCCACTCGCTCGCGTATGCGTGATCTGTCCTCCAGACTCGAAGGCCGCAAAGGAAGCTGCCTCAGTGGGCGCTGATGTAATCGGCCAAGAAGAAGTTTTCGAACAAATTAAAAAGGAAAATATTAATTTCGATCTGTGTATCTGCCACACTTCGAGTCTGGCTGCCATGAACAAGGCCGGGCTGGGCCGAATTCTCGGTCCCAAGGGCCTGATGCCCAGCGCCAAGCTGGGCACCGTGGTAGATAACATTGCGAAGACAGTGCGGAACATGCGTGGAGGAACGTCCTACCGGGAAAGAATGGGTGTTGTCAGAGTGGCAATTGGACAGTTGGGCTTCTCGCCTGACCAGCTGAAGCAGAATATTGTCACTCTTATCTCGCAATTGAAGAAGGATGCTTCTATGCTAGATGAGGCGTCCAAGGACGTGTTGGAAGTGGTAGGTATATCCAAGTTCCAGCCAGATTGTGCAGAATGCTGATATTGTATAAAATAGGTTTTGAGCTCAACCAACTCGCCCGGCTTCAGTTTGAATGGGGACTTCAGAAGTCCAGATTCTCCTCCCGTCCATGCCTTAACGGGACTTTGAATCACATTACATTGTATAAATAGTTGTCTTCATTTCCAGTGTTTAAATACATGGCGTTCTATGGTCTCCTTTGATAAAGAGAAATAAATAAATCCGCACATAACTCCCAAAACTCCGTGATATTGCCCAACCCTCGTTTGTCCAATCTACCAGCAAGAAATCAGGAAATCACGTATTAAATTTCCAGCTTCTTCACGGCTGTTTCTGCGTCAGTAAAGTCATCCGTTTTCTCTCCGATAAGCTGATACAGGCTCATGACAGACTGTAATTTTTGCTCCCGGTTCTTCCCATATTGTTTCGTCTGCTGTAATACAGTTTTCAAATCCAGCATCAGTGCCGCTTTTATTCGCTCCATTCTATCCTCTTGCTGGACGATAAACGGATGCTTCTCGCCCACCCTCCCACAAATCGTCCTGATATATAAATACTTGCGTATGTGTCGGTCGAGTCTAGATAGAGATACCATCGGGGCGCGACCGCTGTCACCTCCACTTACACCCATATCACCGTCATCGTCGGGCCCATCACTGTCCTCTGTTTCACTTTCGATAATCCCATCCGAGTCGTCATCGTCGCCATCGCCACCAA
Organism: Blastomyces dermatitidis ER-3; assembly: GCF_000003525.1. Taxonomy (NCBI): domain Eukaryota; kingdom Fungi; phylum Ascomycota; class Eurotiomycetes; order Onygenales; family Ajellomycetaceae; genus Blastomyces; species Blastomyces dermatitidis. The sequence continues at coordinate 4,282,327 of NW_025544777.1, read as the reverse complement.
CCCCGCCAGTAGTTTCCACCTGCCATTTCTGCTTCGCCCTCTCATCGGCGAGCATAAGCCTCTCTTCCAACTCCCCAAGACTCTCTTCAACGTCCAGCAGGTCATACCCAAGCATGACCTCTTTCCTCAACCCCTTCTTCTCTGCTAGGAGAGCAGAAATATCATCAATCCTCCTCTCATACCCATCCCGTATTCCCTTCACATCCCTCTGGAACGCTAGCAGTCCAACTCGAACTTGCTCAACCTTCTCTTCGCCGCCCTTTAGCGCGCTGCCTAGTGATAAGAAATCCTGATAGTTCTCATTGACGAGGTCGAGTAGTTCGTTGTTGAGGGATTGGCTGAGCTCGCGTAATTCAGCTTGTAGGTCGGAGAGGGTTTGGTGGCGATTGGTTAGAGAGGAGAGAAAGGTGGCTGGGTCGAAGGTTGGGGAGAGAAAAGAGGAGCGCGAGAGAGGTTTAGGGAAGGGGAGATTGGAATCTATGTGGTTGTCGTCGTCTATATCAGGGTCGGAGTCGTTTGAGTCGCCGAACTATATAGAAGTTAGTTGTGGGGCTGCGGACAGCTTGAGGGAGGAGGAGGGGACGAACGTAAAATCGCGAGGTCATTTTTTATGACCTTCTTAACTTCTCGGCTTAAATCTGCTAGAGTTGTGTTACAGCAATTGCTTCATGATTAGGGGTTGATATGCGAATGATGAATGATTATCCCGAGCATTGTATGAAGATAATCCGGAATTTGAATATCTGTGTCTTAGTCAGCATCATCTCCCCCCGCTTTTCCTGTTTTGTCCTCCCCAAACGTCCAACCGCTAAGAATCGCGATGACAACTCATCTTCTGCATCTCGCCAGCTTCGTGGATGTGGACAGGCGCTGGGCTGTCTGAAGCAATGCAGCTTGAATGGATCCCGGTTCATTCTCTTCTGCCAGACCAATGTAGGTCTTATCGAGCGCTTGAATCCTCGTAACCTTGGGCCCCTCTTCCCCCCCCGGCCCAAAACTTAGCCAGCTGTTCGCCAGTTCTAACCCCCCCGCAGGAACATACCTGCATGCTTTTGACGAAAATACCGCTGTACAAGTGGAGTGCTGTGGCAATATTACGGGGCCGGCCCCTATCCTCCTGTCTACTATAATAGAACTGTCCCTCCCATAAAATAGTCGCCGATATGGAGGCCAGGTCAGACAACAGCAACAAGAACAACAACTCCCAGAGACTTTGCTCGTCCCTCCCCCCGAACCCGTGGCTCAATCACCCACCCGCCAATTCTCGTGGGCGGACCCGTCTGTTCGACCCTCCCCTAACTACGACATCTCCTCTTGATGAGTCTACCCTTGCACGTCGCACTGCAGCTCTGCGCCAACTGAATGGTCTCCCGCGCGCGTTTCAGCGGAACCATAGACATACCACTTCCATCAGTAGCAGAGCATCTTTGCCTTCCCAGCCTGTGGTAGTTAGGACGTACTCTGCCGAAACTGATGCTCAGACACGGCCATCTGCTATGTCACGAGGCACAGGTATACTAGCAAACGGATCTGCTTCAGATAGGCCACCTGCCCAGCTACCATCCGTTCAGGACTTCGGCATTGACGGTATTCTAAGGGCAATTGAACCTGATATTCAAAGCACTTTGGATGCAATCGCTGAAATATGCGGAAGAAGCAAACTAAGTCTTGCAAACGAGTATGGAAGCCACCGGCCTCCCCTTGGGGAAATTCGTGCCTCGAGCAGATCAATAGATCCTGGCCTACTCCCTGTCGAGGAGGCCAGTTCGAGTAACGAAAGATTAGTTGATCAAAATGTCGTCATTCTCGGTGAGGATACGAGTACCGTCGACGGGCACAGTCGCTTCGCTTTAACATACCGCTCGTTCGTCAATCCACCCGAAGATGTTGGTCTAGCACCATATGGACCAGCTATGCCTCCTACCTGGGGTCAGGAGACATTCTCTCGACAAAATGCTATGTCAACAAGTCATCTATCATCTACTGGAGCACGGGCCCCACCTTCATCCCAGACAAAGGAAGCAAAACCTTCAAGACACAGTTTTGACTGGGCTTTGCTTGGCCGAGAGACGGAGCAGAGGCAGCAGCATCGACACAGCATGTCGACTCAGCCTGTTGTTTCTGAGGTCCACCTAGATGCCCAGGCAGATGGAACATACTTCATGGATACATCATGGGAGTCCTACCATCGGGAGACTTCTGGGCCTACTGAAGACTATTCAGTGGAATCTCCCGTGAACGAATCCCTTCTTCGAATCCGAGCTGAAAGATTATCCTTCCTGGCTGATTTGCAAGGGTGGCTGGCCTGGTTCAGAAATATAGGCCACCGTCTAGATCAAGATGGTGACTCTTCTGCTTGTCAGACTGCTGAAACGCGGCTTCGCGAGGTTCTACAGCGGCAGGGCAATTGCGTTTCCTCAGGCATTATGTCTGCTAACGTTTCTTAGAAATAAATTCCAGCCTCTTATGTTTTCCTCAGGTGCTTAAACTTCCTTTTTATAATCCAGACGTTTCCCTGCTGTATTTCTGGCCTGGCGCACTGAAGTTATTCTGTCTCATTATATACTCTCCACTGAGCCTTTATCCGCTATTCACATTTTACGTTTTGAAGGGCAACTCAATGATATCTAACGATTTACGTATACGACTTATCTGGGAGGTTCTCTTGCAAGAAGTTTATTTGAGCATTGCTATTTTTCTCATTATTTAGTGCCACTCTCCAAAATTGATAGTTAGCAGGCACATACAATACATTGAGCGCAAGCTATCCACATTACAATACACATAACAACTTGGGAGTCAACCGTTTGTACAATACAAATGGATTTCATTCCCATGAAACCTATTTTTCGCCCTTTCTATCTAGCCTGTCCAAGATCTGAAAATGCATGTGGTATAGAAAATAATCATGTATACTCGCTAGAAAATGTACACCAAATATGACCAAAAAAATAAATAAAGAATCATCCAATAAATCACCACAAATCACCCCCGCCCCTCCGCCTCTTCAATAACAGTCCTCGCAAAGCCCTCAAACAGCGGCCTAGACCAACACTTGTGGTACCTTTCCACCAACAAATCCTGAGCCTCCCCTTCCCCTTCCCCCGCCCTCACCCCCTCCACCATCTCTCCAAAACCCACATCAATCGGCACAGCCCCCAAAAACCGCACCCCCATCTCCTCCGCCATAACCTTCCCACCACCGCTAGAAAACACATTACTCACCTCCCCGCAGCACGGACACGAGTATCCGGACATATTCTCCACAACGCCAATGACCGGAATGCAGGTCTTGGCGCAGAAATTGAGCTCCTTGCGCACGTCTGCGGTCGAGATGGCTTGCGGGGTTGTGACGAGGACGGCGCCGGCGAGGAAGGGTTTCTTGTTTTGCTGCTGGTGTGTAGACGTCGTGGCGTTGCGGTTCGTGGTTGTGGGTGCGGGTGTGGTGGAAGCAAGCGTGAGCAATTGCTCTGCGAGAGCGATGTGCTCGTCGCTGGTTCCTGGTGGGGTGTCGATGAGTAGGTAGTCTATTTCCCCCCACAGCACGTCCGTGAGGAATTGGCGGATCATGGCGGTCTTTTTGGGGCCGCGCCAGATTACGGCGTCGCCGCGGTCTCGCAGGAGGAAGCCGAGGGACATGCAGTGGAGGGAGGCGCGGGGTGTGCTTTGGGGTGTGTTTGCATCTTGGTGGGATTGGGGTTGGGTATCTGTATTTGTATTGGTATTATTGGTATTGGTATCTGGTGGTGTTGTAGAATGTTGCGGCGAGGCAATAGTAGTAGTAGTAGCTGTTGTATTTGTATTTGTATCTGTACCGGTAGGTTCGCCGCTGCCCGCGGTGGAGGAGGTGGACGAGTGAGGGGGCGGAGATTTCGCAGAGACATTGGGCGAGGACGGAGCTGCGGAAGCAGGGTGTACTAAAACGGGCATCCAGCCGCCAGGCGCCTGGGTAATTTTCGCATCCTCCTTGCCGACCAGACGTGGTATGGAAGGCCCTGTCAAGTCGACGTCAAGAATGCCTACCGACCGGCCCTGGAGGGTTAGGGCTAAAGCGAGTTGGAGGGTTACGGATGATTTGCCGACGCCGCCTTTGCCGGATAAGACCTATGATTTGTAGTATGAGAAATATGTTAGTTACGGTTCTTGAAATTTGATTCAGGAGGTATGGTGCTGGAGATTTTTGTTTTGCTGTGGTTGTTTTTTGGTTTATCGATAAAGTGACAATTGAGGGGTGCGGAGCAGCGCGAGGAGGGGAAGGGAGGGAAGGGGAAGGATCTTTACCAGCACGATGTTTTTGACGCCGACCAAGGCCATTATTTGTTAGCTGTGGTTCTTTAGAGAATCCACAGTCATCGAAGAGTGCTTAGGACTGATTCCCGATTGTTGTTGGTGGTGGTGTTGTCCTGGTTGTCGTCTTTATTTTTATGTATTTTACTTTATTTTTTTGGATTATCAAGCATCAGAGTGGCGTCATTTGGCAGCACATTCCCCCGGCGTCCGCTCCGTGAACAGCGACTGTACTCCGTACACCAATATTACTCGCATGAAGCATGATAACTTACATCGAATGCCCCCCTATCACAAATCACAGGTATGACAAATTATTTGGTTAAGGGAAGTCATTGATTTTTCGTACTACGACCCGCAAGTCGTTTTTACTCTTTATTGATCTATCTATAATCGTTTACCCTTGCTGCCCTATTCCCGTCTCCCTGCTTCAGCAGCGGCAAACAATAAAAGAGGCGTAGAAGTCAAAAAGCGAGACATAGTTCAGCATTCCATCACATAGAAACTGTTAAATGTTCACGTCCATTTCTGTACCACAACACCTCCACGCTTGTACTCTTTGAGATCTCCTATGACCGCTTCTTTATCAGTCAACTCCGTACTGGGGAACGTCGTCATCAACACCCACGACCGTTGCTGGCTCGCAGGGTTCGCAGCGGCCACGAACGAATATATATCGCCAATCGTATTTGTGGTGTTAAATCGAGTAGTTAAACGCGTTCCATCTCCTAATCGTATTTGGAATGTAACCGTAGGCTGCGACTCATCTATTTTTGGGCCTTCCGGTCTAGTGGCCTCCTCTGCTGCTACTGTTGCTGCTGCTGCTACCATGGGCACGGGGATGGGCGAATTGGTCCCCGAACCCGGCGTTGGGCTACCAAGTCGCTGTCCGCTCCCAGAGAACGGTTTGTACTTGGGTTTTGGCTTCACGTACTTCTCACCATGTTGCTTTATTTCCACGTCAACTTCTTGGCCGGCCTGCACGTTCATTATCGACAGTGGTGCTCGCCCTTGTCGGATGCCATTCAATATCTCTGCGTTTCTAGGGTCGTCGGATCTGTAGAGCTCGCCGTCATCTACAGAGAACCCGTCTTCCCAGAAGTGAAGCGTTCGACTAACTCGGGGGGCTCGTTGAGGGCGGTTGGCACTTGGGTCTGGGATGAACTGGCTTGGTGTATCGTCGCCTCCAAGAGTACGAGCGGCGCCAGTGAAATGGGAACTTCTAGGTTTGTATTCGTCGGCCGGTCTTGGTGCCGTCCTAATAGTAAAGACATGTTAGCCACGCGACAACTGTGGGTAATTGGGTTGTGAATAGCGAGCTTCTCACCTTTTTGCCTTCTCGATAATTTTCTGCTTGAGATCATCAGGGTTCTGGACAGCCAGTCCTGATTTCTCACCTCCAGCAAACATATCTTGCCCTTCATCGGCATCATCATCACTGTGATCATGAGCTCCAGCATCGCCTGAGCCGAGATCACCAAGCGTTGCAAACTTCTTCCTCGGAGCGCTCCGCATACTGGGTTCGGAGGTGAGGGGAGGCGCCGTGCCACCAAGAGATCGACCGCCTGGAGGTTGTACTGATTCATCATAAGACTCAGGGTTATTTCGTGTGGTATCGTCCTGCTCGGGATAGTAATCCGCCATTGCCTCCTCGATGTCCCAATTATTTGTCGCTAAGTACTCTCTGGCCTGCTCGAAATATGCGAAATGAATAAGTGGAACGTGGCAGATGAAAATTACAGGCGATTCATAGAAAGGAACTTACCTCCGCAGGAGATATTCCCGTAATACCACAGAGCTGGGAGATCAAATCATCCTGTTCCGCCTGAGGAGGGGCCATGGCGCTGGAGGTTCGTAGGTGCTGCGGTTGAAAAGATCCGGCAACGGCTTCACCGCTGGCCTAGGGTATTGAAATACAACTAAGCAAAGAATGCTCTCGAAGGCGAATAGTATCTAGATACAGGACACAGAAATTGAGGAGATGAAGTCGTAGGAAGATGAAGCGAAGACAAAGCTTGCGTCAACCCGTCAAGCTCCAAAGGGAACAACAAGCAAGTGAAGGGAAGCAGCTGCTGACCTAAGCAAGACGTCACGGCTGCCTGGCCTGGTTAATTTGATATAGTAACGGCTGTAAATTCCTCAGGCTCGCGGTGGTTTTTGCTGTGCTGGAAAATATGTAGAAAATACGATTTGATATAAAATTGTAATCTGAGCTTAAATAAAGTAACATATAAAATTTGACCATCTTGGTAATTATTTGGAATTGGGATTCTACATGTTATAGATATTGGATATTTAGGTGACTTGACTTCTGTCCAGGTCAGGTGACTCCTGGCTGGTTCCGCTTTCGCTTCGATCATCGGCGGAGAAATCAAAGTCAACGAGATACACTGGATACCATTTACCAAATTACCATATACCATTTATGATATAGTATACACGGCACCTCTCACATTTCCAACCCAATTGCCATTGGTAGCTCTGGTTTATACGGCGCCTCTCCTACAGTTACCCAACTGTGCTCGATCGAAACCGGCTATTCCTCCCCCCTCTCTACATCCATACTCTACACAGCTCCAACAATGGCGTCTGGAGACGATTCGCACTCGCGGATAGAGCTATACGATTCCGCCTTGACCCTACCCTCCGACTCAGAAAATTATTCAGCAAACAACGAGCTATCCTCATCACCTCTGTCCTCCTCGAGTTCTCCTATAATCCTCTACAAACCGCCAACCTTCTGGGGTTTACTACGGGGCGCGGCTATCAATCTACTCCTTCCATTTGTCAATGGTCTGATGTTGGGCTTTGGTGAACTGCTGGCTCATGAGGCTGCGTTCAGGTTAGGATGGTCCGGCACCAAGGTAAGACATTTCGTGTTGATTTATTTGTATTCTTTCCCCAAATGAGCATAGGCGTGGTGAAAATGCGAATGAATGGCGACATGATATTCCGTTCGGGGTATCTACCTACATACATCAGAGTGCACACTAAGAAATCCCGATTAGATATTTCCCACGTATCGGCGATCATATCCTCTTGGGCCTGGCATTGAAGTCCGTGAGGCCCCGCGTGAAAGACGGTCATGGAATAGTTTTTGATCTGGATTCGATGACTTCGATGGAGTAATAAAGGGCCACGATACATTCCATTTGACTATAGAATGGTAGTGCATTTGTACCATCCAGAGATATTGGGATATCGTCTTCACACTTTCTCCCTCTGTTAATGGCATTTCTATTAATTGTATAGTCTCCCCCCCTGCTATATATCGGGGTTAAAAATCTGGGATTGGCGAATGGCGTCTAACGAACTTCCTAGCTGCTGCTTATTTTCAAGAACTACTACCAAAGTACTCTGTACTGTGAGCATGTACTGTGCGATTTATATCACCATTTCAACCTTGGGCGGCAGAACGAGCATGATAGAAATAATAAACCAGTGACTACTGTAGCCAAGCTCTTTTTTGCTGCTTGTAATATCCGCCCTTGGGCTCTTGTGTAAAAGCGTTGGTGTGTGTTCTGTTCATGCTCCGAAATATGGATGGTTTGCGGAGTCGGCAAACTTTCCCCGGAACGTTCGAAAAGAGACTTTCCGGAGCCTCATCAAATTTTTTGGCAGAAGCTCGACCTCACACCTCCAATACACACTCCACGGCCCAACAGCACGCCCACCACGCCCCGTTCGCATTACACGGCTCCCATATCCTTTTTATACTATGTTGGTCAAGGCAGCTGTCAGGCCGTGGGCCGCGGTACCTGGTGGGACAAGGCGAACACTGGTCTTTTCACCGCACTCCTCCCGATCAGTCAGTCTCCCTACCTCCATATATCTACTGCACATGCGTCGCAATTGCGGCAGATAAATTTTTACTAACTACCTTATTCCTTCTAGCTCTCTACAATTACAGCAAAGAAGTCGTTTCAATTACGATCGCGGACGTCAACACAAAATGCTTCCGGACTGATAAGCACATCATGGAGCCCGGGTCTTCTCCCAGCCGCTGGCGCATCGTCCTCTCGCTTCAATTCCACCGCGGCGTCACCTAGCCCAGCCGCCGAGCCCGCCGCATCTGTGGCTATCGACTCTACCGTGAATGCGCCGGTATCTAGCGGCGCTCAGGCAATTGATTCGCTTTCTGCTGCGGACCTCGTGAGCGTGGACATTTCCCAGATTCCCGAAAAGCTAGGCTACTTAAAAGCAATCGGTTTAGATTATGGCTGGGGTCCTTCGCGAGTAATAGAAACCGTCCTTGAATCGCTTCATATTTACGGCGGGCTTCCATGGTGGGGTGCTGCGATAGGGACTTCGGTGCTGCTCCGTTTGTTCGTGTTGAAATTTGCCATGGGGGCGTCCGATACCTCCGCCAAGGTAGCCAGTATCAAACACATCACTCAGCCATTCCAGGTGGAGATACAACGGTGTTACAGAGAAAACGACACTGTTGGCTTGCAACGTGTGCTACAGCAGCGGAAAATCATCAATGAATCACACGATATAAAGCTCAGGAGACTGGCTTATCCATTGGTGCAACTTCCACTCAGTTTCGGCGCCTTCCGAGTCTTGCGAGGCATGTCTGCATTGCCAGTACCGGGATTAGATTCTGAGTCCTTCCTTTGGCTCTCTAATGTCACAGTGCACGATCCATACTTTATCCTCCCCATCACAACCGGACTTATAATGCACTATACATTCAAGGTTCGTTCATGCGGCTAATTCAAACCCTTTCGTATCCTACCTCGTTGTTTTCTCTCTCTCTATATATATTCAACTATTCTAATAATCTTGAATCAGCTTGGTGGTGAAAACGCTGGCGCAAACGACCCCACCGCGATGATGGCCAAACCCATCTTGCTCTACGGCCTCCCAATTCTATCGACCGTTTGCACATCCTTCCTACCAGGAATCCTCCAGATTTTCTTCGCCACAACCTCAGTGTTAGCAATCGGCCAATCCTACGCCTTCCGCCACCCTTCCATCCGCGCCATGACCGGAATGGCGCCCTTCCCCAGCCCCGCCGTCATTGATACCACAGCCTCCGAACCCAAAGCGCGTATCCTCGAAGTCCAAACAAATAACCCCGAGCAAGCCCCGGACCAAGTCGAGACGGTGCCTAAAGTCAGCTTCATAGACCGATTCATCACCAGCTTCCAAAGGTCCGTTAGCTCCACTCGTAAGAAGATGGAAAGTTACACCGGCCAGAACGAAAAGGTCGAGACGTTTGCCGATGGGACCCCCAAGTCCCGCTTGACGAAGAAGCAGCTTGAGGACGCTATTGCTTATGAAAATAGACGGAGGGAAGAACTCTCTATTGAGCGGGAGACGCGGAATAAAGAGCGACAGATGGAGTATAGACGGAAGCTTGCAGAGAAGAAGAGGAAACAAAGAGAATTATGAGTTTGAGGAACGAGCTTATTTAGTTCTGGGCTTCTTAAAATCTCTTTTGTGCTCTTTTACAATAAGCTTCCCTTCTCCCTTTGTTATTAGAGATATCTTTTGTATTTCTTCAAAACTGTACATGTATACTTTACCTCTTGAAATGGCGTGGGAGTCTTCATCTTATTTTATTTTATTTTATTTCCCTTCTCTCTTCCCCTATCATCTGCTCAGCTTTGGTTTTTCCCCTTCCTTTCATATCTTCCTCCTCATTGTATTCTCCTCATTGTATCTCTGCTATTTTTCACCCCTTCAAATTCCCCTCACGTTTATCGTCCCCTCTCATGCCTCCATCTGTCCCTTTAGCTAGCATATAGACTTGTTTACTATATTCCTATACTTGTCAACGCGGGTAAATGTTACCCTGTTTCTTCGACTACCCCTACACATGTATGTATGTATCAATTCAGCGGGATTGCATTGAGGAAAAAGAAAAAGAAAAAAGAAAAGCCAAGAAAATAGAAAATAAAGATAAATAAATAAAGTGTAACGAGGAAATGGGAATACTCTTTCCGGCTGTCTCGTCCTGTCTCGTACCTACTCAGCAAGCATGGTCAAGAAAAGGAGAACTAACCAAGGATGAAAACTCCCCTAGAAGAATTTGCTTTCCCGGCCGACTCTGCTTCTAGGAATAAAGGATATGCGATTAACCCCTTTATCCCTTTAGACACTACTCCTCAGGATGGAATGGAACAGCTCCAGATATTAAAACAAATATATCCCCTGTTACTACTATAATCAATCACCCAAGCAGCACGATGTAATAGTTCAGAGTATCCTCAAAAAAAAAAAAAAAAAAAGGAATCTTTCGACCTATCATGTCATCCCTAAAATATGATGCCATTGGCAAAAATTAGTTTAAAATAAAGCAGTCCGGTTTGTTCCATCTAATATACTCCGATATTGCTATGCCATTTTACGTTCAAAACCAATAGATACGACCAGACCTGACCAGACCAAACCAAAACCCAAAAACCGCAAAAAGCCCGCAGTTAAGCTCCTCCCCAGATAAAAAAAGGCATCCAGCGGTTCAGTTTAATACACGACCAGCATTGAAAATATAAAAAAAGTAGGGATCCATCGATACGAATCCATCACGAAGAAGGGGCGGAAGTGTTAAAAAAGATACCCCCCCTTCCCAACTCATCGAAACAATCTCCTCCCCCCCACCCCTCGAACACCGCAAGTAAACGAACCCTTAATCCCCGTACTACCCATACTCAACGCGCCAAACCCAACACCACCCCCTTCGGCATCCAGCTTATACCGTCTAAGAGCCTCGCGCAGGTGTGCGGGGAGGAGTTGGCCGCGGTGCGGATTTGGGGGCGGTTCGAAGGGGGGTCTTTGCTTTTTCGGCTTGGGGGGTGGTGGTCGTGATTCGGGCGATGTGGAGGAAGAGTTGGGGATTGTGGACGTGAAGGATTGCGAGCCTGGTGGGGTGTGGAGGGAGGTTGGATCTGTGCGTGGTTGAGTGTGCGGTTGTGGCTGTATTGAAGGAGGGGGGACAACGGCGGTGGTGGGTTGAGGAACAGTGGGGTCAGTCGTCTTGACGCCGTTGGCGGAAGATGGTTCTGCTTTCACGGCAGCCATTCCATTCTCTTTCGGTTCCGGTTCCGTTTTAACCATAGAAGGTGCGCCTGATTCAGTCATACTGCTGCTCGATTCGAAAGTCTGCGGCGGTGCCTGGGTATCTGAGACCGGGTTCGTCGGAGCTGTGGGATTATTCGGCTGCGTAGGCTGTATAGACTCCGTAGATTCAGCAGCAGCAGCTTCCTCCTCCGCCTCTTCCTTGGCCAACGCAGCTTGATATTCCGCATACGCAGCTCTATCCGCCGCGTCCGCCCACTCTTCCTGCACCGTCCGCGCCTTCTCCACCAACTCTCCAACAAACACTTTCGTGTAGCCGCTAATAGTCGTAATGACATTCGGGGGTACGGACTGCGACAGCGTCTGATTCACAATCTTGCGTACCATGGGTTTATTCAGCTTCGCGCGCTTGAAGAAGTCGTACCGCGACGACTGAGCGGGCGTAAATGCGTCGATAAGAATCCTGTTACGGTATTGTTTTCACCAAGTTAGCTTCTGTACGAAAATATCGGACGTATCAAGGACACATCCCATAAATCAAGGCATTAAAAAAAAAAAAAAAAAAAAAAACGGGACAAAGTAAAGAAAAACCAAAAACTCACGCAAGATTCTTCCTCTCAGCCTCCGCCTCCCTCGCCGCCCCATCCCCATCTCCATCCGCATCCCCCCCTCCATCCTCCCCCTCCTCCAAATCCCCCTCATCCCCCTCATCCCCCTCCTCTCCCTCCTCCTCCCCCTCCCCTAACTCCCCAAGCCCACCCCCATCAACAACCGTCCCCCTCAAACTCCCCGACCCCTCCCCCTCCCCCTCCCTCTCCCTCTCCCTCTCCCCCTCCCCCCCTTTCCTCCCACCAACCCCACTCCCCTTCCTCCTCTTCCGCCCCTGCCCCTGCCCCTGCCCCAGCCCCTGGCCCCTCCCATCCACACTCCCGCCCCCAAACGACCCCGTAAAGCTCCCCGTCGCGCTCGCGCCATCCGCCTCAGATTTCGCGCTCGTGGCGCTGGCGCTGTAGACGCGCGGGTCCGTGTCCTGCGAGGCGGGGAAGGAGGTTTGGCTGAGCGGGTGCACGCGTTGGCGTTTGTGGGAGAGGGCGCTGGCGCTGGCGCTGGTGCTGATGCTGGGCCGCTTTTTGGGCGGTTGGTTGGGGAGGGAGAGGGGCGCGGGTGCCGGCGCGGGCGCGGGCGCGGGCGGTGGGGAGGTTGACATTTCTTTTTTCTTTGGCGGGTTTGGGGGTGTCTCTCTCCCTCTCTCTCTCTGTGTGTGTGTATGTGTGTGTGTGTGTGTGTGTGTGTGTGTGTGTGTGTATGGATGTGTGTATGTGAGAGAGAAGTTGTAGCGTAATGAACCGCGGCTCTCTCTGACCTCTGACCGGGTGAGGTCAAAGGTGAAATGACGCGCTTGCTCGGTTGGGTAAAGCTACGGGTTGAAAGGAGGGCCCGGTTGCAGCGATAGTTATGTGATGGTTCTGCGTAGTTTCATTAGATGGAAAGGTGAGCGAGGCCGTATTAGGTGATGTCCGCCGTTAGTTTTATGTGTCTCTGCTTCAATGAATGTGCTCCTGAGAAAGCCGGCGTCGGAATAATCATGTGACCTGGATTCTCCGCCGCCGTCGAATCCATAGATATTAGAATACTTCGCTATATATATATAAAAGAGAATTTCATTTCTGAAATCTATTTGTATTTGTTCAATCTGATGTTTAGATCATAAATTTTATTTCAATAAAGATTTCATGTAGAAACAGTAAACAATCAAAGTTGAAGAGACAGAATATATCATTTACTACTTCAATTTTGAATTTTAGAAAGAGTAAAGAATAGAATTTAAAGTGAAAAGAAAGAAGAAAGAGGTAACTTAATCAACCTTCTTTTTTTTTTTTTTTTTTTTTTTTTTTTTTTTGGAGCAAGCAGAAAACTATTAAATAAATAAAATAACATAGGTCATAATTAAGAGGAGAATCATTAGAATGAACAAGCAAGTAGATAAGATAGCGCAAAAGCCGAAAAGAAAAAATAAAGTAAAATAAACGAGCAAAAACCGAAAAGAGAAGAAAAAATCTCGTTCCACTTCACAGCCACGAACTGAGAACTCTCAACTGCAAAACACCCCATCCACGCCTCCCCTCCCCTCCCTTAAAACACATGCTCCCCAATCCGCGGCGCCCCGCCCCTCCAGTCATTCCGCTCATAGTAGCGGAAGACAAGATCGTACCCATCCAAGTCATGCACGATGCGATCAACACGGCGATACCCCGGGATCCGCTCCATCTTCTCATTACGCACGGCCGCATTGGTATCGCGTTTCACCTGGCGCTGGTGGTCTTGCTGGTCCTTCTGGTGATGTTCTCCATTCACGGTCCCGTTACTGGTGATGCCGGTGGTGGCATCTGGTTTCTTCTTAGCTTCAAATAGCGTCACGCTAAAACGGCCCGGTTTGAAAATATCCACGACATGCTCGACGATTTCGGACGTCTCGCGGCCGCTTTGGAGTTGCGGGACGTTGGTTTCGAAGGAGGCGTAGGAGCAGTGGGGTTCGGGTGTAACATGGACGGTGAAGTAATGTGAGCCGGTGCTGGGCTTGGATGTAGCTTCGTTTGCATCTGTAGTAGGGGCAGGGGCCGGGACGACGCCATTGGCGGAGAATCCGCATGGGGTGAAGAGGTATGCGTCGACGCGGGCGCCGGGATACTTGCTTGTCGGGTAGATGTCAGTGAGACCGCATGATTCTGCCACGACGGTGCCGAGGCCGTGGCCTTCCGTGGTGAGTTCGGGGGGCAGCGACTGTTGATCCATCTCTGAGCCCAGGTCGTCGCTTGAGTCTGAGGTGTTGCTGAAGACGTCTAGGTGTTCGTCGTTGTTATTGTTGTCCTTTGCTTGTTGGAGATGCTTGTTCCGATGATGGCTTCGGTTGGAGCGACCGCACTCGCATGGTCGAGGTAGAATTGTTTTGCATTCTCCTCGTCCAGGTCAGTCATCAGTATCTCGAGAGTCTCGTCCTCCTCGTCCTCTTCCTCCTTAGCCGAGTTGGCAGTAGTAGTAGTAGTGTCTGCTGTCTTGGGATCCCCAGGGAAATCGAGGACCTTCACCGGCGGATCATTGCTTGGTGTGGACGGTGGGGTCAACACAGTATACGGCTCGGTCAGGTAGAGATACCAATGCTCTCCATTCATTTTGCCAATCATGTATGCGCTACCTCCAAGGAATAGCTGGTCCATCGCCTTGACCTCATCACGCCAGCTACGATGGGGACCGCGCTGGCGATCAGGGAACAAGAAGTTTTTTCTGCTATAGAAGACGCGGTACGGAGCAGCCGCAGTTTTGATCCCACGACCAGCTGGGGCGGTATTCTTGGGGAAACCGGCGTATACGGCAGCAATCTCGAGGATGCGAGGCAATCCAGAGAGCAGGGTAGTGGTCCCACAGGTCTTGAGAATGAGCTTATGGGGGAACACAAACATGCTGGATTCCGAGAGAAGGTAAGCGTCGACATTGTCGGATTCGATGATTGACAAGACTTTGCAGCTGACAAGGTCAAGCATGTCCTTCCATACCTCCACCGGAACAACTTTGAGGCCTGTAGGCTCTGTCGATCCGAGGAGGTCCTGGGGAGACGGACCAAACCATACCTCTAAAAGCTTTTCGGGCCCTGCGATGATTATGAAAGTCAGCATATCAAGGTAACAAAACAATTTAGGCGCAACGAACCTTCAAAGGCAGTGCTCGAATCAAGATCCAAGGTAGCCTCATGATTAATTGTCAAGGACGACGTCCCCATGAATGAGGATGGTGATGCCGTGTAATTCTTCAGGATCTCGATGTTCACCATATCCCAAGCCGCGAAACGGAATCCAGGTATAAATTTGAACAGGGAGAAAGAAAGCGAGCAAAAAAAAAAAAAAAAAAAAAAAAAAAATAGTTGGAGGAAGGTTACTCCCTTTCCGCTTCGTGCAAAAGACCCTTGGACGCGAGCGAAAGACCTCTTTTGGTTATTGAAGCACAATCTTCCACCCAGACGAACAATGCGGTGTCCGCCTGAGATAGAGGAAGGCCCGAATTTGGTGTGGAGGCCTACGACAGCTGGCAACCTATGCCAGCAAGATGTAAAAACCGATGTGTAGCGGTACCTGCCCCGAGAGAGGCGTTATGGGGGTCTGGCGGAGAGGGGGATGAAGAAAGCTCTGGGATGGGGAATTGTGGCTAGTCCGATGCGTGAACCCCCGCACTGGCAAGATACCGATACCTGTAAAAGTATCGGGTCCAGCAGACGAGGAGATCTGCCTTTATATAAACAGACAAAATGGAAGTGTTATGTTGGGATTTGGTATTCCCGTGCGGGTTTGCGAAAGGCTCGTTATCGTGGTCTAGTTTTTTTTACAAAAAAAAATAAAAAATAAAATATCGAGATGTCAGTTGAGTTTGGGCGGAAGCGGGAGCAATGAATTGGGGCAGTTGATTATGTATTTCTAATTTCGAGAGACAAATGACCGGGAGGTGGTGTAACATGGCCGAGGTGGCGACTCTTTCTGATAGGTATAGGGAATAATAGACAGGAGGAGGGGGGGAATATACAACCTACTTTGCGGGCTTGGAGAGAAATCGCAGGAGATCCTTACGGCTCATGGAGCGAATGTGGTGTTTCTCTTCAGCGAGTCAAAATGAGGCAGCTCATCTGCACACCTTAAATCATCGACAACTGCTTTTAAAACAGCTCTATTCCTCGCGGGATAGAATGTGAATGGCGTCCTATCTCAAGCAGAGGAGAACGGGGAGGCGAATAAACCAAGTCGCCAGTCGACCAGTCGATCAAGCGCTGCTGCACTTGCACTTGTAGTTCAACAGGGAGGTTTCAAATAAAAGCACACAGGATTGTGTAGAGAAAAAGAATAGCAGAAGCTGGACGAAGTGACTGGGGGGGGGGAATTGGGGTGAAGGGTTGGTGTAAGAAGAAGAAGAAGAAATGTTGTTGTGTGTTTGTATGACAGACAGACAGACAGCAGGTGGTGGGGGGGAGTTTTTTTTATGAGTGAAGATGATGAGGAGGAAACAACAACAGAGTTTGTGTTAATTAATTATTAGTTAGTGGGAAGTTACTTACTTTTTAATAAGCCACACACACAACACACAATTCAACAGCAGCCAGTTCAGCAAGAACAATTATTAATACATACAAGAGGGAGTTGATGAAAGGGAAGAAGAAGGGAAAAAAAGATGCAACAGTCACAGGTTGTGGCCGAAGTCTTCTTCTTCTTCTTCTTCTTCTTCTTCTTCTTCTTCCTTTACTCTCCTTATTTTTCAGTCGCTGCACGCCACCAAGTAAGTTAACTAGTTAACTAACTACTCCGTACACATAGTTACAAAACACTTTTTTTTTTTTTCTGAGCTTTGGGCGGGTCCAGCTCACACAAACCCAGATCCAAGAACTCTGCGGGCCTTTTGACTAGATAATGATGATAGTAAATAGTTAGTGAATTTCTACTTGTTCCTATCTTCATTTGTGTGTGTTATTTCCCATGTATAGCATCCAAGAGGACCAAGAAGTGTGTATATCCCGGATCATTGTTGTTCCGGCATCCCCCGTCCCATCCCCCAAAGAGCAGGTGACATTCCAACCAACCAACCCAGCATCGTCGCTTGACTCCGTACGGAGTATACTCTATCTCTATACTTGAATAAACTCTCTGGTGGGGAGGGAAATACCAGGATAAAGGAGAGAAAAGGGGGAAAAGGGGAAAAGGGGAAAAGGGGAAAAGGGGAAAAGGGGAAAAGGGGAAAAGGGGAAAAGGGGAAAAGGGGAAAATATGATATCTTAAGAATGCATGTTGAAAACACATCCAACGTTGCTTGGCTAGCTAGAAAGAAAGGATCTCGCTATTTCTACTATGAGACTTGACTTGCATCTTTGTATCCGCTCGTCCTAAACAAGCAGAAAATGGGAAAATGGATGGGGCAAAAATTACACAAAAAAGTACATCTCTATTTATTTATTTATTTATCTATTTATCTATTTATCTATTTAACTATTTATATAGTTACGGAGCAGGCTCTAAATTTGAACTCTCCCGTAACCCTCTTTTCAAATAACTAGTCAACAAACCCCGCCCCCACTCACTCTCTGCTCTCAAAATTTAGTATTTTTTTGCCCAAATATCAAGTCTTTCAAGGGTTGTTGAATAATACATAATGATAACTAAATAATTATGATGATGATGATTTGTGTGTTGCGTCCAGGCCTTGCTCATCATCACAGCCAGCCAGCCAGCCAGCCAGACAGACGCCAGCCCCCTGCAGGATTAAATCTTGCAGTACATTATATGTATGTATGGATATACCTAACACCTACCTACAGGGGGGTTACGCTGCGTAGGTTAGGTGTAACGGAGATGTCCTCTCGTACGAATGTGGTCTCGTCTGGGGTGGTGTTGATTTCCTCATATTGAGATTGGTTTCTTTCTTGCTGCAAAGCTGCAGGGGATTAATGAATGTGTAGCTGCATCGTATGTATACATATTGATCCATTTATTTTGATCGAAAAGTTTTAAAATAAATGTGTAGTATCCGGAGCAGGTAAAGTTATTTATTTAGTAGACACAGAAAAAAATGCACACTGCCTGGGTAGGTAGCAAGCAAGTGCCTTTTCAAACCCCGTCCCCCCCCCCCCCCGGTTCAACGAAACGCCGTTTCATCCAAAACGAAAAGGAAAAAGAAAATAAAACTCCGTCAAAACTCCAGTCCCCAAATAAATGCGGTTCCTTTTTCCGCCATGGGGAAAACCCCTAGCCAGCCAGCCAGTCTCGCGCGCAGGCCGAATAGCTTCCGTCCCAGGAGAGGAGACCCTCCCTCCAGGAACACAAAAAATCAGCAAGGGCAAGGGGAGGAAAAAAAAAAAAAAAAAAAAAAAAAAAAAAAAAAAAAAAGAGTAAAAACACAAATCGCATCATCATCAAATATCATCTCCCCACAATCGCATTCGCCAATCCCACCTGCCCACCGTCCAGTATCCTCCCCGCGATAATCTCCCCAACCTTTTCAGCAAGCCTCCCGCGCACTTCCTCCCCCTTCCCCTCGCGCACCTCCTCCAAAACCCCATTCGTCAGCATCGCCGCCATCCCCCGCGGCTTCTCGTCGTCCGCCAACGTCCCCAACACCGCCAATATAACACCAATAACCTTCTCAGCCTCCAACTTCCGCACCCCTTCTTCTAATCCCCCCGGCCCCGCTCCCGCTCCCGCTCCCGTCCCTGTCGTCGTTGCCGTCGTTGCCGTCGTCGCCATCGTGGAAGAAATCGCATCCTTCAGCACAACCTCATACGTCCTCAAATTCGGCACGATGAGTTCGCGCACCACGTCCACCCCGCCGATGGACTGCAGGCCGATGATGGCGCCGTAATGCGTGCCCAGCGGCTTGCCGGGATCCAGGAAGTTTTTCAAAAAGGTGCGCGCCAGCCGCGGGCGCAGCGTGTGTGAGGAGTGCGAGTATTTGCGCGCTATCATGCTTATGAGCGAGGCGGCGAGGTCGCGGAGGACGAAGTGTTCGAGGGGGTCGGTGGGGGTGGGGGTGGGGGTGGGTCCGGCGCCGGTGGAGAGAGTTGTGGAGCCTAGTTGGCGGCCGATGAGGCAGGTTAGGACTGGGGGGATGAGGGAGGGGACCTAGATATACACATGGACATATGGCTTGTTAGATTTTTGTGTTCTTTGGGCAGAAAATATAGGGAGGGATTGGTTGGGTTTGTTTGTTGTAGACCTGGTAAACTTACGTATGGATCTACGTAGAGCGTTGTATTCTGAATCAGCGCCTCGGTCATATGCATAACTTGGGTCAGGACGAATAGATCCTTAAGGCTATGCGTGACTTTCTCGGAGATGAACTGGACGAAATACGGCACGAGCTGATGCAGGCCCGGATCCTCTTTCAGACTCGAAAACGCAGAGAGGCGGTACTCCTCGTTCAACTCGTCTAGAAATGCAGTGCACACTTTCTCGAAGTAGAGTTGTAGTTCTTTGGAGAGGATGTGCTTGACTAGCGGCTTGACGGAGACGTTGTCGTTTCCGCTCATCGCAGCCAAATTGGCATTCGCATTGGGACCCTTGGAAACTAACTCGATATTCCGCGAGTCGGCCCCTGTGGGGTTCTGTGGTATTGTAGGTTGCACGCCCTCGACGGCCAACCAATGCGCTTTAATCAAGCGACAAAATATGAAATCAGCTACCCAAACGGTCGACAAAAAAGGACACGACAAACACTTCTCAACCAAAGGAGAGAGAGAGAGAGGAAAAAAAAAAAAAAAAAAAAAGAAAACAAATACACACCCGTAAACGTAATCTCCCTCGGCACCCTGGGCAAGGGCGCATTAATCAACTTCTCAAAATCCACCTCGTCATCCTCCACGTAAAAAAGCGGCTGCCCGGGGCCCAGCGTCGCCTCGCCAAACCGCAACGGCCTCGTCGACTCATATCCATACAGCGGCTCCACATCCAGCACGCGCAGGGCATGCGAGACATCCTGCGTCGTCAGCAGCGTGCGTTTCGCATGCCGCATGAACTTCAGCGCCTCCTCGAGCACCTGCGAGATGCGGTATTCGACATCGCGCGCGAGGTTCTCGACAACTTCGTCGTTGAGCGCGCCGATGCCGACGGATTCCGCGACGTCGCGGATGTTTTCTGGGTTCCACACGGACATCATATATAGATATATTCGTTTTCCTTTTCTTTTTTTTCCCCCTCTGTTCGTTTGGGAGGTTATTCTGCTACGCGTGTGTCGGAATATAAAATTGGGAGCGAGAAGGGTGCGGTGGTTTGCCCGGGGGGGGGGGCGGGGGGGGGCGAGGAGCGGGGTTCGATTTGACAGCAGGAATATGAAGATCGTCGTATTCCAGCCAGCCAGAACAGTTTACCCCCCTTCTTGAATCAACGCTCGAATCTAGAATGCGACGGAGGTCGTGGGCGGTATGGGTGTATACGGCGGTAGGTGAGTAAGGCGTACCTCTTAGCGGACGCGCATCCTGAGACTGGCCACTCTCCGCAGTGAGTGAGTGAGTGAGTGGTTCCGTCGGGTGAAACAAGGTTGATCGGCTATTGAACAGTCCAATACCAGCCCGCAGTACGAAAGCTAGCTGTATGGAGGGACTTTGACACGCCTGGTTAGCGAAGTAAAAGGTATTGTCCAGCGCTGAACTGCGGAAGTCTGACTGCACCTGTGGTCAGAATAGCCCGCCGGACCAGCATTGTAACTGTACCAAGCTCCTAGCGCCGCTTTACGCAGTACATCTTTACTCTCTTTTACAAAGCTTTCACCAACAGCAAATATAAACTAAGAAATAAATACTATCACAAAGAAGTATAGACACTGGGATTTGTTTTTGAGTTAAAATGAAAATCTGATAAATAAGAGTTCCGCCGGCTACAAAGGGAAAACAACAACTGTTTGAATGGTATCATGGATGGTAGGGAAAAAAAAGCGGTAAGTAAGGAGACACAGCACGCGGAGATCTCTTGTCCTCCTCCGGCCTAATCATAGAGTGGAGAATAGCAAGCACCTCGGTGTATCAAGAAAAAGACCCAACACTATCGAACTACTTGAAAAACGATCCACACCAACTTTTTGCTTTGGAAAAAGACACAAGTATCTCCGGCAAATCCTTCCACGCAGGGCACAGGCAAACAGTATTCTGCAGCGGTTTGCAAAACAACTTGTCAAACACAGCATAAACCCAGAGGTAATGTATTATTATTTGCCTGTGCATAACCTTGCGCGGTGTAGGTTAGCACAAACCGGAGGCCAGATCGAACGGGGAGTTGGGAAGTATTAGAAGTGCTCTCACACACATGTTGTGACCAAGTAACAAAATAAAATAAATTACAAAACAAAGTTTAACAGAGCAAGCGGGTAAAACGGTTTGAGGGATCGCCAGGATCACTTGGCCGCTGCAGTAGGAGCTTCGTCCGTTGACGGAGCCGCAGCTTTCTCAGGCTCAGATGCGGAAACTGGGGCAGCAGCTTCAGCTGGAGCTTCGGCGGGCTTGGCATCATTCGAAGGGGTCTCAGCTGCCTCTTTAGCAGAACCGTTGGTTTCGGTAAGAGTGGCTTTCCCTTGGGCAGCAGGTGCGGATTCTGGGGCAGGAGAAGGTTCAGGGGTGTCCTCCTTCAGGGTGACAGTTTGAGCGCTCTCTTGCAGCTCACCACCCTTGCCGCCGTACGACTTGGGAAGCTCGTCAGCAAATGCGAACTCGCGAGCAAGATTCGCACCATTAGTGATTGGGTGGAACTTCCGGATGGTGTTCTTGCTCAGGAACACCTTCAACGCAGTGAACACCCAACCCATGAGAGTGGGCACATTGACGAAAAACTTTTCTTTCAGAAGCTCCGGGTACGCTGTGCTGAACACGTCGATAGTATGTTTGGTAGCACTTTTAATCGAAGGGTTCAATCGGAGGAAGCTGACGTTCTGATAATCATGCACCTGGATCATCTGGTAGGGGTCCTCGCCAGAGTAATCGATCACGGATTTGGCCTCGCTGAGCTTCAAATCTTTAACAGCCATTTCCATCAATGCAACTCTCCACTTGATGAATCTAAAAGTCGGCGACAGTTAGCAATTGGAGCCAAAGTGGGGACGGAGCTGATAAAACCCACTCGTCAATATCGCCAAAAGTGCGGTTAACATCTTTGACGGATCCGTAAATGTTCCAGGTGAAAACGATATTTCCTTGATTTTGGTCCTTGTAATTCGCAACATAGCCAAGCCCCTGAAACTTGGCTGAGCTATAGGAGGTGTTTTCAACCAGCGCCAAGGGGTTCATTTTCTTGCGCCATTCCAGAGCTTTAGTGAGCTGCTCCTCGGCCAGTTTGACGTTACCCTCATTTGCACGGAGGAACTTGATCAAAACATTGACGGTTGGTATGTCATCGGAATCCTTGAGGGTGACGCCCCACATCTCGTTGTAGGCAGCCTTTTTGAGAATGGATGCGAGCTTTTCGAAAAGCTCGCTGAGGGCCGGGTTCTTGGACAAGTACTCAGGCCGCGTGTCAACAGGGGCTTCGGGAGGCTTGTCTTCGGAGACGGGCTGGCTCTTCTTTTGGTCGCTTTGCTGTACTTCAATGGCATCCACATCGGGCTGCTGGGCGGGGGAGGCAATTGGGTCCTTAGTTGGAGCGGCTACTGGAGCATCAGTCGTAGCAGCAGCGGAGGGCGCATCGGTAGTGGGATTTTCTGTTTGTTTATCCTTTTCATCCTGAGAAGCCTTGTTGCTGTTGTCAGTCGCAGATTGTTGTTGGTCCTGTGTATTCTCGGGGGGCTTCTGAGCGACGGGGGTATCCGCAGCATCCGCAGCAGCTGCAACGGGCTGGGCTGCTTTCTCAGTTTCCGACATTATTGCCAGAGGAAATGCGATTAAGCTATATATATGTGTGTGAGAGAGTGTACGAGGTCCCTGGTGAGGAGAGGTCAGTCCACGCGTTACGAGACGTTGAACGTAGCATTGGCTGGAACAACCAAACGTGAGACAGGGCGGAATAGCTGGGACCGTACCGTACCAGAAGCAATGCTCTTTGTGAAAGAGAGATTCGCTCGCAGTTTGCGATAGCAGATAGAGATTGTTGAGAGGAATGAGAAGCAGTTGAGCAGTTGAGCAGTGGAGGAGGTTGAAGGTGAAGGTGAAGGTGAAACGGCGGGAGATAAATTCAGGAGCAGCTGCGGCTTCTGTTTTGGGCTGTTTGGCAGTGTTTGGCTGCTTCCACCCGGCGCCTGCCTCGTTCGGGTTGCGCGACAGGGGGTAGGGTAGGGTAGCTTCCCGATAGGGACATCAGTCCCAAAGTGGGCTAGCGTCAATTGCCTGCCGAACTGGGAAGTCTCGACTGTGGAAACTACCCGCGCGCTTACAACGGCTGCGATTAGCTCGCCAGGAACAAGGAACAGCCGCAGGGGAATTCCAAAGATGTATCAACGGAGGAATATTTCAATCTCTTGAATAAAACGTATAACTTGCTCTACCTACCTGAAACAAAATGTTTTGAGTGGCTGGCTGCTAGATGTCATATATAGCAGAGAGAGAGGAACAATCAACTCCCCTAGTTCTCTCCCCTTGAGCCCATCCAACCTCTTCCATGGGTGAGTGCACTATCCACTAACACTGCTCTAATCTTGGGGAGATGATAGGTCCATGGAACTACTTCCTCCCAGATGCGAGGTCTCATCAAAGCTCCTCAAATAGCGTAGAAAAGCCCGTTCTTTTTGGTATATTTGCTTGGATAGTATGTCCAAGTGCTTCTATTTCATGAGGCCATTGGCCCCTCCTTTTCCGATCAAGCTTCATCTGGCTGGCGAACAGGTGAATGGATCTTGTTTTGATATTTGATGGCTATGGCAATTCATAGTCAGTTCCACGCTGTTTGTGAAGCAAATAGTTGCCTGTCTTCCTGTCTTCTCTCTCCTTCTTTCCCTATATATTTGCGATGTGGTACTTGCTCCATTGTAATGTACCGTGCGGCTCTTTCGTCCCGTCGCCGCCTTCTCAATATCTGCCAAACGCCCCTTTGCATCATCATCGTCATCGTCATCATCAGCATCAGCACCAGCACCAGCATCATCGTCATCATCATATCAATACTCATCAGTCTTTCGTTTGAAGCAAAAAGAAAATCTTCATCTCTGGCTACTGCCGAACGGAGTGCATCTCCATTGTAATGCTCTCAACATCGCTCCCCCCTTGTCTTTTTCCGGTTATCGAACACCACGTACCGCCCAAAATTGGACATGGTTTCTTCAAAGCAGGGGCCGATGTACGAAATATCGAGTACTCGAGAACTGTCGCATTTTGCACTGAGAACTCAATATCACTGCTTACATTCTACAAGGCAGTATGGGCCTTGATACTAAAACATTTTGCCAATACTGACCATGTCTTCTTCGGAGTGACAGAGGCCAGCCGTAGCAGGTGTAGGATACCGCCTGCTTCTCTAGGCACGGTTCAAGCATACGCACAAACCCAGTCATGGTGTCATGTCCATCTTTCTGAGACGAACACTATCCTTGAAATCCTCCAACGGATAGAATCAGACACGCGGCGCGGATGCCCTAGTGAAGGGTTGAAGCTAACATCTGCGAGTTTCAACACTGAGATACATTTGCTACAAGGAGATATCTCTGAGTATATGAACAAAGACGATCGATATCTGGTATGAAGGGTTGATATAATTATGGCTTTGGTTCTTGCTGACCGGTTAAATGACGTATAGTGTCCTCATATGATTGATATCCAACTATGTATCTCGCCAGATCGATTCGTTTGCCGGTGTCGGGCTTCGTCGATGACGGGAACAGCTGCTCAAAGCTTATGCGAAACATTCAAGAAAACCGCTGCAAATGTATTGGCCAACCCACGACAAACCGTTCCAAGTTTGGATATGCTTTGTAATTATGACAGATCCCGAATCGAACGCTGGAACAGAATAGATCCGTGGAATCACACCATAAAAGCATGCATTCACGACCTGATACATATCCAGGTATCCTCTCAGCCCGAGAGCCTTGCTGCTGATGGCTGGGATGGGTCCATGACCTTCCGCGAACTATGGGATCAATCCTCACGATTATCCTATTACCTTCACGATCTTGGAGTCAAACAAGGGATAATGGTGCTTTTCAGCATGGCGCTATCCAAATGGACCATTATTGCTATGCTGGCTATTCTTCGCACTGGTGCTACTTGCGTACCAATCGATCTTCTGGACCCATCACATTATATTCAGTCTATAGAAGCAAAACTCGTCTTTGCTGACCCGTCCCAGCTGGAGCAGCTTTATGGCGAAGTCAAGTATATAATCACCGAGTTACCGAATTTCATTAACCTACTCGGACCAGCGCCTGATATTTACGAACCACAAGTCTCCCCTCAAGACCCGGCCTTTATCACGTTCACATCTGGCATCACATCCGCACCAAAACCAGTAATCCTATGCCATGAAGCCATATGTACCAACATTCTCCACCTTGCAGAAACCTTGGAAATTAATGACAAATCGCGGGTTTTTCATTGTTCATCGCTTACCTCCAATATGAGCATTTTTGACATTTTCGGCACCATCGCCAAAGGTGGATGCGTATGCTATGCCACAGAATATGGCAGGGCCAAAAATCTATCACGCGCTATTTGTACTTCCCAGGCCACTCACGCCTTCCTTACCCCTACCCTCTTACGCGAACTTACTCCAGATAGCGTACGCAACCTGCAAGCCATATCGGTCATCAGCGACGGCCTCACGATAAACGACGTACTGAAGTGGAAGGACCACGTCAGTTTATTCCATCTCTACGGCAATACAGAATGCACAATCTGCTGCACCGCCACGGACGCACGCCACCAGGAACGATTAAGATACCACGGCCGGCTCAACATCGGCCGCGCGATCGGTTGCAGGACATGGATTGCACAGCCAGGCAATGCTCATCGCAGACTTGTCCCTATTGGGGGAGTTGGTGAGCTGTTGATCGAAGGGTCGACCTTAGCTCGTGGTTACTATGTATTAGAAACGGGAGAGGAGGGGGACGGTGGGGAGATGGTGATGCGTGCAGAACCCTTTATCTTTGACCCTGAATGGCTTGCGAAGTTTCCAAGTATACGCGCGTCGGGGAGGAGAGTTCGGATGTATAGGACGGGAGATCTGGTGAGGTATGAGTGCGATGGGTCCATCAAGTTCGTGGGACGGATGGGAGATGTAAAGTAACCTTACTGTTCATCGTCTGGGGCAAGGCCCTTGGGGAGTGGCCAAGGGAGGTATGGATCTTTTAGACGGATAGGATTAGACGTCTTTATTCAATATGAGAAAGGTCGATTGTTTCATATATGAGGACTATAGCGCTTTGAAGGGTAGAAGCAGTAGAAGAAGGAGAGAAGATGAGTAGCTTGATAGAGAGGTGAGTGATGTGCAGCTTTGTTTTGAGTAAGTGAAAATTACCCATACGGCATTGATTGAATATGTTATAGTAGGCTATATCTCGCCATTCTAATGACATGATTTAATTTTTGTTAAGGAGCATATATATATATATATATATATATATACAGACACTTATACACACATAGATAGATAGATAGATATGCACAGTGCAAAAGTTGAGAGGGATTAAGTCAGGGGGTATTGTAGGTAGATGAAAAGCAGGAGAGACACGACAGAAAGAAAGCTGCCAATTCCCTACTTTGCAAGCTATATATATATATAATATGAAATCGAACAAACAACAAGAGTTAAGTAATGGGCCTATATGCACATCTGACATACGTGAGTACAAGTACCGCACATAGACCCGGAGCATACAGGAGTCTCAATGAAACGATAACGCGGGAGTTCCTAGGTTGGAGATATAAAATAGTTAAATGGCTAAATAAATTAAAACTATAGAAGAAAGAGGACAACAAAGTGAGAAAGCACCAGCCCTTCACCTCACCCAGCTTGCTTTGGACATGGTTTATTTTTTTCAATATACATACATGTACAGTACATACACGAGTCGTCAGCCGTCTTCATCATCACTACACTTTATCAAAGTTGGACAATGGGAATCGGAGGACGGAAGCGGGAAAGAAGCATGAAAATCATTCAGGGGTAGTGGTGGTAGGTAAGACATGAAATGTGGACTCTAACCGGGCAGAGCAGACTGCAGATGGAGATGGGAAAAATTGGGCAGAGACAGACAAGAGCCAGAGCCAGGCATGTATGTATGTAGGCAGAGGTGTATATTAGAGCTCCAGTCTATCGTAACAATTTTCGCATTGAGGAAGAAGGGGAGTACAGTAAGTACCCCATGCGGAAGAAGAAAGAAAAGGGGGGAGGAAATATATATATGAATCGGCAGGTTTGAGACGTTATAAGTGACATTATTATTCGATGGGTGGTTATAGGTGGTTATTGGCAACGTCAAATCACATCACATCAAATCAGATCAATTGTTTAGAACAGTGAAATCAAGTTCGATGCAAAGCTTATCGCACGCAGAATATACGGTTCGGTTGGTGTACGGAGATTTCGTTTACGGGGAGGTTTTTGGGAATCAGAAAGGAAGAACGAGGTACAGCAGAGAGATATTTCAGGGAGAAAAAAAAAAGTAAATCAAATAAAATAATCATCGTTGGGGCTGGGTATTTGTGAAATCATCTGGAATATTTGGCATGGCCGGGGGTTGTTGCTGTTGCTGTTGCTGCTGTTGCTGTGCGCCATTGCTTTGCCCCCTTCCGCCATTGGATTGCCCCTCCTCATCATCATCCTCGTCTCCTGCAAGGGCATCGATGTCCTCGGGATGCCTAGAGGGGGAAAATGATATAGTCAGTAAACAAAATACACCAAATATGATCCACCTTAAACCCAGCAAAAGTCGGGGGACACGAGGAGAGGAACTGAACGAATCGAAAAAGAAAAAATTCAAAACGTACCCAAGCAACTCCTTCACCATGCTCATCTCATAGTGCTTCTTCCGCTTCTCCTCAAACTCATGATGTTTCCTGCTGGCTTCCGGGCTATGATCATCTGCAGCACGGTCATCCGCACTCCCATCCTCCCCGACAACAACATGCTTCCCCGACCGTCCTGGACTGCCATCGCTCATGCGACGACTACTGCCGTGCGTAATTCTCCCCGACCCGCCGGGCACGCCTTCCCCCCACCCAGCCCCCTCCGGTTCCCCAAGCTCTAGACCGGGAATGTCATCATCGCGAACACCACCATGCTTGCGGGCCCCATACATATCCAGCTCATCAACAGCGAGGTCGCCGGCATCGATGCCCATCTCCACGTCGGAGTCATCCTCATCTTCGTCCGGGATATAGCGGGGGGCGTAAGGGGTTTTCGGCTCGTCGATCTTCATGGTTGACGTTCGCTCTTGTTCGGTGAGATAAAGGTTTACTTCATCCCATTTCAGGCGGGGGGAGTTATCGCCATCGCCGCCAGCATGGTGGATGCGGCCGTTCGGGCCTGAGGCGGATGATTGGCGGCGGGATATTGAAGATCGGGTGCTGGTGGGGGTGCGGCCAGCGTTTTGTAACGTGTTTTGAAGGGTGAGCTCTTTGGTGTCGACGGGAGGTTGGTGGCTTATGGTACCGCCTGAGAAGATTGGCGATGTTTGAGGAGGGGTGGATTGTGAAGATGACCTGTTCTTGAGGATGCCTTGAATTTATGGGAAGTCAATAATATCTCTCGATCTTCAATCCCGCAAAAAGGTATTTGGATTGGGGACAAGGTGCGCCTAATCTGTAAAGGGCTTTCCTTACCTTTTGGTCGCTTTTGCGTACTATCGCCGCTTGGCTGTCTGGCATGGGGTTGGTCTCGCATAATTGCTTTTACCTATGGTAGGAGGATTAGCAGCGCCTCTAGCGAGAGAATCCCCCCCTAGTAACTTTTGCTGCAGCTACTGTCAGGGACGAAAATTGGAAAATGCTCTTTGTTCCTTATCCAATCCAAGCGGAAACCGAATGAATGCCCTGCTCTGCTGTTGAACTAAAGGAGGAAAGGACGGTATCCAGAGACCCACCGGTTCAGTTCTTATTCTAGCTGGGGGATGAGATGTTAACTAATTCCAGCCCCACTCCGATCACACGCGACTCAGGGGAAGGCCCAAAGGTTTGACGGATGGTTCACCAAGCCGCAGTCGTCGTCGTTCACAGCTATGAGAGAGGATGTAGGAATCAGCGAAATGTCAACCACGTTGAAAGGCTGTCCTTGGGTGAGTGTTGTCGTTGCCCAAGAGGCCGCTTTGCAATGGGGGTAAAAAGAGCGGTAGGGTAGGGTAGGTGTGAGCGTGGGGTAAATACAAATTACGATAAATAAGCTTCCCCGGGCGGGAGGGAGGATTATCCGTTAAAAGGACAGAAGGCGATTGGGCAGGTATTTTGGGCTTGCCGTGTACCAGATATACGCAAGTAACAAGCAGTAGTTGGGAATAATAATGAGGATGAAAGAAAGAGATAGAAGAAGAAGAAAAGGGAGCGATCATCTCAGTTGCATGCGGCTCGGCTCGCGCATGTTGGGTAGCCAATGACGTAACCGCACATGACAGCTCAGAGTCATGTGACTGTTTTGCTTTACGTAACCTTGGAGCTAAAGCGGCAAATAACAGAGTTGGATTGTTGGAAGCCAACATAAAAGTTCATGCAACTAGACATATTCAGCAGATCATCTGCAACATCTCTTCTCAACACTCCAGCTTCTTTTAGTGTTGAGATGTAGATTAGGGAGTTAAAAACTGAAATTAGTATTAGAATAAATAAGAAAGAGTTAAAAGCCTTTGAAAAATATGAAAAATCAATATTATAAGAGAATAGAGGCAGTCATGATCAGTTTTGTTGACATCACATTCAACTGTACCCCCCTTAAGCTAAAGCTAAACTGTACTGTAATAAGAGATGAAATACGAAAGAGCAGTGAAAGATCAATATTCATGATAATCATTGATATATAATATCAAAGCTTTGTCAATGA
The DNA here is from genome assembly GCF_000003525.1 of Blastomyces dermatitidis ER-3. Lineage (NCBI taxonomy): Eukaryota > Fungi > Ascomycota > Eurotiomycetes > Onygenales > Ajellomycetaceae > Blastomyces > Blastomyces dermatitidis. Next base: position 4,252,556 of record NW_025544777.1, on the reverse strand, counting down.
AGAACTACACACATTTAACTAACTACTCAGGATGAAACCATTCAAAAAAAAAAAAAAAAAAAAGATATATCATGCACACAATAATATATGAGGTGTAACTAGCAACAGAGTACACACAACACAAGCAAGCTATGTGTAACTACTTGACAAAATGAAAGGGAAAAAAAAAGCCAAAAAGAGAAAAAAGCACAGAAGAGTGTTCAATGTACTCTGTAAATGACAGCAGATAGCCTCCCACTAGATATAATTGTATGTACTTTAAGCCTTCAACATGCCAGAAAAGTGAATGTTCTTTCTGCTAAAACAAAATAAAAATTGAAAGAAAAGAAAAATAGAAACAGATGGCTAAGAGGCAAAAAAGAGAGCAAGAAAGGGAAAATAAACAAAGCACAAATGATGGTGGGGATATGTACGCAGCGTAAATAGTAAAAGATGAAGAAGAAAATGCACTGCAGAGTTGTATGAAGTTGTTTTAATAAACAGATAGTAAAGCAAAAGCAAATATCCACCCATGTAGTAAAAACAAACAAAGAATGAAGGGGAATGAACAGAATGGTGGTATGGTTTTGAAATGAGCAGGATGAAAAAAATATAAAATAAAATAAAACAAACAAAAAAGACATGATACCGTCATCTCCATCCCAAACAGGGTTAAACAAAGATACATGCAAGAATATAAAATGAATGAAGGAGATGTTGTGTTGGGGAATAAACGTTGAATGCAAGAAAAAAATGAGCAAAATCAAGAAATTGGAAAACTGGTATAGAACAAGATAAAAAAAGTCCCAAACTTCCCAACGCAAAAACACATCACACAAATACGGAAACCATGAAAAACATAACCCGACAACCAGACCCCCCTTCAAAACCCTCACGCAATCAAATCGAACTCCTCCCTCTCCTTCAACCGGTTCTTCGCCAACTCATCCCCGCCAACCGCCGACAACTGCATCCAATGCAGCGCCAAACACATACTCTGCGGATCCGACTTCGAATCCCCGTCTCGCCGATACATCATCTCTGCCTTGAAGGTGTCGCGCGGCATAGTCAGCGGCAGCGTCACCCGCGGCAGAATCTCTGGGTGGGTCAGGTATAGGATAGCAAGTTCGCGCTGGGCGACGGGGTTTCCTTCCCGCGCCGTGTGGATCCACATCCATTTGGCGTCTTCGAGGCCGTGGGACTGGTTAAAGGCCGCGGCCGCGTGCTGATTGCTGTGGTTGTTGAATTGGGGATCGTTGTGGTGGTGGTGGTGGTGGCGCTGTTGCCGCTTGCTGAGTTCGTGCGAGACGATGGTATCTGCGATCTCGACCATGCTGGTGCATACGTCGTCTTTCAAGGCGAATGCGGCAAGGCCAAATTGGAGGAATGCAGTTCCGCTATGGGTTTTGTTTAGGATTTCGGAGGGGACAAAAGCGGAGATGAATTGGAGGTCGCGGAATAGGGTTTTTGGTTGGATGGTTTGGATGAGGTCGCGCATTGAGAGGATTATCTCTGCCTCGGAGGGTGGGTATGTTGGGAAAGTGGATGATGAGGCTACTGACCCCCACATGGGTGAGTATGGGGTGCGGTTTTGGTTGGGATTCTGGGAGTGTACTGATTGTGGTAGTTTCGATCCTTCAGACAAACTATTGCGATGGAGTCGTCCGTTTTCCGCTCCAGCAAATGATGGTTCAGCAAACGTATCAACTCCCTCATTTGCCCGACAATCATTCCCAGTGCTCAGTGATGAGATCACCAGTGACCTCAGGTCCTGCAGTGCTTTAAGCTTGGTATAGGGGTTGGATTGCCGAGAAAACCTCTCCATTAACTGACGAAACGCAGTATCATATGCGAAATCGAACGAATCGGGTGTGTCCTGAAGAGGGGACGATTGAGTCGGGGTGGGTGTACGTAAATCCTGTTCTGTTGGCTTGTGAACGCTAAGCAAAATAGCGTCCGCAGACCTACTTCTCCTAAGTTTTTGAGACATGGGAATCCCATTCTCATCATCAGTAGAAGCACATTCCGCTAAGAATCTCTCCAGCCTTGCACGTCTCTCCATCTGCCTTTGGATTCGTGGCTGGTTCAGATACATCGAAAACCAAGCATCAGTTTCGCTGCCACAGCTCCAAACAGGAGAGCCAAGATCGCTCAACAACAGACTCGTTAGGGTCTGCCTGAGTTCGTCTAAAAACACAACTTTGCCATGAGAATTCTGCTCAGGCCTCCTCGAGGTCAAGACGTCGCTAAACATCGAGGGCGGCCGAGAGTGGAGGCTCGAAGCGCTCGTTGTGGACTGCGCTTGTGTGTGCATTGGAGACCAGAACGTGGAGTCACTTGCGGATGTAGATATAGCTCTACCAGGTGAGTCACCGATAGAGGACGTATCGCCACAAGTGGCATCCCTGCCTGATCTCCATTTCTCTGATGCAAGGCTTTGGAAAGATGATTTGCGCACTATTGATGGCGCTTCGTTTAAAGAGCGGAAATGATGGTCAAACGTGCGGGGTCTCAGACCCAGACTCGATGGCGCCTGGTAGAGCGACTCCTCACTTGCAATGCTTGACGGTCGAAGACTCGATGATGCACCAAGCCCAGTAACAGTTCGCCCGCCAGAGGCATCGTAAATGGAGCGCTCCTTTTGATAGAGTTCACTAGACCACAGAACCGGAGTTTCGTACATTGTCTCCCCAACCAGCTTCCCAACCGTCGTCTTTATTTCCAAGCAAAACCGATGAATTCGCTCCTCCCCTTTGCAGAAGTTATCAATGCCAGAGCGTTGCAGCCACTTCCTAGTCATGTCCACCTGTTCATCGGATAATTTAGATCGACCACCTTGGCTTACAGGTGCTTTCATCGCATTCATGGTTTGGATCTCCGGCTTTTGAAGGAATGACGCACCAAGCGTTCGTGAGCCGTAGCGCGGTTTGGATTCAGAAATCGGCGATATCGATGCGGGACCAGCCATAGTTTGCAATGCGAGAGCGACACTTCTCGCTTCCTCATATTTCAGCGAGTTCTTGACATCCGTCATATACCACATCTTATTCCTCAGCTTCGCTAAACTCCTCATCATTTCTTTCGTCAAAGATCGAAGTCGTGCCATTGCCCGCTTAAGATCCACTATCCTGCTCTCACACTGCTCAATGATGGAAGTAGATGTCTCGATTGATTTCCTGGACGATGAAAACATAGGGGTCAATAGGTCTGAGTGATCGCCAGTAACCCAAAAGTTTGGATACGCCCTTTGGAGGAGTCGCGATGCATTCCACCAATAGTGGGCACCAACGAAGTCAGCATGGGATTGACAATAGTTCATGGCATGAGCAAATTTCTGCTTTAGGGAGGGTTCACTTGTTCGGCCAGCAGGAGCAGACATGAGATCATGTGGAGAAAAGTCGTGTAAATGATCGAATTCGTCGATCAGCTTGACAATGGCATGTTGTAACATCTCCTGATCGTCGTCCGCCGGGGATGATCTGGGACGACTATCTGTGTCATCACTAGAGAATGACTCTCCGGATTCCAGCTCCTGATCTAAAAATGGCATCAATGTAACGGTCCTGCCGTCGTTGGAGACCGAGATCAAAGCCCAATCCTCACTCGATGGGTGTCCCATTGTAGGCCGATCCTCCGACTCATTGATCTCAGATAGCTCATATCGAATGCGATCTGCATTTCGGGCGAGGGAATTCTGTGGAGATACTGGGCTGATTGGCTTACTTCCAGGTACAGCATAGGACCTGGTTGCATCTTGGAAACTCATCTCAGTGGTGAACACGGTTTTTGCGGTAGATGAACGAGAAGAAAAGGTATCAATTCTGCCTTGGAAGAGATTTGGCTCAAACCCTTGGGTAGGCGGGTCATTTCGAGGAAAGAAAGAATTATTAGGAGAAGTCAAAACTGAGTGATTGTGGTCATTGAATGGGTCTGAAGAGTTGAAGAAGGGAGGTGGGCCCCTGGGGAAAAGAACATCCAAGATGGTCATAATATCCGTTGGGGACAATAGAAGGAACTGTTCACGCAAGTCTTGTTCCGCCGCTGGGGCCGTAGCAGGGGATTGGGGGGTAGCCTGGGGGGTTGAAATCGGATTACAAAGGTGGGACAGCATATTGTCAATATGGATTCTGATTGCTGTATCAGAATATGAAAATTGTGGCCTATAATAAGTTAATATGTGATGATCTAACGCATCGACCGTGTTGAAGACACAGGCGGGAACTTACAGGTGGTGTAACCCCCTAGATACTTGAGACTGCGCTCGGAGTGAAATTTGACCAAGCAGCCTCTCTCGTGCGTCCTTAGAAATATGGAAATCGAGTAACAAACCAATAGACTAAATGGGAAAAACGTGAGCTGGCATTAAACACCTTAAAAATAAAAAAAAAGCAAAATATCGAACATGAAAACTATGGACAGCAGAGATGGGACGGTGAGGGATATACACACATACCTCCGGGAATAAAAGCACGTTATGCATAAATTTACAGAAGAACCACTGGAAAAATATATACTCCAAGGCTCGTTTGCGGCTTTCAGTCATTCCAAGCTTGGTTAGGACAGCATTCCCAAACTCCAAAGCGCCAAGTGGAAAGCCTCCGTTGGAGTCATCTAGGACTTGGAATAGGTCCCGAACAGCAGATTGGAAAAACTCCTCGGCAACACCAGTTCGCAGTGGGTCAGGGAGTTCGCCATCGTGGCCAAGTCGACGGGGAGTTTCTGGATGTTGCAGGAGGAAAGCACCTTTCTGGAGAACATCCATCAAGTAAATCTCAAATTTGGGTTTAGCCTTCCATTCTGTGGAAGTGGACCAGGCGGACAGGAGATGGCCAACAAAGGAATAATGGCTGCTTCCGCCATAGGATATCAATTTTGCACAGGTGGAAGACCACACATCCAAACGTAACCGGGCCTCGCGGGAGTCGGTGCTCCCAGAAGAAGCAAAAACATTAAAAATCAAAGAAGAGAGAGGATCGGTCCTCTCGAAACCCAAAACATGCTCTTTGAACGCAGTGGAATGTGCTGCAGTGCGCTTGGAGAACAGCGGCTGTGTTGTTCTTCCGCGAGATGCAAGTGGAAAGATGGAATCACTGACATCAAGAGTGTGGACAGAGGAGACGAGGGCAGATAGCTGAGATGGAAGCAGGCTACCAATACGCTCAAAGAGGAATTGAGGATCCGTGCGGACCAGACTCAAAATTTCCAGAAGACTCTCTTTGGAGGTTGGTGTCAATTGGTGAACAAAACTATAAGGGCGGCGGATTTCCGAATCAGAAGTGGAAGTGCCACAGAATCCAAGAAGGGAATCGTGTCCCAGGACTGAGGACGAATTGCTGTTATTGATGCCACGGGTAGAGGAGGAGGGCTCACACGCCTCACGGATATCATGAATGGTATTATAAATCGAAATAAAACTAGCCTTGTCACCCAGCCTGAAACTTTCAACCAAACCTTTTTGAGAGATTGCTCCAAGCCTGAGCAACCGAGAAGAAAGACTAATGGAGATGCGAAAGCTACGTAGCCGTTGCAAGAGGCTGCGCTTCTGGGCTTCCTGATGCTGTTTTAGATGGAACTGGGCAGCAAATTGGGAAAAAGATACTCCAACTGGTTCAGGCGTCACTGGTTTCTTTGCAGCGGGCGGATTTTCCGGAGCGTTTGCGTTTGGGGTGATATCCGCTTGAACCTTCTTATCCTGAAGAGCTGGCGAGGGATAAGCTTTGGGACTTGGCGGTTGGGCATCAAGCTTAGGCGGGGACCCAAGGTTCTTGGACGGCAGGGGAACCGTGGAATTAGATCTTATAGACACTACTGGAGATATGGCAGGGGATTTAGGCTGATCGGGCTCCGCTTTGTGTATAGGCGGAGAGTTGCATCTTGACGAAGACTCGACCGGGGAAGGGGGTAAAGCTGGAAAAAACCCGCCAGGTCAGTCTCTCAAAAACTATAAAACTTATCGTTTCAATCCAATCCCCCCCACCCAAAAAAAAAAAAAAAATTAAAAAAAAAAAGAAAGAAAGAAAGAAAGAAAGAAAGAAGAGTAAAGAGAACCATACTTGTGGCTGCCGCGTAGGCCAGAACCGATGGAAGACAGGCATGTTGGATAATGATCATCTTTCCATGGGCAATCTGGTGGCATCGATCTCGAGACGGGGACGACCTCGAGAATCTAAAATGCCAGTTAAAACGGACGTGTGACGTGTAAAGGAGGGATGTAGATCTATCGCATGGTTCTTCTTCTGTGGGTCATGGGAAATATAACAATAATAAATAATCGCGACGGTGTGTTCTTTCCTTTCTAAGCGATGAAAGGGGCGTAGCTGATATATATATATATATATATATATTGGTGAGGCCGGAGTAGATCAGAGAGAGAGATCTGGAGGGGGATGGATAGGATATACTTTGGGGGAATAGGGCGACAGAATTGAACCTTAGGTTATTATCAACAATAGTAGTAAGTAGTGTAAGTGGTATATGTGGATGGGATGAGTATGAGGCGGGAGACGGATGAGAAGAAGACGGGGAGAATGGTTATTATGCTGGGTGGTGGATTATATGAGCCCAAAACGTGGGGTAAGGTGCTGCTGGGTGAGTGAGGGTGAGGCGATAACTAGAGCAGCAGCAGCAGCAGCAGCAGCAGCAAGCAGCAGTGGTGCAACAACAACAACAGCATCAACAACACACGGGTAGGCAAAGCGGCGCACAAGGCGCCCAAGGGAATGAGAATCAAACTCGGCTGCGCAGAGGACGAGGAAGAGAGACGGATATAAACCAGGAAGGGAGGGGAGGGGAGAGGAGAGGAGAGGAGAGGAGAGGAGAGAAGGAAGACGTGGAGGAGAGATCGAGTGGTTGATGGGATGGGATGGGATGCGGTGGAGAGAGAGAGAGAGAGAGAGAGAGAGAGAGAGAGAGTGATGAGTTGTTCGAGAGGAATGACTTGGCGCTGGGTTGCATTGCGATAGTTACGTGTAGAAAGAAATACAGACAGCAATACTCGATGCATCCAGATAAATAATAGTTACATAATGTTCCTTTAACTAGTTATTCCCCCACCACCTTGTTTATTTCATTTAGTCAATTATTTTAACAGCTCATAATTCCTTATCCTATTGCCTTAGAAGAAAATCAGAAAGACAGATCTCTCACCCTTAAACCTGGCAATTACACACGCTGGAGAATTTGTAACTAGAGCATGTACGGAGTACTCCGTATGTAAGTAACTATGGATGATGTGTGTATGTGTATGTATGGCAGCTTAACGCTCTTAGTCGGGTTGATGCGCTGTCCGTCCAGGAAACCAATATTAACTATTAATAATTATTCAATCTGCCAGCACATCCACAACAGCCAACCAAGTGAAGTGGCCAAATCCAACAGCAGCCAGCATTCTCGCCGAAACACAACAAGTACTATACATGGAGGCATGGGAAGGGAAAAAAAAAAGAAAGCCATCGCCAGTATTTTTGGTTAAATGCTAACTTCTCCCGCCCCCCCCGTTGTTCCCCCTAGCACCCCGGGCTCTCTCGCCTTCCGATATATCGATAGAGGTGCAAACAACAGGGTTGGTTATTTATTAGCTAGCTAGGTAGCTACTGGATGAAGCAGAATATCCTCCAGGGAAACGAAACCATGTATCTCGTTGTTCCTATCTCTTGTTCTGTACCCATTGCCATACATATTTACTTTCTGGCATATCTACTCCGTAGTTAACTACTCCGTACGTTTATCGCAATTCGCCAAATTGACATCCCTGTATCCCATCTTACGTATTGTACTCTGTACGTAATAACGTACAGTACATACATACAACACTTTCAAGACGCTTTCAAAGAAGGCATACTCCGTAGAAGAAAATATTTTAATATTTTTATTAACCTAATTAACTTCCCCGAAGCCCCGAAGCCCATACATACCTGGATAATTGGATGGACAACAAATCAGCAACTCGAAACAAACCACGGCAGCGCTAGGAGAGTTTAGATTTAACGGGTCTTGTACAACGATGATGAGGGTGTTTGGACGCTTGTTTCAAACATATCATATCATATGCTGCTTTTACCCTAACCATCATTCTCCAATTCCATTATTATTCTCTGACCTTTCGCACAGGACAGGCAACACATATCTCTCCGACCAATGAACGTCATGATGTCCTACAAATTAGTTACTTATGCTTAACTTCATTGGTTGGTAGTTCTCCGCTCTTAAAAAATGCATACATTCGGACATCTCCCGCTCCTTTTGAGCGTTTCTCTTCTCCAAGGCTTCCTCTGCGACAACTGTCTCTACTGCACGTTTTCAATCTCTCCGTACTTACTACTAGTCACTACATCTTTTTTCTGGTCCCCGCTTCCTCCTGCTATGCGGATAACATGGTTTCCCGACCGACTTGCTTTTGGAAGTCCTCCGGATGCATTAAGGAGAGTCGACGGCGACACAGAAGAAGATTAGGCGAGGCACTCACCCCAGAGAAGTACCGCGCGAGAGATAGTGTCAGATTGGCTTGATTCCAGGCCACAGGGAAGAAATATGCTGATGCCACAACTATTGCCATCAATTGTGTTCAGTGCTTCTGGGATTGGTGAGTCTCATGCATATCAAATCCATCTCTTGTGAAGACACTGTACATGTACATTTATGGGTGTTGACGCCCACTCTCACCTTTCCAAATGTGTGGACGAGAACTTCCGAGTCTATGCTGATTGGAGATTTGAATAATTTCAACATCACCAAACAGAGTACGATTTGGATTGAATGGAAATTCCTTCGGCTTTTCTTTCAGAGGGAGAAGGTTCTGAAATTGTGGAGCATAGCCTAGTAGTGAGAATATATTCCTCCTTCTAATTTATTAGGCACAAGGTGCAGGGCCTGAAGCATCATTTCATCCTCTCTTCTTGACGAAACAGTATAAATTGCCACCTGAGCTGGCAGATCCCAAAGGCACTTAATAGTTCTAATTGTGGGCTTCTGTTCTTATGATAACTCGAGTGGTGCACTGTGTGTGTATATTACCTTTCCAGATTCACAACTTTCTATCAAAGTCTCAATCCAAAAGCTTCGGCCATTTTCTCCATAAATCTCTTCCCTTTAGAACTCGAGATAATTTCAGCTCTCACCCTAACCTGCTTTTGACATGCCAGTGAGTTATGTAAAAGCACTTTGAGATTCTGTAGGAAGGAATTGAGTGGGCGGTCTTATATAGCTGGAACAACCATCCAATTTCCATTAAACTTCCCTTTATCCAAGACGTCCTTGCTAAACAAGAAATGGATGCCAGCCAGATAGCTGAGTTTGAGCAGGCATTAAACAGGCTGAGGCCTACCATCTCCAGAGGCGATTGGCTTATTCTCAACTGGTGGAGGAGTATCACCATCTTCAAGCAAATCTTGCTGAGGCGACAGTGACCAAGGAAACATTATTGGTAAACCAAGCTTCTTGAAGCTGCAAAACCAACAACGCGTTCGATCTGAAACAACCATTACCCCGTTCTGTTGAGAAGTGAAATCAAGGCGAACTGCTCAACCATCAACAACAACCTTGAGAGAGCGATTATACCAGCTCTAAAGGATGATATCCAAGCCATAGATAAGGAGGGATAAGGCTCCCGTGTGTTTTCCGCGGTATCATATCCTTTCCATTTGACAAGATAGTGTTGCTTGTTGCTGATTACCTGTGTTGACCAGTATTTGTTCGACCTCGAAATTCCTGGCCGTCTTCGTTATCGATTTCCCGCTTTGTGTTGTCTGGTGTTTTGTGGTGCTTATTCCTGGAGTTTGTAAAATGTACCTGTCTTCTCCAAAATTTCTCTGCGGTTCTCTTCATTTTCTCGACGTTCTCCAGAGCCCTGAAGTGGGAGATTTGCTACCCAGCGTGGCTCAAACCCTGTTTATTTGTTTATCCTCAACCGATCATCCTTTAACTATAATGTACATGTACTTAGTTAGGTTAAATAGGGGGGATTCAATGTTTGTGTATTATATTTAAGTTAATCTAGCTAGCGGCAACTGGCATTTTCCTCATGAGGCTACAGCAGGGAATCTCTCACAGAGTCTTTGGCCTCAACCTCGATGCGCACGTTGGCGTCATTGTGGATTGTTAATCAAAAATACTAGTTACTCAGTAAGTTAGTTACAGATAACTGCTTGTTTCGCTTGAAATGAAAAAAAATAAATAAATAAAATAAAATAAAATAAAGGCCCTGAAGACATTTAGTTAGCCCGACCCCATATCTAGTCATATCATTATGGTATCTACGACAGCGAACAACAGTCCTGCAACAAGTGTAGGCGAGAAATTCAGAGATGCACAATGGAGATCTGCTTAAAGGCTACAGTCATTTTAAATCAGTCACTTGTTGCTGAATTGCAAAGCAAGTTGGGGAACGTCGGTAGTTATCCATCTCAGAGGCGGCAGCAACTGGAGAACTTCTAGAAGTAGCAAGAAAGGTAATCACCACTTTCGCCCTAAAATCATACAGACGGAAACACCGACGATTCTTAAGTTCAAGGAAGTAACACAGCAACGCGGTGACAGCGGCGATTTCTAGACGACCAGCGGAAATATTCTCTCTGTTCCGCCCGCCAGATGAACCTATAATTCACCGGCTCTCGCATCTGAGCTTCAGCTACTCCTTGGCGGTGGCCAGAAGAGCCTTTTTGATCTCCTCTGGTCTTTCACAAGCGCTACTGAAGGGGAAAGTTCTTTGGGAGCGCTTTCTGTTGGCTGTTATCCAATCGAGTCGTTGTCAATACCAGCATCGATCGCCTCTATCGGATTTTTGATGTTATTGGTTATTGACCACATATGGAAAGTGTCCCATGATATTCCCGCTCCTCGGCCTCTTGGGGGACGATGTCCATCGGAAAATGGACATATATATTTATGAGTTTTGTTGAAGGTGCAACTCTGGATACGCAAATGGGCAAGCTTGTCACCGGGAAGTTTGCAGTCTATGTTAAATTCGTTCGGCTATTTAAATAGTCAGCCCAACCTTGGAAGAAATAAACATCCCAACCGTGTAACTTCACTTGGATACATCATTTCAGGCGCGCCGAGTTGCATGCTCAAAGCCCTACTACTAAAAGAAGAAAAAAGAGAGAAGAAAGAAGAGGGGGAGGAAGGGAGGAATTAACTAGGAGCAAATGATACCAATAGACGTCATCGAGTCACCCATGTAGTTACTGTTCTGTTCTTTCTGCTCTGCAGCTGTCCGGCGAAAGATGTTGATTGGTATCAACATCTTGCACTCTGTATGGATGGGTGCGATCTGCAGGGAGAGAATGAAATGATAATAAATCGGAAGAGATAAGAACGACATGGGTTTACCAGGCCTTCTTCACGAACCGCATTCCCCCCCCCCCCCGTCCTATCGCCCTGCAAGAGGGGGCTTTCGAGGGAGGGGAGGGGGGGTAGGGAATGAAACGTTCTCTTATTTAGCTTCCCCCTTCTCTCGAGAAAAAAGGTAGAAAACGGGCTTGGAACGGCCACCCACCCATCAACTAGTTAAATACCTGGTAACGTTAATCCGTATCTAGTTGAACGAATTAATTCCCCTTTGTGTCGCCCTGTAGCCGAGAGGAGGGATGGATTTCTGTCCGGGTTGGGCTAACTAACGGCCATTCCCCCTGTAAGTTGTTGTAGAGTCTGGATTGGAAGCAAGCGGTAGCCAGCGGCCGCAGATCAAACTCTGGCACATCGTTGGTCCAATGCAACCAAGGTCTAAGGGCAGCATCCATCAGCGGGGTGGGTGAGGATGTGTATGCTGTATGTCGGGAGGAGAGAGGAAAGGAACCGACCAACTGAATTAGATGAATTAGATTATTTAGTTGAGGTTATTCAAATAGAAACGACGAAAAAAATCCTCTTTCTCTCCCCCCAGCGCGCGCACTAGGTTTTGTTTTCGTTGTTTCGGTGCTGGTGCTGGTGCTGGTGCTGGTGTGGTGTCATCGGCGCTGATGAGCTGGCACTGCATGCATTTTCGCATTAATTGGTTTGCTGGCCGCTGGTTGGCTCGCCGGACAGGCACCATTTGTTATTTTATTATTTTATTTTACTATTCTTCTAAAACAAACAAACCCGTCCAGCTGTAGTTATTATTATACCATACCCTCAAGCCAAGCCAGAGAGAGACGGGGGGAATGGCTGGAAGATGACAACACAAGTGGTTGGTTTGTTCTGTTTGTTTCTGTTTTGGTTTTGTTAACTAGTTTATATTTGATATGTTTTTTATATGAAAGTCACCCCGTCAGCAAGTGGAAATCTGTTAAAAGGAGACTAATTAACGAGAGAAGACGAGGAATATTATCATCATGGCCGCTGCTGCAACAATTTATATCCAGCTTGGTTGGATACAGACAGTGGATCAACAACAATCAACAACAATTTGATAGTTTCTCCTTCAACCTCAACTCACCACTGGAAGGATAGATTCCACCAAACACCCAACTGGCTCAAAAAAGCATATCTAAACAAGCAAACATCTCATCATGTAAAATAAGTTACTCTGTATTAACTTCTTCAACAGTGCGACAAGGCAGACGACAACGCCCAGAGCACACAGCAGAAGCAAGCAACATTAGCAGCAGCAGCAGCAGCAGCAGCACGACATGGTCTCAGTCTCCCTTCTCCCTTCTCTCCGTACTTACTGTCTGTCTCTCCTCTGTATCCCGCTCCAGTCCGGATCTTCCTTTTTTCCTTTTTTCGCCCCATTCCCACGTGTCATCCCCATCAGTGGAATATCGGGTATATCGCTGGTGGTGGCTGGGGGGAGCATGAGTGGTCGACGAGAATTTTACACCACACCTGCGCCTGTTGATGCTGTCCCCATCGGAGCTGAACTCACATCATGGGGACGGACGGGAGAGTAGTTAGTTACTTGGGTTACTTGGGCTGTGTTCAATTATTTTGTCCTTCCATTACTGGCTTCTTTCTGCTGGTCCCCCTGCCCCTTACTGCGCTGATCAATCAATCTCATTCCGCGCGCCGGGTTGCGTTTCCCAACAACTGGTCAGGCGGAAATAGGATATGGGAAATCTGCCAGTTATGTTGTTGTTGATTCCTGCATCGTTTGCTTTTCCTTTGCCTTTTTTTTTTTTTTTTTTTTTTTTTTTTTTTTTTTTTTTTTTTTTTTTTCCTGTGGTTCGTTGGAATTAAACTGAAGGCAGCTGGATACCTTAGGGAGGTACACACAGCTGTATTTTTGCTGGTGTCTTCTATTGGTGATGGAAATGGAAAAAAGATATATGCTCCACTCATTTCTCGAAGAAGAAGAAGAAGATACTTTGTCTTCTCTTACATGTATCCACCCCAGCTACACCTAGGTAGTTAGCCGGATACCAGAAGTGCAAAAGTAAACAAATGGAACACATTACCTGGTTCTACCCAGGTAGCCTCTGCCTTTTGAATATGGTACCTTTCTCTTTCTTTTTTGGCCAGGCTCCGATTATGTTGGGTCTGTTCAAGATGCAAGTGGCTGTATTTCTCGTTTCTCCAACCAAGAGGAAGAAGTCCTTCACCCGTCCTTGTCATATTGCAGACCTATGTAGCTATTCAAGCGGGTCCTTCGAGGATTTTTACTCGTTATTCGTCGTCCCCTGTTAGCTGACTTGACACAATGAACAAGATAGAGATCTCAAGAAAGGACCATTTCCATTCAAGATGTGCAGAACCAACCCGATATACAGATTTAAGCTAATCATGCCAGCAGCTCTCCCACTTCCCTACTGGCAATCTGAGTTGCGCTGTCTGCTCTCATGCATAACCTGCCTCGCATGTTTCTTTTCCGCGCTGATTGAACGCTCTGTTTATTTACTCCTGCTGCCAGCTGGAAGTTTGTTTCATCAAGCGGGAAAGAAACCACGCCGTCTGCTTTTTCCACTGCTCTTTCCAATGGCCAGTTATTAAACTCTACTTAGCGGTTTTATCTTGGTTGTTTACATGCAACAAAGAATACATCTAAGGTGCAATAGATATATCGTGTTAAAGAGGAGAGCTGTTTAGTCGTCAAATATGTACCAGTCTCTGGTAGTAGGAGATGCTGTGATTTGGCGCCTCATATCCATGCACTGTTGATAACCAAATGCATAGTGCATACAAGTTCTCTTTTGGCTTGTGTTTTGCCTTTGCTTTCCCGCCTTTCGTTCGACTTTATCTGCCAATAAAAAGAAAGCAGAAATGACGTCGGGTTCCTCCGCAGTTGCATACCACACCCTCTCCCCCAGTCATCAAGTGCTTTTGGAAGACGATGCGACCCTCAAAAGGATACTATTACGTCTCCGGGAGAACACATCAATCAACATCTTCCTCCCATGCCTGCTTGTGTGCAAGAAATGGTATTCATTGGCAATACCCGTGTTGCAAGCTGCTGTGGTTCTACGGAATCATAACCTTTGCCGGTTCGTGAAAAGCGCAAGACTACCACTCAGCTCGAAGGCTTTCACTATCCAGTCACTGAGCTTGCTGTTGGATGTCGCCGCAGTAGACCCTAGCTCTACTGCAGCTAGGGCCTGGCCCCTGGGTCATTTACTGAGAGATCTAGCTACAATCATGGCCGGGGTTATGCGAGCCCTTCGAATATTCTCCCTACGGATCGACCATCAGCCAGCCTGTGCTGTAGATTCTGGATTAGGTGATGATATTGATAGGATCACGGCTGAACCGAGCTTTCCCGCTTCTGCTGTGATAGCTCTCCTGGAATCCCTCCCGGACACATGCAGTGATGTTGAAATTGACACTTCGGGCTGCGAAGTTTACACCGACGGCGAACATCTATGCCCACATATAGCAAAGCTGCTCCCAAACCTCACCCACCTCCGCCTGAGGATTAGGCAACTATGCCCGAGCCTCATAAGCATACCTGCCCAAAGTTCCTGTTCCAGATGTCGAGGGGAACTGCAGGCTCCCCTGTGTCCAAAGCTCCGCTCATTGGTTATCAACACGGAACTTTCCAGTGCAATCCTCGGATGGGTAACACGTTGCTCACCATCATCTGAAACACTCCCAGCTGAAGAAAAAGGTAACCACGCCGAAGAAGACCTTCAGACAGAGCTTTCTCACCATCTACTTCTTGGCCTCACGAGCAAAAACTGCTTCCCAGCCGCTAAACGAATAGAAATCCATGGACCAATGGAACTGGATATCATCCCATGGCACCACATTCGTCAGACAGATATTAAGGACCGTAAGACGTATATATCCTCATTCGTCACTCTCCCCAGTTATTCACGAGGAGCATGGAAACGCGGAACCCATCGCTGTATTCGCCCCATGTCGACCGGGGACGGAACTGATGCTGTGATTATCTCCTCGTGGCAACCCCACCCGCGTGAACTCACGGGACAAAATGCTTGGATATCTAATTCTGAAGGGGTAAGCCTCCCCAAGGCTAGATATCCACATGTCCTCAACGTCTTTGGCACGGATGATTATCACTTATTTCCCAACAAGGATGAGGTGGGGGGTGTGGAGGAGGAGGGTCAAGTGTCTAAAAGTCATCATTACCACAACTCCCTTTCGGGGTATGTCAAGGAAATGAGAAAGCGCTGGAAAGAAAATTGGGCGGGAAGCGCGGCCCAGGCACGGATACAGACACAGACGCAGATACAAACGCAGTCGCACCCTATTTACGAGGAGCTTTGCAGAGTGACAGATGCGAGTTATGAGTCGAGTCTACAGACGCAGACATATCATACTTTACGCCCGATTCCTCATGAGCTATTCCCGTTTCCGGAGCCGGTGCCGATGGAATGGTATAGGAAGCAAACGCCTTTGGGACATGCAGATTTTCGGAGGGTGGGGGATGGATCTTGTTGTTATTAGGGAGGGGGGAAGGGGGGGGTTGGGTTGTGGGTTTTTGTGGGCTTTTGTGGGTTATGGCGGTGGTGGTGGTGTTTTGGTGGACTAGGTAGATAGGTAATGCGGCTATTAAAGGGTAGGAAATTAAGGACTATAGATGTATATATGCTATTCTTTTTTGTTGGATATGGACGGATGGATGGGCAGGTTTGCAATAATGAAGGGAGAGGAGTCTATTCTCAGGTCTTCTTCTGAGGCTCTGTGTTATATTTTGGATGGTTATCTTGACTATAATATAAAGGAGAGACCAAATAAAAAAAAAAAACGGAAGATTTGGTTTTACTTGTCAGTGTCATCGGTAAGTAATCACTGTTACTTTCTACTTAAACGCGCTCATCACTGGCAGAGGAAGTGGTATGAGATGGTGAGGCGGTCTATATACAGACATATGCATGTATGTATCAGATGTACATACGTAGGCAGGTAGCATCATACATAGCTGCAGAATGCTATCATGGTCAATCAGGACAAGAGTACAAGAATGAATAGGCTATATACTTCCTTATGTAGTGTTGATAGATAAAAAAATTAAAAAAAAAAAAAAATTAAAAAAGAATCATACATCTATCATCTACATGTAGAATTTTCATCTATAATGATCGGAGCGCGCCAGATGAAATAGAGGCAAAAAGGGGCATATGGTGACATGGGTATTAAAAATGGAAACAAAAAAGGAGCATTGCGCTGTGGTTTCATATGTCATCTTAAAGAGATGTACTCCGTATGTTAGTTATGTTATGTAAAATTGGGTGATAGTTAGTTTGTCATATTAAAACCCATTTCTTATCTGCTTCTTTCTGGCCGAGTCTTTGTGCGGTGGAGGTGAGCGTGTCTTTGATGATGTCCTTGGATACTTTTGGGAATCTGTATG
This sequence comes from Blastomyces dermatitidis ER-3, assembly GCF_000003525.1. NCBI lineage: Eukaryota > Fungi > Ascomycota > Eurotiomycetes > Onygenales > Ajellomycetaceae > Blastomyces > Blastomyces dermatitidis. The sequence continues at coordinate 4,235,854 of NW_025544777.1, read as the reverse complement.
GTTTTTCTCGTTAGTGGATTTTTTTTTTTTATTTTTAAATTGTCAATTTGCTTTTCTGATGGACGAACATCTCAGGCTCCTCCTTTCCCCACCACTAGGCGTGAAGGCAAATAACGAGGCAAAGAAAATGGCGGAAAGATAAGAACACACATACCGCTTCTTTAACACCTCAATCAACCCCGCCTTCGTTAAATTACTTCCGTCAATGACCTCTTTAAACTCCGCTACCTGATCCGGCGGGAATGAGCGTCGTGGCTTCTGATTCGATACTGCAACGGGAAGAAGAGTGGATTGTCCCGACGGTAGTGTTGTAGTTAGGGTTGAAGGAAGGGTGGTGGAAGGAGGTTGGAGTAATCCAGAGGATTGTGAATATTGCTTCTGAGAAAGGTCACTGGACATGGCGCCAGCCCGGTCTAAAGGCTGATTGGAACGATGCGTAAGGTGTTTCAAGGGCGAGCGGGATGCCGGTGTAGGTTTACTCCAGTATACTGAAGAGAAGGGGTCGATGGGGAAGTTTAAAGTTTCTGGTGGTTTTAGTTAGCATAATTTGTTCAGTTCAGAGTCCGAAAGAGGCGTTTTCTTCCATAAAATGTTGGCCCCTTACCTGATATAACCTCCATCCGACATGAACTCATCATCGGATCGATATCGCCTTCATCTTCCCAATGTATCCCACTGCACACTGGCTCCAGGTCACCGACAATTACCCTTCGTCTCCCACCCACAGCATCATCATCACCATCGTCCAAAAAGTCTTCCATGTCTCCATCCCCATCTTCACTCATCTCCTCTTCCCCTTCTGAGTCAAGGTCCTCGCCTTCCTCCGGCTCTTCCCACTCAGCCTCTGAATCATAATCATAATTAAAATCCGGGACTATCCGCCCAAAGGGATTTCGACATAGTCTCCTGGCCTCTTGCTCGGGTAGTCGTTTCGTAAAGGTACCCTGATAAGGTGGCCTCACATCTTCGCTAAACTTCAAAACTTTCATTGGAATCTTCTTCAGCAGGTCGCCAGGGTTTTGAGTTTTCTTATCTCCCGTCAAATCAATAGTGTTCGAAGCTGCATCTTGCATCATATGTAAAATCTCTCTCACTGTGGGGCCATTTGGTTTGCCCTGCCGGCGTTTATAAGGTAGCATATTGAATAGTTCTGAAGGACGAAATGTCATAGCTGGTGCCTCCTCTTCGGACGATGTAACTCTTTTAAATAACGAATCAAGCTTCTCGCAAGCGAACTTGAGAGAATCCGTGTCCCGTTCAAAACGATGTGGTGGTGCCAGTTTCACATGCGACTGCAAGAAAAAAGGAGGAAATTCTTGCTCGTAGTCAGAAAGAAGATTCTGTTCAGATTTCGTGGCCGCAGAAGCACCGCTCGAATCATTGACCGGAATAGAATTTCTCCCGTCTATTGCATTCGCAGTTGATGCCGAATTGGGTGTCGTTGGTTTTGCAAAAAAAGCATTCAAACGCATTTGAGACTGAAACAAACAGAGTCAGCGAGGAAGCCCAGAAACCACATAAATTCCTCAACAGATTTACAGGAAGGAAAAGGGTTTAAAAAAAAAGGAATACAATGACCTCACCTTCTCCTTCCTCATCCTCTCCTCATCCCTCTTCTTCTTTTCCTCCTCCCTCGCCAACCGCTCTTCATCCTTTGCTTTCTTCTTCTCCTCCCGCTTCCTCCTCTCTTCCTCTCTCTCCTCATCCCTCTTCTTCTTCTCCTCTTCCTTTTTCTTCCGTTCCTCCTCTTTCCTCCTCCTCTCCTCCTCCTTCTTGGCCTTTTCCTCCGCTCTCTGCTTCTCCTTCATTTCCTTCTCCAATGCCCTCGCCTGATTGCTAGCGGGAGATAACTTCCGTTTCTTATTGTTATTTGGTAAGACGAACCCCGACGCAGCTGGGGGGGTGGCAGGTAGGGGTGGAGGGGTTTGGCTCTGGGTCTGGATATTGTCAATGCAATTAGGTAAGGGGATAGGCGATAAAATGGATGGGTCAGGGGAACCAATTCTATCGGCATGTGGAAGAGAATCGACAGACAAAGAGGCGGTCGATGTTGATGTGGAAGAAGATTTGATCGTGGTAGTGGATTGGGGAATTCCGGCAGTTTCGATCGAGGGGTGTATTTCAGATTTCATCCCAGCGGTATGCGTAGTACTGGACTCTTGAAGTCCATCATTCGGGACAACGACCTCTGGTAAACCAGTTCCACCATTATTATCCTGTGGATTGGTTTTCAGTGCGCAACCATCTACTTCACTAAACGACCGCTTCCGTGACAATGTCGAGGGACTCGTGGAGCCCGGTAGTGGTTCCCCGCCCATGATGGCAGTCAATGGCTAAATGGTCCTTTTCACGTTCTCCAAATCTGTAATCAAACTGTATACCAATATGATGTATAATGTATCGTGATTTATTTGCAGAATGAATGTCAGTCAAGCGAATGAGGAGGGTGGACGTCCTACTGTTTCGATTTGAGGCAAGACTTAAAGTGGAATAATAACACAAAAGAAAATAGAATAAGCAAGCTCCACCAGGCAATGCAACTCCTTTCTCTCTATCTTGCTCTTAGTATAACCTCGATTGATCGCGCAGCTGTGGGAGTTGCGGTGCAGCGGTGTAGGGCGTTGAAGTTGAGATGCAAAAAGTCCAGACGCGTCAGTTGAATCCAGGCATTGGTTTCGCGTCAAATTGGTGACAGTCACGTGATATCAATTTCGCCCAGAAAAGGGTTGAGAGGTTAAATAAAACCAGAAAGATGGAAAAGATGCTACTTCCAACGTTTAGTTGATTATGTCTAATATTACAGGGGAGATTGCTTCATCCATGACTACCATGATATAGTGAAATAAAAAAGACCTAGAAGGAGAAAGCAGCCAGCAGATCTACATCAGAACGGGTAAACCCTTTTAACACTACTAACTACACGCACACACTGATAAAATTTGTAGCATTAGCATTCAAAACTAATTCCAAGCTAGGTGTTTATTTCCCCCTCTGCCTCCGGAAAGGTGAAAAAAAAGACGAATCCGACGATGGCAGCATTATGAAAGAGAGCCGGGGAAAAACGAGGGGGGAGTGATGTGAATAGAGTATAGAGAGGAAAACAAAAGGTAAAGGTGGAAGAGGGAAATTCTGTGAGATCGAGAAAGTGAACGAGAATGAAATGCAGGAAGAAAATATAATAATAATACCAACTGTAAGAAAAGTTTTGAAACGAAAAAAAAAAAGGAAATAGAAAATATAGTAAAGTATTAAAATATACCTAAGGGCGTGCGTATGGGGAGTAACAACACCACAGGAGATGTCCTGACGTGACATAAATGAATTAAAAAGTGAAAGAAGAAATGGAAATCACAGTGTGCCAGCCATGCTCTCCCCAAAAGAACGAACTAATAATATATAATATAAAAGCTCCTACCCCGGCTCCCCGCGCCATCACTATTAGAATATATAAAGAAAGGCAGGAAATAGAGAAGGAAAAAAAACCATCGCTGTCCTCTTGCCTTTACCCGCTCAATCGCTCAAGTCCGGATTCGCAACAAAAAGCCTCACATTACTCATCCTGGTAGATCGATCATCCACGCTACCCCTCCGTTTAAGATCATCCACCTTTTTGACTCTATTCGCTGCGGCAACGGCTCCACTTGGCGCTGCCATCTCCGTAACCGTGCCAAAGTCTTCCTCCAGCTCACTGGCCTGGCTATGCGTGCTACCAGGGCGGTCGGGTTTGGACTTGTCTGTTTCTAGGTTCGATGACGCTATCGCTGCTGCGGAGCTGCCATTCGCGCCAGAATCTACGTTGCTGCTAGCGAAGTATTCTTTCTCCTCGTCAGGTTTCAGAGGAGCGGGAGTCTCCACGATTTCAGGGATGTCGGTCTGTATCCGGTCCGCTGGATCCGTATTTGGCGGCGTGTTGCTGTTGCTACTACTGCTAAAGCGGCCCTGCTGTGGTCTCTGGTACCCGCTGGGAAACCGACTGCTGCCCGTGGAACTCCGCCCACTGCCCGTTCGGCGATGGAAGGGGGATCCGTCGTTATCCTTGTCATCTTCACCGTCGCCAACTTCGTTAGCGCTCAATCGAAGAGGTACACCGGCACCAACCATGGTGCCTGTGTTATAGCTCATGGAGCGCGAGGAGGTATTATGCCGTATTTTGCCTGTGCTGGTCAGCGGGGCACTCCAACCACCTCCCCCATGCACTTCTATGGCTGCCCGTTGCTTTGCTGCCCGTCTCTGGGCGACTACGCGCGGGTCTTCCTGTTGCGCCCGGTCACACCATACGGTGGCCTTTTGTTTTCGCATCAGCGCGACGTAACCAATCGGAGCCGGAGCATGACCAGAGCGTGACGAGGAGCTTCGTCGGATATCAGCGTGGGAATTAGGAAGGCCAGAAGGTAGAGGGCTATTTCCTCCAGTAGATGTGGTCGATATCGTCCCATTTGACGCCCGTCGCCCTGGGTAATTAGGGTTCATGTGCTGCTGCTGTGGGTGGTGTGGGTGGTGTACGCCAGGAGGCATTTGTTGGTGAGGGTGCATTTGGTGTGGGTAGTATGAGGAAGAAGAGGCCTGGGGCCGACTTTGATGTGGTTGTGGTCTCATTTCCTGCTGTTGACGCTGTTGCGGACTAGGAGAGTCAGAGGAATGGAATTGTAGGCCGGCATTGCCGGAACCCAGGGGTTTACGGGGAGGGATTTGCAGCATCGGCGAGCGATAATCAGCCATTTTGTTTTCCTTGCTTTCGCTTTACTTCAACTATTGTCCTATTCAAGCAATCCCCTATAATCCCCAATGGGTAGAGTTTTGCAAAGAATCAAAGAATGGTAGCCACTGGAGACGAGATTATTGGGGACAGGGCGCCTACTGCGGGGGATGCGTGGTTTGTCGTTCGACGAAGTGAGGGGTGTGAATTGATTGCTACCAGTTTTCGCGATTGAATGTCTCTGTGGTCTGGAAGGGTCAAGTTCTGTCAAGTTCTCATGTCAGCGCCAATGGGCTTTTGTGGTGTTGCTGGCAGTCCAGGAAAAAGGAAAGTGTAAAGAATCCGGAACACTGCGCGCCACGGGTGGAGCCAAACCGCACGAAAGCGCGCCCACAGAGCCCGGAGTCCCAACGACGAACGACCTGGGACAAGGATAAAATAATATATATATACTCCGTATACGCACCAGTTCAGTTGGTTCCTCAGCCCACCGATCGGCGAAACAGTCAGCGAATGTTCCTGAAAAGTAGCACTATCACTGCATCCCGGAACAAAGGGTTTGGTTTCGAGTGGGTGTTGATGGTTGTGTACAATAGAGGAGAGCGGGCAGCGGAATAGGAACTGGGGTAGCCCTGGAAGGAGTAAAAATGGTTAGTTAGCTGCAGGAGACTCAGCCAGCCCGAGCAGCGAAGGGGAAAAGGGGAACAAAGCGAGCCGAATCAGTCGAATCAAATGCTGGAGATCGTGGAAAATCTGTTGGCTGGTGATGGGGAGCGAGACGAGAACACCGCTGCGCCACAGTGGGATCCTCAGGCGCCAGGTACGGACTAACTGGAGGATTTGATGCGGTCTTGAGTAAATTTTATGTGGCCGTCGTCGGTTCCTGAGAGCACGCCGCTTTAACATAACAAATATTGCTGCTTTTTGCTATCGCTTCACCCTTTTTTTTTTTTTTTTTTTCGACCTTGCCAAAACACAGCAACTATTCCTTCCTGGTTGCTTTGTGCCTACTTAGTACTTACTAATAAGTTAGTTACCTTGAGAGCATGGCTAGAACCAGACGATTGAAGTGGGGTGAGGTGATTTACTCCACAGCAAGGGAAGGGAGGAAGAGACCAATATTCTTATTGGTCTTGAAGACTTATGAACAAACGGTTAAATATTTCTCTCATTTCCTCAAGCATTCAAACTTGGTCCAGAAAGCTGCTGCGTACCACCTCAGCATATCTCTGAAGGAATGTGAGCCTGATGGTTTCAATAACTGGCTGTTTGGAAGCTTCAATGTCTGTATTCCCATCATTGTTCGCAGTCGCAAAGAGGTGTTGATGTGGTTCCCAATATTGCACCCGGGTTGGTGAATCCTTTCGACCGGGGAATGCAGATGAGAAGATACGGTGTGAAGTAGGCACTTATGCATGGTTGGAAGCGAATTGCGCTTCGGTACCAGTACCCAATTTCGACGGGCCAAAGTGTAAGACTCGAATCAAGACCTATCTATACGTCTGGTGGGGAGTATTTGGCTAACAAGACCATAGTTCACAGCTGCTGAGAATCTACCACTACTTCCACGATTCTTACATTATCTTCGTTGCTACATACTTAAGCTCTTTGGATATGAACCTCCGTTCTGGATGTGTTCGCCGTAAGGGACTGATGTTGGATGGTCTTAGAGCTGGCTATCTTTTGATCCAGTACATAGACAAGTCCGAGGGTACAATGCTCTCATGTTCTTGGAATGACAAGCGACATGATAAAGACCTACACGCCAACCTGTTCAAAGGTTTAACATAGATAATATTAAAGCTTGCCAAAGTTCCCGTGCCACGAATTGGCTCATTCATTATCAACGACAATGGATTCTTGGTGTTGAGTAACAGGCCACTTTCACTAAAAATCCATCAATTGGAGAGCGAGGAGATCCCAGTGGATATACCTAGAGACATGACATATACATCAGTCGATTCGTACGTGGCTGATACACTGGCTTTTCACGACAGCTGTCTACACAATCGACCGAATGCAATAAAGGACAGATTTGATGGCATCTGGCAGTTATCAGCCCTTAGCGCTATGAGGGCTGTGGCTTCACGCTTTTTTGAACGTGACTTGCGTTTTGGCCCTTTTGTCTATATGTTCAACGATCTCCACCAATCTAATATCCTTGTCGATGGTGTAGGTCTGTCTTCCTTTGCCTTTCCCTCATTAAGTCCGATGATGATGGTGCCAATTTCAGGGTCGTTGGCCCAATCTGGAACATTCCCGGAATCGCGATTGTGGCGATAGTAACTGAGGAAGGTCGCGAAGCTCTCGCGAGCTCTCTGATCGTCCGTCTTCGCGCTCATAGTAAAAAAGCCACTTTATCTGCTTTGAAGGCCAGCTTCGTAAGAGATCGCCATTTAGTACAACTGAATAAGCGGACCATACCTAACTGCAAAAGTTTGAATTAAAAAAAACGGCTATATAGCGGACTGGGAACAAGACGGCATGGATCGAGGCGGGGTAAGTAGAAGATCGTGGGCATCAGGCTAAAGTGCTACGCCATGCGATGATTTACCAATAGAGGTACGTATACGTCCTGTGATAAATCCCCTGACGGTGCTATTATGCAGTTAAGGATTTTTATTCACTAACATGCATTGTTTGATAAAAGGAATATACTCGAGTCAATCTCTCCATCACAAGAGCAAGGGCTTCTGAATCCGAAGAAAACCAAAGTAGCACAAATATAAAGAAAGAAACAACTCAGCGTCCACTTCACTCTGTCTCTCCGAAACCATAGTATAATATCCAATACACTTGGCTAACTGAGTTATTCATGAGCTGCCCCATCCACAGTGCCTTCAAAATCTCCCTAACAAAGATCCCCAAACATCCTACCGGCAGGCTTTTCTAACCCAAGACAGCTTTCTCTTGCTTCCACACGATGTCGTTGAATTTGAAACTGAGAGCCTAGACATGGGCTCATGTAAAGCGGCTGTTGATGGGGAGCTGCTGGACCTGGATCGACGGCGTCTATCTCGCTCTTTTGCCTCTTCCTGAGATGATGGTTAGCGACCTCTTTGTCTTCGAACGCCGTCAGATATTCAAATACACACTGTATTCTGTATGACGTTGCCTTGGACTTGTTCTTCATATCATTGCTGGAGGACCAAGTGAATTTTATGTACCAGAGTAGAGAAATAGGCATGGGACCTAAACATCAAAATTGACAACAAGATGGCTGTGTTGGACGTCTGAGTTGCTATCTACGGAGTAATTGATTTACAAAGGTGAAGCGTTGGTGATTTACCATTCTGCCACGCTCTCTGCCTCCTTTCACCACGCACCCACAACGCCAGTTCGGCTTCCCTCCTATCCCCACAAGAAACTACGCGGTTGCATCCTCACTCATCATCAATCACCCAGCTCACCCATCGCCGCTCCGACGTTTCATGAGGGCGCCGAAAATGGCTACATGGACGCCTACTGGCTCACACCGGGCATGGGCCTCGTTCCTGGCCATGGCTCCCTCAACATATTCACATTCGATCTCAACCACCTCCGAAGAGCGACGAAACAGGAAACAGACACTTCTCCCTTTGCTGCTTACCTCCGTCACCTCTTGTCCAACATTCACCTGCAGCTTTCCCTTTTCTGGGACATACTGGCCTCCTCTGTTGTCTCTACTACCAATCTAACTCGCTAGCGGAATCCTAACTGACTATGAAGCGCTCTATTGACCGACGAGATCATGATCACCGCAGAGCACAGGACCAAAAGTCTGATAGCGAGTCAAGCTACTCTGACTTGCATGGTAGGTCAGAAGCCCCCCTCGAGACCGACCTTACTGAGCCCGATGTTCCTGAACGTCCGGCAAAGCGTCCGAATAGTGATGAAGGAGATTTTAGCAATGATCCTCTTGATGACACCGGGGTCGACCTGTCGGCCATCCCGGAGGATTATGGCAAATCAGCCGGAACACTTCTCCGGCGAGGATGCATTGAAAAACGCTGGCTACAGTTGGTCACTTTTCCTTTTCCCTGGTTTGATGATACACCAGCGATTTCCTTCCCTTCCCTAATAGTCAGTAGGTACTGTAAAGTCAAAGCACGACAGCTGCCAGATGAACGCAAGTGGCATAACCCCAAGCGTGCACTCTGCGAAGCGTCGGACAATGACATCCACCGGTTTCTGGGCTGGTGCCTCAAGCTCAAGCGAGGGAAGGACGGTCGACACCTAAAGGGTATTCACAAGGCCAGCTCATTCAAGGGTGACTGGCGGAGCTTCCGCCTTTACTATGAGAGAGTCACCAAAAACAAAATTCGTGATGAAGACGGCAGTAATGTGCGGCGGGTAGATTAATATCTTGAATTCTGGAAGATGAACGCGGCACTGACCTGACTACATAGCGTATCAAATACCTGATTGACACGAATGGCCTGGATACGTAGGGGGGCAAGAAGATCCCTGTATACATTGAGGACATGGTTCCATTCAATGAAACTATCCTGTCAACTCAGGAGAAAAGATTCTGGCTTGGATTTGAGCGGATCCAAGTGTGCCTATACAATACTCTAGGCTTATTTACTCTACATCGAAAGAATGCAGTATAAGGACCTACAGTTTTCGCTCCAGAAGGATCCCCATGGAGGACCTCCAATTCCGCTAGTGGAGTTGACAGCTCAGGGTGTTAAAAAGTTTATGGGGGAAATAAAATTGTATATCTGCCTTTGAGCTTGGTTTTAACTGACACTTTACCTCCCTCAACCTCTAGCCTGTCACAAACCCTGATTGACAGCATAGCTAACTGCAATCAGGATCACATTTCCCCTTCCTGAAGTAATTTATGGGCCGTTCTTGATATTCTGCCTGCATACCTACCTCTTTGGGATGTTGTTCCATGCTAAGGCATTCCAAGCTCCTGGACTAACATCCATGGCCGAACTGCGAAAGCTATTTGTGAAACGGGGCTGCCAGCAAATGCCTTTGTATTTGAAGCGTGAGACGGCCGATTGGTATGTATTCTGTAAGACTGAGGTGGTTAAGGGGACTCCGGTTATCCGGCGAAGACAGCCATTGTTTAAACACATGATGGGTCGCCTTTTGTCAATTTTCGGAGAGATCCATGGTTGGCTCCATTCCATGTTCTCACACCGGTTCCGTTACGGGAGTGGAAAGATCCTCAATGAGAGTGGTATGTAATCCTGCTCGGTCATCCATGATATCTGACGCGCTTTAATGAAGGCCTGATTGACTTACCTTCTTCGCAGGATGGGTTAGCGAGGAACAACGGATGCTAATCATGAAACATGCGGACCGTCGCACGTTCATCGACCACTATCATCCCCGGACGGTCGGGACTGAGATGATCCGGACCATCTGCGGCCTTGATCCGGACAAGGAAATGATGCGGTCCGTCGCGCGGCTGGACCGATGGAGGGACCAACGGCGTTCGCGGCATCTAACCACAGAAGACAAAAAACGCATGAAAGATCACCCAGAGCTCGTGACCGCCCGCCAAAAATTGGAGACCATTACTGCCGAATATCACCAGACAAGGAATCCTGATTTTCCCGCTCGTATCCGGCGACAAGAGCGTGAGGTCAGGAATACGCAAAGGCGACTTCTCAGGGCAGGGCTCTGCGGAAACAGGTGTGACAAGAGTTTGATGAAAAGCAGTCTCTCCTCGACATCGAGGCACAGCTTTTGGGGACCATGGCGGATGAAAGTGAGGAGTCATTATCATCAGAGGACAACATGCATCTCACTCTGCTTGGGCTCCTACAGAAGCTTCTCTCATATCCCATATCTGATTCTCTGGAAGCAGAGTGGCAATGCCACAATGAAGCTGTTGATTATGTGGTCCTCTATTGTGACACATCGGAAGAGGGCCCTCTCCGCGGACGCCTGAAGAAAAACCTGAAGAAAACACAACCACCTGCGGGAAACAGTGGGCCTTATGATGACCCTCACTCAAAGGATGACAGTGAGAAAAAAGAAGCATCTCTTGTCACATGATGAGCTCTTGCGTCTTACTACAGAACACATTGAAAAAGCTCCAAAGCCACGTGCATGCTTTCAGTGCTTCTCTGACAGAAAGTTGCCAGATGAAGTTCGCTGCCGAATGTTTTATGACCCAGGGTGTCTTACCAAACACTATGATAGTCATCATCTGCAGGATGAGCAGTGTAACTGGTGTGAACTTTCTGTACTACAAATACAATGCATCCGCAGCATCATGCCAAGGATGTTCATCATACGCATTCCCATTTTCATCCACCATTGTGATTTCCATTCTTGGCAATGGCTAATATCTTATTGAGAGTATCAGCTTAAGGCTGCTCGAGATGGTTGCTGTATATTTAATAGAGTCTCATGTGTACATTAATTAGACTGGAAATTGGCTGTAATCAGAGAACATAACCAAGAGATGGTGATTGTGATAGAACTCAAGATGCTCCAAGATAATTAGTACCTTTTTAACATCAGAAGCCAAGTGCATCTCATATGGAGAATGCAAGTCAGTTAAAACTGCCCCAAGACAACCGCAGTAAGTAACATACGCCTACGCCACAAATATCATCAAGCTATCAGGTTCCGAATTCCCAAACATACAGCTCGTCTAAGTTTCTTTTGGCCAAGAGGATGCTTCAATAGGAGGACCCGCAGGAAGTTCTTCAGCAGCTTGATTTTGTTGACAGGATTTCTTCTTCGGTTTCTTCTTCGATTTCTTCTACGTCCCCCCCCCCCAACGACTCCAGGTATCTTGAGGTGGAAGAGGAGATTCCTCTGGTTCGGGTAGAACAGGCTCTTCAGCAACATCCGCAGGAGGCTCCTCCAAAGGCTCATTGACATCCTCTAGGGGCTCAGCAACAGCATTTTCAGGAGAATTAGCTGGAGCAAGTTGTGCCTCTTGACAATATTCATTCTTTCCTCTGGCCCAAGTCTCCCACATATTTTGAGGTGGAAGAGACTTTTGTGGCTCCTCTGGAACGAGATCTTCGCCATTTTTAACATCCTTTAGCCGCTCAGCAATGGCTTCTTCAGGAGAATCGCCTGGAGCAAGCTGCGCTTCTTGACATGGTTCCTTCTTTTTGCTCCCCCCAACCCACCAAGCAAGGTCCTCCGATGCAGGCAACTCTCCATTGACAGATGTCTCAGGGAAACTGGCAGGTTCCTCACCACAGTCTGCCGGTCCCTTGCCACTGTGCTGCTTGGCTGGTTCGTCCGTCCGCTGTAAAATTGAACACCTGGTGCTGAGTATTCCTACTGCCACCCTGAATAACATCCTGCCGAAAGAGCTCTTCACATACTTCAGAATATCTTGATGAATAAACACATTCCCATCATCATCATCATCAAACTCACTCTGAAGCATTGCCCTGGTGTGACCATCAAGCCATAACTTATCCTTGGGCAATAGTCCCTTATATTCCTTACTTCCAACGTTCAGGACTACCAGCAACGACACTGACTTGCAATTCTTCTCCATAGCATAGCTTCCATTGCAAGTGCCACCAGAGGAGGTAATTCATATTTGCTTGTGAAACTAAACACCGCAACGCTCCTTTCTATACTCATTTTCCATTTCCACCTTCTTGGACTCTACTCTGGCATGGATAGTCGCAGTGTCTCATACTCGCCGGTGTAAAGAAAATGTACCACTGTGTGTGCAATGTCCTCATCTAGGTGATGGATGCATCGAAAATTTGCATTTGACATTGGAAGGAACGGCGGTGGTCCACGTTCGAAGAAATGCTTCTTGGCGTATTTAACTATCGACCACTGATCTGAGCAATTTAGTTAAGTTATTTATTAGTTATTAGTTATTATTTAGTTATTAACTAACTAGTTACTCTGTAGTTACTCTTCTTCTGTCATCATGATTGCTCCCTCATCACATTCGATTCGTTTCCAGCTCGTTCACACACAGCAGCTGTTGAACGCCTCGCCCCGAATATTCCCTAAATTATTCCAGATCTTCATCACCCGCAACATGAGTACTGCTCAATTGGCGTATCAACCCCCCTCCATCAATAATATTGAGGATGTTGAGAACTATCGAAAGGGTGGATTTCACCCTGTCCAACTTGGTGATGCTTTTTCTCACGGAAGATACCGCGTGCTGCACAAATTAGGCTTCGGGGGAAGCTCAACTGTATGGTTGGCCCGGGATGAACTATCACAACGGCTTGTATCCCTGAAAATTCTTACAGCGGAGAGATCAAATGCCTGCCCTGAACCTGAAATTCTTCGCTATCTTCAAAACAATCCATCCCACACATTAGGCCGTGAATACATCTTGCCACTGCATGACTGCTTTCACACAGAGGGGCCTAATGGCCGTCATACCTGCCTTGTATCACTGTTTGCTGGCCCCAGTTTAAGCCAACTATCAGAATCACCCGGCCAGCCTGGAGGATGTCGCCGCCTGCGAGGCCATGCCTCACGCCAAATTGCAAAGCAGGTAGGGCTAGCTATAGAATTTTTACACTCTCAGGGTGTTGTTCATGGAGGTATCTACTACTACTAGTCCACCATTATCCTACAAGTGCATGAACTAACCCCCATATGCTACAGACCTCACTGCATCAAACATTCTTTTCCAGCTGGCCGATATCAAATGGTCAGATCAAGATATAACAAAGCAATTCGGGCCTCCAGTCACAGAGAGTCTACGCCCCCTTTCTGCAGAACAGAGTGTTTGCGCGCCGGAATTTTTGGTCGCGCCCCTTCAGATCTCAGACCTTGACACCCGCCATTTCACCGGGAACATTCAACTGATTGATTTTGGGGAATCTTTTCTATCAAACTCCCCCCCTGCCACGGGAGTCAGGACTCCATTCTCATATCTTGCGCCCGAGGGGATATTTGATGCCAAGGCCAGTGTATGGGCCGATCTCTGGGCGCTGGGATGCATCATCTATGAAATCCGCGCCGGGACACAGCTATTTGCTTCCTTTTTTGGTGGACCAGACGAGGTACTTCGGCAAATCGTCCAGACATTTGGAAAATTACCAGAGCCCTGGTGGAGTGCCTGGACAGCGCGCCAGACTTATTTCAACAACAATGATGGAAAGCCGAGGGATTCATGGCTGAATGGAATACCACTGGCAGTGGAGTATCCACTGGGCCAGCAGGTTAGGGATATTGGGGCGGAAGACGGACAGGTTGATCTGGACTCCTATTCAACACATAGCTGGCTTGAACCGCTGGGGACGCGCTTGACAGAAGCTGAGGCCAGCGAGCTTGAGGATTTACTGTTTAAACTTCTTCAGTTTTCACCAGAGAAACGTCTTTCTGCTGGCCAGGTTGTCAAACACCCTTGGCTTCAAGGTGTTGAATAATAAATTCTTCCCCCTGCAGTAGAAAGTGTTAGCCCTCTCATGTGCCCATGTTGACCAGTCGATCACCAAAGAATCAGTAGTGGAGCCTGGCTACACTGTTATAGATCTTACAATACTATAAAGATGTTGTGTACAAGTAAATAATCGGAATACTCTATTTGGGGGCATTCAAGATCTAGCATGTCAATCACTTTTCTTGAGACAATTGCTCTAAACATTCCCTTCTTTTCCTGCCTTCATATGAACAGATACCGCACTGTCTGATCACAGCAAAACATCTTTCTCTGTCTTTCAACCACCAGGCCACTTGAACATGTCCAGAGGTCTAAACTGATTGTAATGCATCTTGTTCTTGATGAGGCTGAGGACTCGGGGTGAGTAAATAAACAAAGTGTGGCGAGCTCTGAAAGTAGGTGCCACGCCCTTCGCAAGGGGTGATAGGAGACTATACTGAATGTGCTAGCGGTATGACACTTGGGTTGCTCGAATGATCCAGTTTCTTGGCCCATATGAACATTTACCAGGCGCTTAAGGCTGCTCAGCTGGTTAGCTACTCCAGGAGTGCTTAGGGGATTGCTCCTCTACACCTTGAGATCGAGTAACTGGGAAGGCCTACAGCTCTTTTCCTTCTACTTACCCTTGCGACTTTCAGGCTTTAATGCCAGGAGGTTCGCAGCGGTCGTCGTGCTCAGAGCGGAAGAGCAACCTCTTCATCTGTCGTCCAGTTTGCCCTTTTTATTTCAAGCCAAATGGAGCCAGGCTATCATTCATGTCTTTCTTATTTAGCAATGGAACAGGGCAAGAGAAAAGCGCCAAGTTGTGCTGAGGCTTCAAGATGGTACAGTATACATTGAGCTTGTGATAAGAAGTGTAAGAAAGCTCAGTGTTTCTTAGCACAATGAGACCAAACCCCATTAACTGATGAGAATGACCTTTCATAGTCTGTGTAGTCATAGTGGTTTGGCTTCAAAGACTTTCTCCTTTCCAAGCTCAGAATCACTTCCTCTAGATGCCTAACTGTGGCTTCAGATTTTTCTATAGATGCTTTCATCCTGTCACCACTGCTGTATCATTGTGCTAAATATTGAAATTCAAAGTCCTTCCTTTAGTGTTTTGTCAGGAAAAAGAGGTTATACACTACTGAACGCCACCAACATCGTATTACTGAACGCCACCAACATCGTATTACTACAATATTTCTCATCATCATCAGCTTACTACAACGCTCGTCTAATACTCGCTTATGCTAGCTCTCTTGGCTCGCACATATATTTTACTATAAATAGCTCCATCTTTTGTATGAAATAGATATATTAGATAGTGCACGGATAATATAACAAGCAGATCTTGATACAGATAAGATTCATATGTCTTCAACATATTCATCCGTGACACCCAATCCGACAGTTATGAGCCCGGTAAGCAGCATCTGAAGAGAAGTGCGATACACCACCGATCCCAATCCTCATTCGAATTTGACAACAATCATTTGAACTGAGACGATTGATCCTCATTCGTATACGGTCCGATCTACTCGACTGTTATACCATACCTGATTCCCGGTAAGCAGCATCTGAAGAGAAGCGCGATACACCACCGATCCCAATCCTCATTCGAATTTGACAACAATCATTTGAACTGAGATGATTGATCCTCATTTGTATACGGTCCGATCTACTCGACTGTTATACCATACCTGATTCCCGGTAAGCAGCATCTGAAGAGAAGCGCGATACACCGATCCCAATCCTCATTCAAATTTGACAACAATCATTCGAACTGAGATGATTGATTCTCATTTGTATACGGTCCGATCAACTCGACCGTTATATCATATCAGATTCCTGTCCTCATTTGAACTGATAACTATCATTTGAACTGAGACGATAGATCCTCACTCGTATATGTTCCGAAATACTCGACCGATATACACCCTGAATTCTGATCATATTCACAAATACTTGAACCGATTCCTCAATCCATTCAATATAACTGATATGACAGACAAGACAATGTCTAGTGCGACAGTTCACCTTAGTGTTCCTGGAGATTGGAAACTTTGGTACAAGCATATGCTAGGATATGCAAAGGACAAGAAGGTATCAGACTTCATCAATCTTGATAAACCCGATATCTTCTCTGAACTAGAAGAACCTCTGGAACCCGAGAGTCCAGAAGAAGCCACCGCGGAGGCCAAGATAGCATATGACATCAAGGTCACTGCGTGGAAAATCAAATATATGAAATATGAAAAAATGAATGAAGGTATGACAAAGATACGAGATGTCATATGGAGAACAGTGGATGCCACAGAGCTACGACATGTATGCAGTGAGGATGATGATGTGAAGGAGATTATCTGTTCATTAAGAGATCGTCTCTCACCCACGACCGCGGACTATCAAGATGATGTGAGAACCCGATACCATGATCTCTGCAAAGCACCGAAAAACAGAGGTATAGAGAAGTGGTTAAATGACTGGTCACTCATCAAAGATGATATCAAAGAGGCGGATATAGCTGGACAGTTCAACTTGAAGAAAGACTTCTTAAATGTGAACCTAGCTATTGATGCAGGATATGCACAAGCATGGACAAAGGATGTCCGACGTGATAAAGATGTCATATCTTTGATAGAGTTAGTTAAGGACTTCAAGGAATGGTATAGAGAAATGGGTATTCTCAAAGGAGATAAACCTATGAACTTCGCTACCCTTAATGGAAGACCTCAGCAATCATCACCAGTGACATTTGGAAACTGCATCTGCGGAGCCCGTCACCGATACACCCAGTGCTACTATCTCAATCCATCAAGGAAGCCACCTGGATGGAAGGAAAACGGGGAGAAGAGAACTCAAATTGATCAAGCTCTTAAAAATCAAGGATTGAAGAGACGCGTTGATTGTGCGATATCTAGAGATTCATCCACGAATACGGATATGGTAGATGCCAATGAAGCAGTCATAGGAGGAATGGTTCTGAAGAAATCAGTTCCTCAATCTATCAAACATCAATCTATCGATCATCAATCTATCGATCATCAATCTATTGATCAACAGATCCGAAAAATATCAATGAACTCTTCAAATTCTCGCTCCTACCTCCAAAACTCCTGGATCTTTGATACTGGCGCGGAACAGCATATATGCAATAATCGAACACATTTCCTATCCTTTACACCTGCGAACAAGAATGCGGAAGTCTATACAGGCGATTCCAGCACTAAAGTTGAAGGTTATGGAACTGTTAGAACTATCATGATAAATGAAGCAGGAAAGCAGTTCAATGTCAATCTCACCAACGCGGCTTACATACCGAATTTCCATACAAATATCATCGCATGGAAACCGTGTTTCCATATAGAAGGCATCTATTATGATGGAAAAGACTTCAGATTGCGAAAACGCGCAGATAATACAATCTTTGCACGCGTTGAAGTATTTGGGGGGTTGCTAGTTACAGAATATAATAGTGAAACAGCTGTTTTCTCAACTATCTCAGAAAAATCCACTACCGAAGCCGATGCAGCTACCACACCACACACATCTAACATCACTATATCTGAAAAAATGATATCTTCAAATTCTTCAACTTCTACAAATCCTTCTTCCAACCTGCCGATACACACAAAACCTTCTCAAAAACCTAAGATCTCTATAGCTACTCAGTCAACATGGCATAAGAGATTAGGACATCCATCGAAAATCGCCATTCAAAAGCTTGCAAATGTTGCAACTGGCATTCAAATCACCAATCTAGAAGATGCTGCGGATGAGCTTACCACTGAGCTTTGCGAACCCTGCCATCTATCTAATGCGGAAAATCAAATATCTAGACGTCCCCACATTAGATCTCATACACCGAATCCAACACCTGAACCTACGCCAGGGCCAGCGGGCCCTAATGTTGATACAGGTCCTAATGTTGATACAGGTCCCAATATTGATATTAATACTCAACCAGCTGCAATAGATGATCGTACACGGAACATTGCACATAGAGCTCACAATATCAGTGCTAACTTTGATGAAGATAATATCATTGAAGACCGCAGAACCCGAAATCACAGAGCTGCCCACCTTATGGCAGTTGCAAATGCCAAAGTCAATCCTTTTCAAATGATCAATGAAGCATTCTCTCATTCTCAATCACACCCAGACTTCTACAAGTCTCAAAATTTATTTCCTAATACTGTTTTGACTGTTCTCAACAATACAGCTACATCAACAGCATCCATACCGACTTCAGGGATCCATAGATCTCAACTGCCAGATCCACCGAACCACTGGACAGATGTTGAAAAACACCCACATCGCGAAGAATCCGAGAACGCTAGGCTTCACCTCTATGCCAGAGGATTGCTGCCTCTTCTCAAATGATCGATTAATTGTCTTCTTCTATGTGGATGATATCGTCATCCTATCCCGATGGGAGGATTCAGATGAAAGATATCAATCCGAGAACATGTTCAATCCGGCGATATTACAGTTGATTGGGTGCCTACGGCCCAGATGCCAGCGGATGGCCTCACTAAGACTCTGCCACACCAGAAACATACAGAATTCGTCAAGATGCTAGGCCTAGTTGATATATCAGATATCATCAAGGCGTAAGCAGAATAAATGATCTATCTTGATGTAATCTCTACAGATTCATCTACACTCTTTTTGTTGCAGCTTCATTTACACTTTCTTTTACATGTTACATTCGCTGAAGGGGGTGTGTCAGGAAAAAGAGGTTATACACTACTGAACACCACCAACATCGTATTACTGAACGCCACCAACATCGTATTACTACAATATTTCTCATCATCATCAGCTTACTACAACGCTCGTCTAATACTCGCTTATGCTAGCTCTCTTGGCTCGCACATATATTTTACTATAAATAGCTCCATCTTTTGTATGAAATAGATATATTAGATAGTGCACGGATAATATAACAAGCAGATCTTGATACAGATAAGATTCATATGTCTTCAACATATTCATCCGTGACACCCAATCCGACATGTTTTTAGTTGCAATTGTGATGCAGAGTGCACACAGCTCTTGAATGAACTCAGTGTGGCTAACGAGTTTCAGCCCACAGGTCTCACCCACCTGATATTGATACTTACACTGGGCAGAGAACTTCCCCCATGTCCAGTCACTGTATTGGAATAGTTTTTGACCATAGAAGCACATAGCCACCGAAACTAAATGTTTGGATGTCAAGACCCTACTCACTTAATGTTAACATCTTCACACTGTGCCAGTGAAGCAAGATACATACAACAATATTGAGTTCACAGGGTGAGTTGAACCCACTTCATGCGGTTCTATAGATGGTATTCAAGCGTAGTTATATTTTTCTGACCCGCCGTCGTACCTGCGTTGATGGCTTACCAAGAATAGCAAAACTGAACAACAGAAAAATACTCTTTCTATATAAGAAGGCTGAGAGATGGATAATGTTGCTTAGAGGTTGCATATTTCAGAATGACGTAGTTTCTAACCTCCCACAGGCATACGGCACAGTTAGCATGCAGTGGAACGGAGTCCTGCGGCGTAGCAGCATCAAACACTCGGAGTGACCAAACATTGCCGTGATGCTGACCCCAGCCAGTCACTTACTCATGAGTTTCGTGCCTATGGACCCGTTGGGTTGTGGTGGAAGTTACTGAGACAAGAGTGATGAACGCGAGTCAAACCAAGGCGGCCATTGGCTCAAAGAGAGGGGAGAGAGTCAGGAAACCACACGATCACGAACAAATCTCCGCCTACCCCAGAATTCCAACATTCTTGTAGTAATGTGCTTCAGATTACGGGAACATCAGAACAGAGCACCATCACAAGGTATTCTAGGTCTGGCCGCCCAGTAGTCTTCCTCTCCTTGAAGCTGAGTTAAAGTTACTATATCAATCTTCTGAATGTTCTCCATATCTGAATTCCCATCCACGTCAAACACCTTATACTTGTCAGATTTAATATTCCAGTTGAACCATGCACCATGGAGGAGCTGCAGTTTCATGAAGAATATAATGAGGCAGATTCTTCCACGGTCAAAATCGGATTGGTCAGTTGAGATGGTCTGTAATCCTGGTTTGTATCTGAAGTCGCAGTTCGTAGAGCGGCAAAGCACGCATGGAGGGTTGTCATGATTGCCAGAGTATAGAACCGTCCACAGACACTCGGCGCAGAACACATGCCCGCAAGGTCCAAACTGCAAGTGGAGCGACCAGGCACAATGACAGATAATGTAGATGCCTTCCGCTGGATCAGTTGTTGTCAACTCTGGTATCACCAGCTCACGGTAGTCCGGATCCTCAGCATGCGTTTTCTCAAGGGTGGCAACAAGCTGAGGGTCGACATTACTGAGATCCCCATACATCTCAACTAGTTGGGTCCGATGGGCCATCTTTTTACTTTTGTAGCAGAACTGGCTTGGAATCGAGAGTAAGAGGATTCAACAGATGGTACAAGAGAGGTATCAGGAGGCCACAGCTAAGCTAGCTCAGAAGAAGAGAGTTGAAAAGGGAAAAAGCCAGGGAGAAAAGAAAGAAATGTTGGTACTTGTGTTATTCCTACAAGGAATCAAGCCCTAACCCCGTGCCCTGACTTGGGAGGGTCACTAGGGTAAATACACAATGTCTTGACGCGATGCATGGACTTTGCAACTCTCCACTCAGTGACCCAGCAAATAAATGATGAACACTCCATGAGAGCCCTAAAGAAAATATTCCCAAATCTCCTACAAGCCTTTCAAAAGCCCTGCACCGTCAACAAGTCCGCAAGAGTATGATTTCATTAAGCCAATTGTATCAACTTTAGCATCCCTCCAGTTCATCCCAGGTGATGGGTCTCCTGTCTGTGAGTGTTCTTGGGAAGAACAGCAAAATGAACATGAGCAAGACTTGAAGTCAGCACTGCTTGGAGTGTCTACCTGTCGCGGACTTCCGTTTGATAAGGTGTGAGGTTTCAAGGGTGTAGGATGCACGATGCAATCACGATGGTTCCTTCGATGGTGCGAGTGCTGCGTTCTTGGGTAAGTTAACTATTTAACTAAGGATAGTTCACCAATGTCCCGTGTGAGGGGTTACCGTCATCGTAAAGTAGAAAGGAGTTCTGTTCCAAACGCAGAATAAAATCCTTCGTCTGCTTCTTTTAGATGGAAAACAGAAGCTTGTTGAGACGAGTACGAGTTAACTCGCTATATAGACAGCCAATGCTTGCGGGGTTATCGTTTTACGAGACTATTTAATTCAACAAAGAATAGGGATAGGAAAGTTAGAAAATGCGTCGGTTAGTTTCAACTAATACACAGCTAACTACTGTCAAAGTTTGCCTTTTTCCCCCCATGTTTTTGACTTATGTTTCCGTCCCAATGACGTCTCGTTTCTCTCTGCCGGATCAACTTCACATAAAACAAGAGCAATGACACCCCCATACAAATCGAGGATTTGGCACGTACCCTGTCATGATCCCTGCAGTCTTCACTTGGATGCCGGCACTCTTTCGCCGTTCGGGATAAGGCATACTGTGTACTGCATCTCAGACAAAAAAAAAATTCAGGAGAAGCATAATAAAGCTACAGTTCGTGGGCCGAAAATGACGACATGGTGGATCGGGGGAGGGTTCATTTCGGTCCCCACTGAAATAAATACTGATTATCGTGGCAAGGAATGATTTAGCGCTCGGTACGAAGCATTGATATTGATTGTTCATGAATGATGGATTTCCTATCTGAGTTTCCTTGGATGATTCAATTTCTCCTGCTCTACTCCTCTCTTTCTGTTGGTACATGTATTTCTTCGACAGTCCTGGCCCTCATCCAGCTATCTCTTCGCCGGGAAACTCATATACGGTTGTGTTTCTTCCAATAGTTGCATATTAATCCCTGCTACATAGCTAATTGTATGTGTGTGGTGTGAGGAGACCTCAGGTACCGTTTTTAACAAGCATGGGAAAATTCATTAAAATGCGGTATATAGCCCTAAAATGTCGAAATACGGTCTACAATATGATTGCATTTATCCACCGTCATGATAGGATTCCCGCCGCTCAGCTGCAAACGCCCTCTCCCCATAACAACATAAAGCCTCGTGGGTCTGGAACTTTGGAAGCCTAGGCCCACCACCCAAAGCGGGGCATTTCTTGTGCAACGAAGAATGAATAGTTCTTTTCGGATTAGATATGAATTGAATATCATATTGAACTAGTGGTTAGCATGGTCGTTCAATTTCGATTCTACTCCCATTCAACCACGTGTGGCACAGCGGTACTACCGGTTGTACTCGGGCCGGGACTCGGTGAAGTGAGGCTGATAGAGCCTTCCGGTGGTGGGAAAGGGCCCCTTGAGCTAATTTGCATTGTATTCATTCTGGCATCGAACATGAGGCGGGGTGGTTGCTCTGGCGCAATATTCCGTGACCTCAGGAATGCTTCGCGCGCAGCGTACTTCCCCGGCCTGAAGGGTGAATTCGGGGGGGAATTTGAGTACAAACATTAGTCTGATGCAGTGGTGTTTGGGACTATTGGCAATCGCCTCATGACTATCACAGATTGCAGCCCGTGCCTTGTCTACGTGTTCTTCATCGGGTCGCTTTGCTAACCCGCTGAGGACGTGGAGGTAGGGGACGGCTGGGGAGGACATGGATTCGATGAGGCAGAGGAATCCTTTGGTGAGGTGAGCTGTGAGGTTCTGAGCTTGGTATCACATTCCAGCATGCGTTCTGCGTAGCCATAAGCTCTGCTTCGCTTTGCACCTGTCAGATAATACTCCATCAAATGACTTTCTGGCAAAGAAACCATGCGTGGTCCGGATGGTCATGTAGCGGAATGGGACTTTTGGGTTAATGTGTGAGGTGTTTGCTGCTTATCATTGCTTCCAACACCTAATGATAATAAACGAACACTTCAGACCACAGCAAAAGGAGCGAGCTCTGCTTGTAGCCATGTCATGGTTCATCGGCTCCTTGGTCCTATCAATCCATATTTGAAAGTCATTTACAGACAAAGGAGTGAACAGCAAATTGAGGCATCCCTTACTTCGGAGTCCGACTGAAAAGTAACCCGAACACATCGAGGGCTGTTCGAGAAAATCCAAGTAGTCTTACCTGATTCAGCAGGTTCGCAATCCATTTGGGCGAGTGGACATATCCTACTTATATTGTATTTGAACGTGAGAAGCGGGTTGGCTAAGGATAGAAGGGCGTGTAGCGGATGGTATCCTGCATTAGCATTATGGAGACAACCGTCTACTTGTGGAGGGTTGCTTTTGCTAGTTTTTTTCATTGGATTTTATTCTATCTATTCAATGTTGAGCAAGTCAGTTAATGCAGACTTCAGTAGGGTTTACGTGGTGATGTCGAGGTGTAACGGTCATCCAAGGAGGAATAGTGTATGGACAACAGAGTGCTACAACAACGCAAATCCACACCTCTACATATTATACAGCTAATATTCTCGCCGCAAATGCAGTTAGTGGGCTCCCGTTCTCTGTGGCAAAAATAATATCCTCACAGAGAAACACACAAACTAAGTAGGCTAATACCAAGTTTCCTTGTCTCCCTCAAGTAGTAACGTTGGAGGCCCATAGAATCCAATCACAACTTCGACCCCCCAACCTTTACCAACGCCCCATCTTTAACCTCATACTCCCTACCCCTAGCCCACCCACACCAATCCGCCAATGTCTCCTCTCCACCCATACTCGGGCTCAACCCATCACTCGACCAACCACCCTCCTCACTTCCAAACGTTAGACCCGGCGTCTCTGACAACCCCACCGCCAAACGCTGTTCATATCCACCTTCTTCCATCTCCTCATGCTCGAGCACGGGCGTAGCACACGCATCTGTTCCATCAAAGATATCCTCCCACTCCTTTCGCGTCTTCTCCTTGAATCTGCGCGTAAACACTTCGCGCATATACGCCCACGTGCTCGGATCCTCGCGCATTCCACTCGAGTCCGGCGGCATAATATCCGCCATCTTCAACCCCAACCCTTTCAACAGCGCCGCAAAAAACTGCGGCTCCAGCGCGCCGACGGCAAAGTACTTGCCTGCATCCTTCGTCTCGTAGGTGTCATAGTAAGGGCATCCGCCATCAAGTACATTGTGGCCGCGCGGGGCACCCCACACAAGCCTCTTCTGCAATAGCCTTGGGAATGTAGCTAGATAGGCTGAGCCATCTACCATATTGGCCTCGACCACTTGGCCCTTCCCCGTGCGTTCGCGCGCGAGCAGCGCAAGCAAAATGCCAAGAAAACACATGGCGCCGCCGCCGGCAAAGTCACCGACAATATTACCTGGTGCGTAGGGCCGTTCACCGGCACGT
Organism: Blastomyces dermatitidis ER-3; assembly: GCF_000003525.1. Classification (NCBI taxonomy): domain Eukaryota; kingdom Fungi; phylum Ascomycota; class Eurotiomycetes; order Onygenales; family Ajellomycetaceae; genus Blastomyces; species Blastomyces dermatitidis. The sequence goes on along the minus strand of NW_025544777.1, from coordinate 4,211,510 downwards.
CCCAGTAGGCCGAGCACGCCGGAGACGGCGATGTAGTTGATATCATGGCCGGCCATGTCCTTGTACTTGCCATCGCGGCGGAAACCGGTCATGCGGGCGACGATGAGGCGTGGGTTCTTTTTGAGGAGGACATTTGTGGGCGATAGGCCGAGTCTCTCGAGGACGCCGGGTCGGAACGGGTCGATTAGGATGTCGGCGTTGGAGATCAGAGAGAGAAGAACGGCGAGCGACGCGGGGGATTTGAGATCGAGGCTTATCGAGGTTTTGTGTCGGGTTAGAGAGTCGGAAGTCTCGGGGGGAAAGACATCTGGAGAGCTGGAGTGTGCTTGTGGATGTGGGCGGTCGACGCGTAGGACGGAGGCGCCGTAGTCAGCTAGCAGGAGGCCGGCAAAAGGAGCTGGTCGGATGTTAGAGTTGACATTTTCAAGGGTCTCGACAGGGACACGGGTCAATTGCCCAAATTTGGGCTCTGCTGAATTTGAGTCGCAAGTGTGGCTTGCTTACCTGGAGCTAGGCCGGCCAACTCAAGGACTCGGATGCCCTTGAGCGGGGGGGATGCTTTGGATGACATTTTGTTCGGCTTGAGCTATATCAAACACGGCAATCTTCGAGGAGGGATTAACAAAAGGATGGGAGCAGTAGATATTCAGTCATCCCGAGAGGCAATTGGTGGAGGGATAAGAATTGCAATTGTTCAGGTTAAATATACATCAACATCCTTGGTCTTTCGTGGTCCGATCGAGGAAGAGCTTTATCCCAAGGCTCCATGAAAGTAACCGAGGTGAGCCCGGCCAAGACGAGGTGAGGAGAGGGATATCACATGACCCCGTAATCCAGCCGTGCATATTTTGGATGGGGAAGTAAGGAAAAGGAAGATGGTCAAAATAAGCAGATATCCATATTCCCCCTAAGTATCCGACACAACCAGCTATCCATTGAATTGATCGGGATAGAAAATGCTGTGTTCGAGTTTCCGAGAATAAGATTCAAGTTTCCGGCAAGTTAGAAGCTGTTCGGCTCACCGATGCTTACTAACAGCAAATAGCCGACGACGGCAGCAACTACTCTTGTCAACGTCTTTTTAGAGTATGTCGATCGAGTCTTGGCACCATCTATAAATAAAAGCTCTAGGCCAAACACGGTTACCCTTGGAATCAGCCGCATCAACGTCAATCTAACATGAACGAGCACAGAAATCATCCAGTTTTGATACGAGGCCTTCTGGCTGGGAATGACTCCCAGATGTATATTGACATTCAAAGGAGCGGGGCTAGTCTATGGCACACGTTCAGCCATAACGACTCCAACGCTCATACACTATGGATGTACGATGATGCCATTTATCAACCAACTCAGCAGTGTCCAGTAGCTGCTGTGCACTGATTTTCCTGTTTTCCTGTTTTAGTGACCTTTGCTATGGCTCCACTTATTGCTCCTTGCCGTGTCGTGGAGCGACCACTGGAGTCACCTCGTCCAAGGATTTGAAAGTCCAGCAAAAACAAGCAACTCAACACAGCCCTCTAAGTGTCGATCGTGATGTCGATCCATCCAGCTAAGCTGGCTTGTGTGGGTGTTTCTAATATTTCCATGCCCGTGTACATGTAAAAAAAAACCCTGTTCTAGGGGGCAAGAATATCAGCTCTTCATCGTCATAAGAAACTTAGAAGAGTAAATCAAATTCCCAGCGCGCCCCGGAAACATATCATGACTTCATTTACTTCCGCGTATTGTGTAAATTGAACAGTAGCTTGCCGTTCATTTTTCACTTTCTTTCCCTTTTCAATTTCCTACAGGCCAGTGGGCACAAATGGTTCTGCTTCTCCATTTTCTCGTGGCAGGCGTCTCGCTATGCGCAGGGCTTGCAGGGGCCGCTGCTCCCCCCGAGATGAACAAGTACCCTCGATCCAATAATGCCAATATTTACGCTCACGATCCAAATATTATCAAAGACGGTGAATATTACCATCTCTTCAAGGGCGGCGTACATATCTCATAGTAGCGCGCGAAGAGCCTGAACGGCAAATGGGAAGACATGGGCCATCTGCTGGAAGGCGACAGCATCATCCCCAACAAGAAAAATGCAACCAGGCCATGGGCCCCTAGCGTGATTAAAAGGGGCGACACACTTTACTGCTACTACACACTCAGCGGCAGAGGGAAACGGGACAGCGCTATTGGTGTTGCAACCACCAAGAAGTTGGCAAGGGGCGCTTACTGGAAAGACCATGGCGCTCTTATCCAGACGGAAACAGGAGAAGGGTTCGACGTGTTTCCATTCACTACCTCCAACGCCATTGATGCGAGCGTGTCCATTGACGGCGGCAAAGCCTATTTGAACTATGGCAGTTTCTTCTCGGGTATCTGGCAGGTTCCGCTGGGTAAGGACCTTAAGTGTTTACCGAATTCTAGGAAACTAAATGCCGTGCAGCTTGCGCGTAAACGCCAGAAGCGCAATGATATTGAAGGCTCCTTCATGAGTTTCCATGGTGGTTGGTATTATCTCTGGTTCAGCCGTGGGATGTGCGGTCGATTTAAAGACGATTTCACTCTGTAAAGGGTAAAGAGGTGTATGAAGAATCCGTCTCTCGGCACTACTCACTTTTAGAGAGGCAAAAACAGTCCCAGCTGAAAATAAACTGAAAGCTAGATATTCCATCCGTGTCGCGCGATCCCAAAAGCGCCCGTGGGCGTTCATTGATAGAACTGGCAAAAAACGACCCAGGGAGGCGGCCACAAGGTTTATGCCTCCAATTATGACAACACCGTCTTTGCACCAGGTGGTCTAGGCGTACTGACGGGAATGAATGGAACTCCTGATATCTTGTACTATCACTACTGTGAGTTTAGTTCCCATGACTGGAATGAAAAAAGAAAGAACAGAAACTCGACGTCGCTAACCATATTTATCTCCCATCCTTCATAGTCAACGCGAAGGTCAGCTTGAAGCATGAGAAGGCCCGAGTGGGTTACAACACGCTCAAATACGTCAATGGATGGCCTGTGGTTCAAGCGCCGAAGAAATAGGTTAGTTGGGGTTTATCTTCATTCTATCGAACTGCGAATTACAGTATCTAACAGAGTTTGTTCTCTGCTCTGGATGATCCTCTTGCTCTTCTTGTGGACTTTGTGAGGTGATGGAATGGATAATACCTCCGATGATAGCAAGGATGGGGATAACTTGGTTGGAACAGGCATTTATTTTCTTTTGAGTACCATGGGCTTGGTTTTCATGTACGTATTCTCATGGGCTTCCATGTAACTGTAAAGCACTGAGATTATATATTTGTCTCGAGTCGATATCTTTTTATTGTGACTGCAGATTCCGGTTTGATTCGCGTTTCAGGCACCTAGGTACTCTATCCCATGCATGGGATATACCCGGGCCCGCATCATATCCAATCTCTGATATACAACCCTAAAACAAGAAGAAAGAGAACGGGTTCATGCTGGTATTCCGCTCGAACTATCTACCTATCCTGTCTAGATCACCACAAACACCTGAACAATGCTATAAATATAAGGCAGTCAAACTTAGCAAAATCTACCCGGAAACAAAGCTGAAAACACCGTGCCGTCCATCGTCAAAAACGAGTAATCCCATACACACCCCCGATGCAAAATATATAGAATAGAATACGGCTACTAAAGGGCCGCAAGAGGAGAGACAATCAATCACATGACTCAAAATGAACAAATACCCTCCCGGGTCACTAAGTCGACAATCCAACATCTTAAACATCCCGACCTTTTCCGCCCCTCCTCTCCACGTATTTATACTTATAGCCCTGGGGTGGTTTATTCTCTTTCCCGTGCCCGCTCAACATACCATCACCAGCATCTGCCCGTCCCCCGACCTCCTCTTTCCCCCACGTCCACATCAAAATCTTCCCCATCCGTTCCCGGTCTTTCAACAACCCCTCCACACGCCCCTCCCACACCTCCTCCCTCTTCTTCAATACGCCCGCAAATTTCTTATCAATAGCTTTCGCAGCCGATTCCTTCGCCTCAATAATCGATTCCAACCGTTCCCGCTCCGCGTGTAGTCCTGCAACACGCTGTTCAAGTGAAACAAGGGATGTGCGCAGAGCGCTGAGATCCGAGTTGAGCTTCGTTTCACGCGACTGAGAGGCGGAGATGACGTTCTGGAGGGTGCGGATTGTTTCTGTATGTGAGTCGCGGAGAGTGGAGAGAGCGGTGGCGTGGGCGGAGTGAACGCTGTTCAACTCCGCTTCGTGGGATCTTAAGAGGGCATCGTGGTCGACTGGGCACTTTGATGTGCCAAGGCCGGATGGTTGAAGAGCGGGGGATACTGGGGGACTAAGCTGTTGTGACTGGGTCATGGCCTGCTGGTTGCGAAGGTTTTCAATGGTATAGAGTGCCTTATCGCGTTCCTGTGTGGTTTTGTAGAGGGTATCTTGCAATTTGGTCTGTTCGGATATGATAGATTCGATCTTGGAAGAGAGGCGCGATATCTCGCCTTGTAGAACTGTAGTGAGTGCTCTTGATTCGGAGAGTTCCTGGCGTGTGCCTTCGAGTTGAAGTGTTTGCATGCGGTCTGAAGGTAAAGAATTCCGCAGCTGTAATCGAACTTCGCTGAGCTCTCTTTCCAAGGCTCGAATCCGCTCAGAGCTTTTTGTCGCCTCGCTCATAGACGACGCTCTCCTTGCATGGTACGCCCCCTTAATCGCATCCAAAATTTGATTGAAAGTCATATTTACCGTGATATCAATAGACACCTCGCTTGCGAAGGATTTCACTGCATTATATTGTGCATCGATTGCCGAATTTGCATTGTCCAATTCGATCTGGAGAGTATTGTTTCGTAACTCAGACTGTTGGAGGGCGTTAAAAAGGCCCTCATTCTTTTCTTCAAGGACTTCATATTCCCGATTTGCGGTATCAAGCTCAGAGTCCAGCTTGTCGATTTCGAGGTAATGGGCGTCCTGAGCAGCTTTCAACTGGTCGATCTCCGCGGCATGTTGTTTCAGCTGAGTGTCCTTGCTTGAAATATCCTCACTTGATTTTGTAGAGGCTGGCTTGTTCTCTGACAAAGGAGGGTCATCCCCATTTTTATCAACTGCAGTGTTTTTCTGAGAACCCTTACGTTGAAGTTGCTCCAACTCTTGACGGAGAGATCTTATTGTGGAAGGATCGGCTTCATGCTGCTCAAGTTGTTCATCTTTTTGCTGTAGCTGAATGCGCAGATTTTCTATTTCTTCGTCCTGCCCAGCTAGAATAGACAATTGCGCATCCTTCTCCTTCAGCGCGGCGTTCTTCTTTTGAAGTTCAGACTGTAGATGTTTTATCTGCTGAGAGGCAGACGCCGATTCCAAGACCATCTTTCTATTTGCCTCGATTCTTTCGTCCTTCTCGTGTAATTCTTCTTGGAGCCGCTTCATTTCTTCACGCAATTCACGCTCCACAGGGGCCTCCGCAAGATCCGGATTTGGCGGGGGCCATTTGCTCGGTGGTGATTGTATTGGAGAGGGTTCATCAATTTTGTCCAATGGCGCGTTACTTCTTGTAATTATATTTCGTCGCGGACGAACGTGTGCAGGGGTTGACATATCGAGTGGCGTATCCATCTCACTGTAGTCGTTTATCGTATGATCCGCAACGACTGTATTCTGACGCATTTCCTCCTGCGTTTGAGCTGGTTCTGACTTTGACGCGTTATCCTCATCGCTGTTTGTAAGGGCGCCTGTCCCTCTTACGAGTTCCACCATATTCAACGTAAAATCACGCGGACCTCCAAAGTCTGAAAATGAAACGTGTTTCTCCTTTGGCGAGTTCCCTTCGTGCGCTTCGTCGCGTTCACCTTCGTCATGATCAGAATGATGATCTGATAGCCTGCTCATATCAAATGTGTAGTCTGCAAGATTTGCTTCTGAATCGCTTCCATCACTGGGTTCAGGCGAACTGGCTGTCGTCTTCAGAGACCGCATCCTTCTTCGACGGGCAGTATTTGCGGCCAAGGAGTGAGTCGAACTGGGCTTCTTAGAATGTAAAATTGACTCCTGAAATGAGTTCATCAATCTAGGAGGCGATGAGGGTATAAAACTGGGTGTATTGAGGGAAGAACCCCCCAGGGTGTCGTGAGACGTGGGGAAGGGCGAGGTGAAGCCGTTACCAGCCATTTTGTCGCAAATGCTTCAGTTTCGGGATGTCTAGTCGCAGGTATTGGGAGGCAAATGGCAATGGTGTCCTATATCATAGTTAATCCCCCAAATCTCAGCATTAAACTGAAATGCAGACAAACGGAATGTTGCTATCAAGATCATGAAAGATGAACGGCGTTCGCATTGTTTACTTGTTCTGCTTCCGGCTTAGCTTGAATCGGAGCATCTCGACGGACATCGGTCCGATGATAGTCCGAAGGAGCACTCTGTGACGTCATTAATCGTCGCCGCCCTTTAGTCTGGAAGATTGGCGGCTGAGCGATGTTTGCGTGGACAATAGATTTTGCCCTCAAAAGAATCAGCGAACCTGGGGTTATGACATCGCGAACCGGCTGGAGATGAACTGCGGGGAAACGTCAGCTCTATTCGAGCCCATATCTAGGTTCTCCCTAATGTTGACGTTGGGGAAAACTTGGCTTTAAAGTCACTGAGGCATACCAATTATGAGCGAATAAACGGATAGGAATGGACTCTCTAGGGATTTCAAATTGATGATATGTTCTAGGTACCTCCGTGTAGCTTGCGCCGATATAATTATTAGCGTACACCAAAGGTTGAGATCGCCTGTGATGCCAACTGACCCATTGTCACGGATACTTGGTTTCTAGTCTCACGTATGTCATAGGTCATCTGAATAGGATAGCAGAGCCAGAGTAGAATCTTATATATTTACTACCGTCCGACCTGTTGGGTTCCGGCTGCCAGCAGAAAAATTTCAATATATGCATTTTATCGCATAGGTCACTCATTGACTAACCGACACAATGTCCACTATCCACAACTCGTACAGAAACGACTCCCATAACCACCATAACCACCATCACCACCAAAAGGTGTATCCGAACTTTAGCTTAAAGAATAAAGTATACGTCGTCACAGGTGGTGGTCGAGGGCTAGGGCTATGCATGGCAGAAGCAATGACAGAGGCTGGTGCCGAAGGTTTGTCCACCACAACAAGAACTCCAAAAACGCAATCCTGGTTGATAATATGCTAACTTGTTTCATACCTCCAGTGCACTGCCTTGATATACTTGAGGAACCTGCGCATGAATTTATCGAAACTCAAGAGCTAGCCGCCAGATCCCATGTTGGCTCGTTGCATTACCATCATCTTGATGTACGTGACACGATACTCCTCAATGACAAGATCGTAGATATCGCAGGAAGACATGACGGAATCGACGGTCTAGTGGCTGCCGCAGGCGTCCAGCAGATCATGCCTGCCATCGATTGTACCGCAGAGGATATCACACGGATAATGGATGTAAACTATACCGGGGCTTTCATGACCGCCCAAGCCGTGGCCAGACAAATGATCACATATAAAAACCACGGCTCCATCGTCCTAATTGCAAGCATGAGCGGCCTCATCGCAAACAGAGGTTTGATTTCGCCCGCATACAATGCCTCGAAAGCCGCATTGATTCAGCTGGCAAGAAGCCTTGCAATGGAGTGGGGTCATGAGGGAATTCGTGTCAATTCGCTCTCTCCGGGCCACATTGTCACACCAATGGTGGAGAAGAATTTTGAGGAAGTGCCTGGCCTCCAGGAGATCTGGGAGCGGGAGAATATGCTGGGCCGTCTGGCACGGCCGGAGGAGTTCACGGGCGCAGCTATTTTCATGTTGAGCGAAGCCAGCTCCTTCATGACTGGGAGTAATATAATCATCGACGGAGGCCACACTGCTTGGTAAAGGGAAGCTTGGGTTCGGGTTTTTGTGGCGGAATAATGTAATGTAGTGTAACGACTTTTCATGTACAAGCTAAATACTTCTTGCATGAGCGTATGAATTAATCGATATCAAGAGTATCTCCATGTGGTTCTTTCCCCCAGTTTTTATTTTTATTATTTTTATTTTTATTTTTATTTTTATTTTTATTTTTATTTTTCTCGCGTGGGTTTGTTCGTAGCCCTCCCGCCAACCGCTTCCGCCCCCGTCACCCAGCTGATGTGGTTGTTCCTTGTCCGGCATAACGTTATTTATTGTGGCGGACATATTACTTGCGAAAACAGAATTTTCCCAGCCCCCTCTGAAAATTAGTAGCAAAACACCACCAAAAAATCAAAATATCTGCATTTCTCTAGAATCATTCAATATCATCCAATACATGTCTTTTTCAATCAAATATCATTCAAATACACGTCTTTCTTACCTTTATCATCAATATGTCACCTCAACTCTGTGATTTCACTATCAACAAGATTGTACATCTTCTTAAGAATGATTATATGCCTGCTGAGATCGCGCGAAGCATTGAGTATCATCTGTGTATATTGAATTCAATGAAATCTTCACTGTTTTGAAACTGCTAGAGAACTCTGTTCAATATATGATATAAAGTCAAAGATCATATCAGATATCTCTTCAATTCTGAAGAGATTTGATGGAGATTTTGAAGCTTTTTTGTATCATGCAGTTGAGAACTTCATAAGAGAAAAAGATATAAAAGAATATTTCAGATCTACTTATATAGAATAGTATTATAATAATTAGAAAGATTCAGATTACAATTCATTATAATATAAATTTAGAAGTGAAAGCAGTATGAGATCTGTTCTTATCACTATAAATAGTGAATAAAGATGATTTGAATTTCTGCAATTTTGTCTGTTATAATGAACTTTTTAACCCATCTCTTATAATTTGAAATATACTCTTGTCAATATTCATATGAAGCAACTGTTCCCTTGTCAATCAATTGAAGTATTCATCAAATTAAGGTATTGGACTGCTTTGAATTGGAGATGGAACAGTGGATTCAATGGAAGATTCAACGGCGGATTCGATGGAAGATTTCAATGGCGGATTCGATGGAAGATTCAACGGCGGATTCGATGGAAGATTTCAACGGCGGATTCGATGGAAGATTTCAACAGTGTATTCGATGGAAGATTCAATGGCGGATTCGATGGAAGATTCAACGGCGGATTTGATGGAAGATTTCAACAGTGTATTCGATGGAAGATTCAATGGCGGATTCGATGGAAGATTCAATGGCGGATTCGATGGAAGATTTCAACAGTGTATTCGATGGAAGATTCAACGGCGGATTCGATGGAAGATTTCAACAGTGTATTCGATGGAAGATTCAACAGTGGATTCGATGGAAGATTCAACAGTGTATTCGATGGATATTCGATGGAAGATTCAACGGCGGATTTGATGGAAGATTCAACGGCGGATTCGATGGAAGATTTCAACAGTGTATTCGATGGAAGATTCAACGGTGGATTCGATGGAAGATTTCAACGGTGGATTCGATGGAAGATTCAACGGCGGATTTGATGGAAGATTTCAACAGTGTATTCGATGGAAGATTCAATGGCGGATTCGATGGAAGATTCAACGGCGGATTTGATGGAAGATTTCAACAGTGTATTCGATGGAAGATTCAATGGCGGATTCGATGGAAGATTCAACGGCGGATTCGATGGAAGATTTCAACAGTGTATTCAATGGAAGATTCAACGGCGGATTCGATGGAAGATTTCAACAGTGTATTCGATGGAAGATTCAACGGTGGATTCGATGGAAGATTCAACAGTGTATTCGATGGATATTCGATGGAAGATTCAACGGCGGATTTGATGGAAGATTCAATGGCGGATTCGATGGAAGATTTCAACAGTGTATTCGATGGAAGATTCAACAGTGGATTCGATGGAAGATTTCAACAGTGGATTCGATGGAAGATTCAATGGTGGATTCGATGGAAGATTTCAACAGTGTATTTGATGGAAGATTCAACGGTGGATTCGATGGAAGATTCAACAGTGTATTTGATGGATATTCGATGGAAGATTCAACGGTGGATTTGATGGAAGATTCAACAGCAGATCTGAATGTGAATGATAATGAGATTGTGAATTCAGTTCTTCTATTCCTTTCATCATATATTTCATCATCATCACATTGATTATCTCACTTGAGAATGTCATATTGAATGAAGTTGAAGCTGTCAGAGCTGAAGGAGAGAATATAATCACTGACATTTGAGAGATCTGTATAGAAGAATTGATTGTAGAAATTATAGATTCATTCTTCTAATTCTTCTTCTTCTTTCTACTTATTAATCATTTTGTCATCTCTCTTGTTCTTTATCTCATTGATAATCACTCATTCATACAATCTATATGAGATGTCAGGCTCAGGTGTAGGAATTCACAGATATCAAGGATCCTCAGACTGAGTCTCTATATCCTTCTCATTCATCTGCTCCTCCATCTCATCATTGACCAGATCCTCTCCATTATCCAGAACTTCTGGAACAGGTAGTTTGGGGAGACTGAGGCGCAGGGTAGGAGTCTCTGTACAGGCTTGCGAAGCAGCAGAACAGCGGGCGTTGCAAGGCATATTGAAAAAAGGGTTGATTGATATATGTGGATTTGATGATAAAGGTAAGAAAGACGCGTATTTGGATGATATTTGATTGAAAAAGACGCGTATTGGATGATATTGAATGATTCTAGAGAAATGCAGATTTTTTGATTTTTTGGTGGTGTTTTGCTACTAATTTTCAGAGGGGGCTGGGAAAATTCTGTTTTCGCAAGTAATATGTCCGCCACAATACTAAATATCTACCCCTTGTTCCCGGTCACATTTCTGTCAACAAACACAAATCCTCAACATTCAAACCACGGACATACCTCCAAATAACCAAACATCTCTCTTCCATCTTTGATAAACAAAATAGAGAATACACCCCCCATCATGTTCTCATTTCTTCCCACAGTCAACCTCCCGACGCTCGTCCTCCTCCATGCCCTGGGTCTCACCGCGCTCGGCACATACCTCACCTTTACTCGGATTCCTACGACACTTGGGATAGCAAGCACGGGCCTAGGTCTGTCTTACCTCTTCACATCCTACGTGCCCATCGAAGAAAATCAATTCCTCCACGCCAGCGTACCAGTGCGCATGATTCTGGCAGCTTTGGCAGCTGCGCGGCTTCCGACTGCGCCCAAATCGGAGCGCAAGAGTCTAATGATTCTCATTTTGTATGATTTTTTGGGCGGGTTGATGGTGGGATATATTCTTGGCCAGTGGAATGGGAAACTCCCGGGGTATTGATAGAACAGATTGTATTCTGCGACGAGGATTGGATTTGACTGGTTCAAAGAAGGCGGGGATTCGTATATATATCGTGGGATTGGGGCTAGGGCTCTCGGATAGATAAACACACCCCTGGATGGATTATGGCATTGTCGCGCTCTCCGCAAATAATGCGGCATTGATCGATTCAAAGTTCTGTGAAATGGAGATTGTTCAATTATTTTGACACATGTGGAACTTCCAAGGTTCTAAATATAGAAAACCCACGTGATATAGACCATCTCCAACCTTGGGTTGCAGACCCAGAATGCCCCGCGCTTCTTTGTGCGGACCGGAAGAAGATTTACATATATGCTGCTGAAATCAGATGTTCTCGCTGGTGATAGGTATATAATAAGAACGTCTGTTACCATCGTTTCAAACCCCTGTGTCTTCGAAGTCGAGGGAGTTTGCCTTCACACAAGATACCGCGCAGCCGATGTAAGGGGGCACATTATCAGAGCAACTCCGCATACCTGTTGGATTGCTAATACTATCAAAAGGATTTTTTCTTTTTCGAGGTTCAGCAACTTTTAAGAAATTCCCATCATTCTCGTCGTGGAGCTGACCAATGCCTCCTATCCCTGGAAATGGGGCATTCAATCAGCCGCGCATTGTCTGCTACTACCAGACCTATTACCCAAACACCAGCACCACATACATCTCAATGCTACCTCTGATGCTTAATAACTCGGGTATAACACATGCCATTCTTGCTGCCATCCACATTAATGGGGAGCCAAATAATATAACCCTGAATGATCACTGCCCGGAGGATCCCCGGTACCTGCCCCTATGGGCAGAAGCACGCGTTATGCAAACCCAGGGGATCAAAGTCATGGGCATGCTGGGCGGAGCTGCGCGGGGGACCTTCGAACGGCTGGATCAAGATGCTTCTACCTTTGAGCGGTATTATGTTCCTCTTCGAGACATGATCCAGAACCACGCTCTCGATGGCTTAGACCTTGACGTGGAGGAGGACATGTCACTTGAAGGTATTATCCGATTAATCGATCGTCTCAAGGCGGATTTTGGGGAACATTTCATCATCACTTTGGCACCTGTTGCCACCGCCCTGATCGAGGGACTGCCGCACTTGTCTGGCTTCGATTATAAGGCACTCGAAGCTGCTAGGGGCTCGAAGATTGCATGGTATAATACCCAATTTTATAATGGCTGGGGCGGCATCGACACTACCGGAGTGTATGACAGGATAATTGCAGAAGGATGGGCGCCAGAGAAAGTTGTGGCAGGAACCTTAACCAATCCTGGAAATGGATCCCAGGGTTATGTGCCAATGGACAAGTTAAGCGCGGTTCTGGGAACGTTAATGCTAAGATATCCAACTTTTGGAGGAGTTATGGGGTGGGAATATTTCAATGCGTTTCCTGATGTCCATAGGCCATGGCAGTGGGCTGCTTGTATGTCTCTGGTGATGGGGATGAAAAGTGTATACTCGGCGGTAGCTGCATGGAATATTCAACAGACACGATCAAATTAGCTCAATATTGTATTTTATTTATGGTCTATTATTGTCCTCCTTTGGTTGTTTGCGGGGACCGCAAAGACATTTCGAGATATAGGTTATTTATTTACCCTTTCGCTATTGCTTTTGTCTGGTTTTTGCTCGGAGTTTTTTTCATTGGGAACGTTGCTGCCTATGGCGTCATAAATTTACTTAAATAAATACCAAGTCCACAACACGAGGCGCAACTTCACCATCCCCCGTTCAACAAGCCACGTATTAATAAATAACAGAAAACTCAGCGTCCATCCGGTGCAGGAGAGGGTGGAATTGCGATCGCTTTGATAGGATTGCTCCCCATGCGAATTCCTGTAACGTTATGCCTTCCTTCCAGGTATATGTAGCTGCAACAAGCTCTGCTCTGATTCGGTTTTTGGGCTATCTATTCCTGCGATGGGTACGGTTGCAGTGTCTTTTCCTATAGTATTGGATCCCATTTCTCTGTCATGGGTATTCTACTAACTATGTAAAAAAAAAAAGGTTCCAGCACACCATGCCCCGCCGCTAATTCTCACCTTGTTGTTGGTGAACCTGACCGCAGTTTTCGTGATTGTCACAGGTGAAGCGACAAAAAGCTCGAGAAGAGGTGGCACGACCGGAAACGCGCAAAAGGATGCCATAGCGACAAAACGAAGCTTGAGTTCGGGAAGTGGTGGCAAAGGCAAATATGAGAGGGCAGCATCTTCGTTGTTCGTCCTTGCAACTGGTATTCCGTCCACACGCGCGAGGTACACCAATCTAGCTACAGTCGGGGTCAACATTTTACTGGGCCTTGCCACACTTGATGTCCTTCTTCGGGGCCATTACATGTATCCCACGACCGATTTGGCCTTTTCACGAGTTGGATACGTGTCGCCAACGACTGCAAAAATCCTCATTCGCGAGCCCGACGCCGCACAACTTCCCATCCGTACATCCTACCGCGTAATGGAAAATGGTCGAGAGGGGGAGTTGATTGACGCGGGAACAATAGCTGTTCTCAACAATGACACCGATTACACTTACGCTGTTACGTTGACTGGACTTCAGCCCTCAATGGACTATCGATACTCGTTCTCAAATAACCTGTCCGGCCACTTCACCACCGCGGCAGCTCCAGGCTCCGCCGCGGCAAACAGACTCAGTTTCCTGAGCTCGAGTTGCATGAAGCCGAATTTCCCATATAATCCTCTAAACCACCCATTGCGTATCTACGGCCTCGAGGTTATTTCCAAGATCATGTCGAAACTCCCATCCCTCTCACGACCCTCGTTTATGCTTTTCCTCGGAGATTTTATCTACATTGACGTACCCTTCCGCTGGGGATCTTCCACCTCCGACTACCGCAGCGAATACCGTAAAGTCTATGCATCCCCATCATGGCACAGCGGCCCAGAACCCGCAATCAACATCCCCTGGCTCCATACTCTGGACGACCACGAGATCGCCAACGACTGGCATTTAGGAAACATAACCGACCCTTATCCAGCAGCATTCGACCCATACCGCCATTATCACATGAGCGTGAACCCTCCCATTGACAAATCTCCATTCTCCATCCCTATCAACACCACCTACTTCTCCTTCACAAATGGCCCTGCTTCCTTCTTCATGCTAGATACGCGCACGTATCGCTCAGAACCGTCACAGGAAAATTCTACAATGCTCGGCTCCGCGCAGCTAAATTCCCTTCTTGCATTTATTTCTCGCCAGGAGCCCGCTGGTGTGGAATGGAAAATAATCACTAGCAGCGTGCCGTTCACAAAAAACTGGCGCGTTGGCACGGAGGATACATGGGGTGGGTTCCTAGGTGAACGACGCCGGATTTTCGACGCTATCTGGCGCGCGGAACGGGAGTTGGGAATCCGTGTCGTGCTCTTGAGTGGCGATAGACACGAATTTGGCGCGACGAGATTTCCTGATCCGTCCCTGTCGGCTACAACAGCGTCAAAAGCAGAGAAGGGCGGTAGCATTAGCATTGAGGATGGAACAGGCATTCATGAATTCTGCACTGGCCCGCTGAATATGTTTTACATTCCCGCGGACTCCTACGTACAGACAGATGATGAGGATGTCTTAATCAAGTACCTGCCCGCTGGTAATAACAAGGTGGCCCTAATCAACATCGACGTTGAGGACGGTAGGAATTCGGTGTTAAGGTATTCCCTGTATATCGATGAATATCTGGTGTGGGAATACAAGCTAGCTAGGCCCTTAGTGTGGGAGGAAGGGCAGAGTCGGAGATTGCCGCCTGGAGAAGTGGCGTTTGACAAATTTGGAGACGGGACCTTCGTGGATAAAGTGCGGAGCGTTTTGGGTGAGGTTGAGGTATTAGTGAAGCCTCTGATCAAATCGGCTGTGCGTGCGGTTAAGTGGTTAATGCTGCGGGTGCTGCAGAGGGAGGTTGGGTCAGAGGTGTAGAAGGGAGGGAGACACTAAACCCCACCCCTCCCCAGCTTTCCCCTGTTGGATGT
This sequence comes from Blastomyces dermatitidis ER-3, assembly GCF_000003525.1. Taxonomy (NCBI): domain Eukaryota; kingdom Fungi; phylum Ascomycota; class Eurotiomycetes; order Onygenales; family Ajellomycetaceae; genus Blastomyces; species Blastomyces dermatitidis. The sequence goes on along the minus strand of NW_025544777.1, from coordinate 4,196,261 downwards.
GCTGTACATATTATATACGGAGCGTATTTTAACACTTCTTTATTTATTATATAGAATTATCAGTGCAATTATAGGTTGTCTCTTCAGCCACTATTACTTTGGAAGGTCGTACTGGTGTTGGTACATGTACGTGCATGGCCCCTGGCCGCGGGCCGCTGGAAAAGATAGCTTTTGTACTGCACATGAAATTACATAGCTGCTTTCCAGCGTGCCAATTTGAGTATGTATTATATATACAACAAATCAAAGTTGTAAGCAATGGGTAGGTAGATGTGCGAGTCAGAGTAATGAACATTAAAACATCATAAAGTACTCCGCAATCACAAGAAGAGAAACACATTAAACCCGAAATCAAGCGAAAGAAACAACGGGGAAAATCTTGAAAGAAAAGAACTCGAAGCTCGCTCCGTTAACGCCTTTGTATATCATATGTGTCATACAATATTAGAAGAAAAAATACACCCCATCGAAAATAAAATGGGGACAAATGAACGCAGATAATTAAATAATGAATGAGGGTGGGTTAAGACGAGTTTATCTTCCCCTCCCTCGTCCACTCCCAGCTCCACCGCCCCCTCCCATCAACCCGCTCATCTGGCTCATCATGCTCTGCAAATCCATTCCTCCTAATCCAGGCATCCCACCCGCGCCACCCGCGCCACCAGCGCCCCCACCACCGCCAAACATTTGCATCATCTTCGCCATATCACCCATCCCCGGCATCCCGCCTGCACCGCCCATAGCGGCCATGCGCTTCTGCATAGCAGCCATCTGCTGCTCTTTATTACCGCCCTTAAGCATATTCTGCGCGCGCTGCATGTGCTTCTTCTGCCCACCAACTCTCTTCGCCATTCCAGCCATCATCTTGTGTTGGGAGAGCAGGTCCTCGACTTCGCGAACGGTGGTGCCGCTTCCGCATGCAACGCGCACGATGCGGGAAGGCTGGTCGATGAATACTTTGCCGTCGCCGTCGAGTTCTGCGGCGGTCATGCTGTCGAAGATGTAGATCATCCGGCGGAGTTTGAGGGAGCCGTCTTCGTCGTCGAGGCCTGAGGTGATGTTTGATAAGCCTGGAATCATGCTTGAGATCTTGGAGAGGGGTCCCATTTTCATGATGGATGTGATATTTTCGCGGAAATCGCGTAGCGTGAAAATTCCGGCCGAGATGTGTTTGTAGGTTTCTTTGGCGGTTGCGGAGTCCTTCGTTACGGCTTGCACGTGTTCGACTAAACTGGCCATGTCGCCCATGCCTAGAAGTTTTTGGATGAATGGCTTTGGAGCAAATCGTTCGAGGTCTAGCATATGTTCTCCCGTTCCTAGGAAAATGATGGGTGTGTGGGTTGCGGCGACGGCGGAGATGGCACCTCCACCAGCAGCACTACCGTCTGTTTTAGTGATTATTATAGCACCGAAATCTGCTGTAGCTTTGAATGCAGCGGACTGGGATTCCGCGGCTTGTCCGATAGTACCGTCCAGTACCAAGATGGTTTGATCTGGTTTTATGGCCGTTTGAATCTGTGTCATTTCCGTAAATAGATCTTCCTCCTGCTTATGTCTACCACTTGTATCGACAATGATGATATCAAAACGCTCCTTCTTGAACTTTGCCACACCCTCTGCAGCCACCACGGCGGGATCTGTCTGTGTCAAGCTGCCGAAGTACGGGATCTTTGCTTTTGTCGCATTCTGCTTGAGCTGATCGAAAGCACCTGCACGGAAAGTATCCGCGCAAACAAGGGCTGCTCGGAAACCACGAGTCTGATAATGCCGAGCCAGTTTCGTACATGTCGTCGTTTTACCCGCACCCTGTAGACCAACAAACATGATAACATTGGACCTCCCCTTCTTCGGCTTGAAGGGTTCAGCATGAGGGTCTACCAGAGCCACCAGCTGATCAAATACGGTTTTTTGTATTAGGCGCTTCTTATTTACAGCGGGCGGCAGGGAGGAGAATGGCACGGCGGCTTTTATGGATTTGCGAAGGGACTGGACGAGGCGGACGTTGACGTCGGCTGATAGAAGGGCGGCGCATATCTCTTTGATCATAGCATCGAACGCCTGCGTTGTAGAGTTAGAAAATGAGTTCATTTCACGACGCATATATTTATTACGCAAAATAAAAGTATATATATACCTGTTCATCGAGGTTATTTGATCTTGTTAAGTCGTTGACGGCGGCGTTGATGCGCCGCCCCAGGTCTTGAAGGACCATCGCGGGGAAGCTGTGGGGAGAAGACGAAGGGACAAGGACTGGCTAGTTCAGCGGGAGGTAAGGAATATAGCTGAAATATCGACTATAGGGACTTTAGCAATGAAATCAAAACCCGGAGATTCTTCTGGTGAATCTGGGGTATTAAGTTTCTCCGGGGTATATTGAAGCTGTGAAGTGGGTGTAGATGGTTAACTTGCGGCGGAAATTCGATCGTTGAAGGTGTGCTGAAGTCATGTGACCGAGCTCTGGGTGGAATTTTTAGTTTTTTCAATATAAATACTTCTTGTTATTCCACCTCCACCATTTTGTAGAGGTATATAAACTAAATTACATATATCTCTCCCAATGGCGCCTCCGTCATTCAAGAAGCGCAAGGTCGAGGATGGCATGAACGGCAGAACCTCGAGGCCGAAAAAGAAGTTCAAGAAGCAGCGGGTATACCACAGCAGCTCAGAGGATGAAAACGACTCAGACCACAACGATGAAGTGTTCACCGCAGTCAATCTGCAAGACTCCGACAGCGAGAAAGAGGAGCAATTAAGTAAAGAGGTCCAAAAACAAAAACTGCCGGCAGACTCGGATGACGAAGAGGAAATTACTGCAGTCACTGCTACGAAATCTCGCCTAGCAGCAGCCGACGAGGATGAAGCCTCAGACTCAGGCTCAGACTCAGGCTCAGACTCAGACTCCCACGGTGCATCTTATGCGGCTTCGGCCTCCGGTTCCGACCTAGACTCAGACGATTCCATGTCCGGCCCAGACGCCTCAACTAACACCCGCCGCAAGAAGCTTTCCAAACGCAACGACCCCACCGCCTTCTCGACCTCCATCTCCAAAATCCTCTCAACAAAACTACCCACCGCAGCCCGCGCAGACCCTTTACTCTCACGAAGCAGATCTACGGCGGAAACTACGTCCGAGCTCGCCAATGAGAAGCTCGAGAGCCGCGCGCGTGCGAAGCTACGGGCTGAGAAACGCGAGGAGCTGGAGCGTGGGCGGATACGAGACGTCCTTGGTGTGGATAGGGGAGAGGCCGGCGACACTGCAGAGCAGGAGAAGCGGTTGCGGAAGATTGCGCAGCGGGGTGTGGTTAAGCTGTTCAATGCCGTGAGAGCGGCACAGGTGCGCGGAGAGGAGCTGGCGAGGGAGGAGAGGAGGAAGAGGGGTATTGTTGGGATGGCGGAGCGAGAGAAGGCGGTCAATGAGGTTAGCAAGCAGGGGTTTTTGGATTTGATTAATGGGAAGGGCGGGAAGAGCTTGAATATTGAAGAGGCATGAGATATGAGATATGGTTGTCTTTTTTTTTCTTTTTTGTTCCGCTGTTGTTTCCCGGCTACGCTTATGTATGCATTTTTCTATTTTGACTGTGCGGATATTAAAATGGGCGTTCTTTGGAATATATTTTTGTAGATTTTAATGCATTCACTCTGGAGAAATGTTTTGTTGTGTGCTTGTCTATTGGGGGAATATATAATACAAATGTCGCAAATGCGACTATACACACCGGGCGAAGATCGATCAATATACAAAAAGCAAAGTAAAGAAATTCCACCATGACCTACTTGGGTCCTGCTCAGCGGAGATGGTTTGCCACGGGCGCCATAATAGCACTATTTAATCAACAATTGGAAAAGTGAACGTCCCCCCAAGGATTCAGTAGAAATACATACATATATATGTATGTATGAACGCTGTTCCCAGGCGAAATTCGCATAAACCCCTCAAATACTATTTCTGCTCAAAATCGCTTGCCTGCAAATTCCGTGTCATGCTTGGTAGTCGTACAACGAGGCCATCCAGCTCCTTGCTCATTTTCACCTGGCACCCCAGCCGCGAGGTCTCGGTCAAGCCAAAGGCAAGGTCGAGCATGTCATTCTCGTCGTCGTCAGGCTCCTCCATCTTATCGTACATGTCGGGATCTTCCACGATGACATGGCAGGTTGAGCATGCGCATGATCCACCGCAGGCACCTAAGGTTGGGGCGGGGGCCGAGTTTGTATTAGCCCGGCATATACATAGAAATTATCTTGAAAACTGCCACCATTTCAATAGCACCTGTATATTGCGGTAGGAGAAAGAATTGGTTTTTTCTACCTTCCATCTCTAAATCATTTGCTTGGGCAATATCCAGCAAGTTGTCGCCCTTGGCCACCTGGAAATGGTACTTCTCGCCGTCCTTGTCTATGAACGTCACATTGAGCCTGGCAGGGGCGGAGTTATTAGTTCCTGTTGAAATCCTACGTAAGGGCGTAATGCGCTGGACTCAAAATATTCTCATCACTCACTCTTCCCCTGGTTTGGGAGGTTCAATATGCCCATGCGATGCAAGCGCGGTAGCCGAAAATCTCCGTCTTGCCCGGATAGCATTTTCCGAACATTGTGCATTTAATCCGGCGCTTCGTAGATTCGGCGACCTGAGGTATACTGAGTGTCCATGGTCTTTGCTACTGAAAGGCCTTGAAGCTGAGATCTTAGAGGCACTCCAGCATGTTGATGACTGCCGAACGAGGGGTCTGCCGTCCTTGAGGAAATGTGATGCGGAGATTCGCAACTGGCGGGTTATGCTGTTGCATATCGACATGGCTGCGGAGAGGAGGTGTGTGCAGAACCGAGATATCCGGCCTTTGTAGATAAATACCAATGCAGCAGTGTTGGAATGCAGTAAATGGGAGCTGGGGTATCTTTCTTAAATATTTATTGCGGGGAGAAATATCGTTGCGTGGAATTGTTGTTCGGGTTTAACGAAGTATTCGAGCAAATATTGCGACGTTGAGAGAAAAAGAGAGCGGCGACTGGCTTGGACGACCGCGAACTCGGCCCAAAAACAGAAGAAAAAAAAAAAAAAAAGAGAGAAAAGGGAGCAACAATTTCATCATCGGCCACAACATCCACCAACAGACATCCCACAATGCTCCCCCACAAACAACAACAGCCATAGATACCTTCCATAAATACCCCATAAATAGATAGCAGGCCAATTTCTCGCTAATCTAGCTGGGGAAAACAAATCAACACGCCCTCCGCCGCTCATCATGGGCTCGTCCTCTGAAGGACCAAACCCGCTCCGCCCATACTACGTCCCTCCATCCATCGGCCTACCCAAGTCTCCGCCAAATGCTGTCTCTGGGACGCTCGTGAACAAGGCGACTATCAGAAACTCGACGCGGGAGATCTTCTCGGACTTTGACTACTCCGAGTACCTGGGGGAGTCATCCCCGACGATTTCAGACTCCCTCAAGGAGCTGGCGGAAAAAGCGCTATGGAAGTACACCAGCGTGTTGACAGCCCAACCATTCGAGGTTGCAAAGACCATTCTCCAGGTATATGTTGCGCAGGATGCGCAGGCGGCTTTAGCGGGTAGAGATGAGAGGCAGCGACGGGATCATGGGTATCGGGACAATTACTACGACGAGGTATGTATTGTTTGATGGAACTCAGAGTTCCTTAACATACAGACATTTAGATTTATGAATATACAAGTAGATAACTTCTACTAACGCGAGGTGTGATGTAGGATTCTGCGCCCTCGTCCGATGATGAAAGCAGTTATTTCACATCAGATGCTGCTCTAACTCCTGCTCCATCCTCCCGAAACCGCCGTTCCCGGCCTCGCATCACGGATAGGCGTGGCTATATACCGCCTGGCACTGCTCCAGCTAATAAAAACATGCTCAAAATCAAGGATCCCTCCGCTCTATTTGACGTATTGTCTCAGCTCTGGGGCACGAGTGGTGTGACTTCACTATGGAAGGCGTCAAATTCATCATTCGTGTACTCACTACTCCTCCCAACCCTCAATACTTTTATCCGGAGCCTCCTATCAGCTATCCTAGCCTTTCCGGAGGAAGGCCTCTCGTCTCTCGCCGAGCCTGATATCCTCACATCATCATCCCCCGGTTCCTCTTTACTACTAACGTGCATTTCTTCTGCTCTTTCCGCCATTCTCCTCTCCCCCATCGATACGACCCGCACATATCTCATTCTCACCCCACTAAACCAGGGGCCACGATCACTCCTCCGTGCCATCCGCCTCCTTCCCACTCCCAGCTACCTAATCCCACCACATCTCCTTCCAATTACAATTCTAAATGCGACTCTTCCCAATCTCCTAACAGGCGCCACGCCGCTCTTCCTCAAATCGTACCTGTCCCTCGACCCTGTCCTCAACCCCTCATCATGGAGCGTATTCACCTTCTTCGCATCATGCCTGGACCTAGCAGTCCGCTTTCCCCTCGAAACCGTCCTCCGCCGCGCGCAAATAGCCACATTCACCTCCCCAGCGTTACGCCAGCAGGGCAGCCTCCTCCCTAGCCCTAGCCCTAGCCCAACCTCTACAACAGCCCCGCCACCGCTCCCCCGGAACACAAGGAAATCATCCGCAGCACCTGCTGTGGTTGAAACCATCGTCCCCACGCCACAATCCTACCGCGGCATAATCGGGACAATGTGGACTATAGTCTATGAAGAAGGCACAAACCCACACGCCCTCGAGCTCGAGGAGGTATATGCGCGGCACGGCGCGCAGTCCTCACAGTCGCCCCGGCCGTCCTCAGCGCAGGGGACGGCGACAAGCCGACGGGCACAGAAGCAGCGGCAGGGGCAGGGCGTGCAGGGTCTGTATCGCGGCTGGCGTCTGGGGATGTGGGCTCTCGTTGGCGTGTGGGGCTCGGGCATTTTGGGCTCGGCATTGGGTACTGGCGATGATGAGATGGTTGCTGGTCCTGGAGGTGCTAGGTTGGCGTTGGAGTCTGCGGGTGGCAGGGCGGGGAGTGCGTCTACCAAGGGTGCATTTTGAATGCCAAATTTGAAGGACCATACACTTCATTTGCTGATACGCAAGTGTGTGCAGGTGGTATGTGTGTGGTATCTGTCCTGCGGCGCCTTTCGAGCTATTGTCATCTTATAATATATCTGTTACGACCTTTCTGGATATCTTTGATCCTATCAACCTCATACACTACGTCCGCTTTCCCCTACCTCACCCCTGTAGCAGGAAAACGAAAATTCGGTGTATATAAATAATGAGCCGGGGAAAATACGTTGGCGTGGGTAAACCGAACCCTGCTTTTCCTAGCCCCCTTACTCTCATCTCCTTTGGAATGAATCTTTTCTCTTTCCCTGGCGTAGTTGTCAAGTCTAGGAAACACAAAACTTCTCCCCCCTGCCCCCCCATTTTATTGTACCTACGTACGTGTGGACCTATGTGCATGTACTATTATATTCTATTCCTATTCTTATCATCTCCTTTTCCAAAATCTTTTTCTTTTTTTCGAACAGAAATCTAACGCACGCAAAGGAGTATTTCCTAAGGGGAAAGAAAAAATTAAAAAAAGGAAAAAAAAACCTAATGTATCCAAATAAAATTTAATCCTTCTTCCTTCTCATCCCCTTTCTCCTGACTCTTTTCCTCTCCCAGCGGCCCAGTGCGATTTGTTTCTACCCGTCCGCGAGGTTTTCCCCATACCGATCGATATATTTGTGGCAATGGGCATGTTTTGTACTTGTCGTACACTGGAAACGCTGATGATATATATTTTCAATTATTTTTGGTCAATTGCCAATTGCTACTCCTCCCAAGGCGAACTTTGTGCTACACATACGTGAAGAGACACTAACAGGCGAACAGAAGGGAGAGGGTTTTTTTCCTTTTAAATGCATAATCTCAACATTATCAACACAACCAAAGGAAAGGAAAGGAGAAGAAAACAATGGATAAGTTGGAGTGGGGTAAATGTGGAATATTGGGGGAGGGTTGGAAAGTGAAAGTAAGGCTTTTTTCCTCTTTTTTTTCCCTCTTTTTTTTCCCTCTTTTTTTTCCACCTTGAAAGTGAAAACAGCATCGCATCAGAAAAGAGAAAGGAAGAGAAAGGGCCGGAAAAAGAAGAAAGGAAATGAAAACTAGAACCTCACTTGCCTCCCCTCCCGTCTCTTTGACTTTTAATATTTTTTTCCTTCTTTTTTTTCTTTTCTCTTTTCCTTTCTTTTTTCGTCTATTTTCCCCCTCTTTATTTAAACAGGAAAATTGCTGCTTTATAATACAATATCTGCCTGAATGCAGGCTGGAGTGGTGTTGAGGAGGACAGGACAACCTAATCAAATAGGTAGTATGAAGCTGAAAGGCAACAATGACGCGTTACCTCCAGGATACAATATGATCAACGTTCATTAGAACCTCTCTTTAGAATCAGATAAAATATCGTAACACAATCCAAAGGACAAAGAAACTAAAAGGCAAAAAGCGGTTTGACAGAGCGCTTGCTCGCAAGCTGCCTGTTATTTTGTTTTCAAAGCTACTAGTCAGCAAACCGTCTATCGAAATACTTCAACACGCCCATAACGCTCGCCGCCTCGACCTCCATCGCCGGCCGACCGCCATAATTCGACTGCGGGAGGTCACGGGGATTAGGCAGGGTGTGCAGGCGCGGTAGCCAGGTGTTCAAGTCGTCCGCGGCGCGGGAGAATTTGGGATGACGCGACAGTGCCGTGTAGGTATCTGCGCAGGAGAGGGTGATGGGTTGATGGTGTTGAGCTGACGATGTTGATGATGAGAGTTGGGATGAGGTGGGTCTTTGCAGTTGGGACTGGGATTGGCAGCATCCGCCGCCTGGTCCGCCACCTCCACAACATCCTGAGCCTCCGGGGGCAGCGGCGTTGCTGGCGAGAGAGGCGGCGAGGCTCTTGCAGAAGAGCGTACTTTTGGGGTCGGCTTGGCATTGTGCGCAGGTTCCGGGTCCGTTGATGCATGGATTAGATTTGTTTGGGTTTGCTGAGTAAACGGGCTCGGATAAGACGTCGCCATCCGAAGGAGGAGGGGTAAATTGGGATAGGTTTCTGATTGTTAATCTATTGCCTTTTTCGGGTGATTTGGCGGGGCCCGAATTCATTTCTTCCTCCTCGGCGGCCATTTCCGCACACATGCACGGCGTGCCATCTTGACAAAAGCCGCAATGGTCTATGATTCTAGAGGGAGACACCGACGGTTCTGTGGCTCGAATAGTACGGTCGCGGTTGCCAGAGAACAGGGCGGTGAAATCGGTTTCCAACTCCTCCGGTTCTGTTTTGATATTAGTATCTAGTCTGTGGCGTTTTGATGAATTTGTCTGGTGCGGAGAGTGTGCTCTTTTTGGGGTGCTCTCGTCTTGCTGGTCAGGAGCAGCGTTGGAAAGCCCGAAAGCATCCTCGATGCATTGGCATCGTGTTGAGGAGCAGTTCTCACAGGTAGCGGCCATCCCTCCCACTTCGGATACTTGTTCTGCAAGCTGAACCCTTTGCATCAACTCTTCCTTGGCCTTTTTCTCCGCTGCAAGGTTGGTCTCTAGAGTCTGGCATTGTTTCTTCCACCATGATATTTCAATTTTGCATTGTTCCAGCTGGCCGGAAATATGGTCTATACGCTCCTTCCATGCGGCTGTCTGTCTCCCATTCTCTTCTTCAATTTGCCTGATTTGCTCTTCTAGTTCGCCAACCCTTGCTGCCCTTCTCTCGCGAAACGCTCTCTGAGCAGCGCGATTTTGAGCCTTCCGTTTTGTTGGTGGGGTGTCTGTAGCTGGCTTGCGTCCAGGTTTAGGTCGAGGGGGAATAACCCATTCTTTTGACGTGATAGTTGTGGGCTTGAGGGGTACCGGCGTAGGCGTACCAGCAGCAGCCAGCGGCTTCACGGAAAGCGACGGTTGGCGGGACGGCACGGCTGGTGCGAGAGGAGCAGGGGAGTTCGTCGAACTTGACGAAGGAGTCGAAGCAGCGGACATAGCCGACATGATAGTCTCTTGGTATGTCCTACTTGTATGGTGGGATAGTAGTCGCGGAATTTGGTCTTGCTGCGTGTCTACTAGATATATCCCCTCTTAACCGATTTGCAGTGCCGAAGTCATCGACCAAGACGCACCAGGTCATCGCAAGGGAACAAGATTCAATTAAGTTTGAACTATGCGTTGAACAATAAGCTGTTGTTATTCAAACAGTGACTCGGCGATGAATGGCTGTGAGGAAGTTTTCGTCCTGGCCAACCATGAGGGCAGAATTGAAGCAGGAAGAATAAGCCGCGGGGGATTCGGAAGATCAGATTAGATTATCGTGCGACATGTTGCTCACGTGGTTTCTTGCCGACGTCCGATGTCTTGGCATTGTTTCCGTTATCTGATCGCCAAGCTCGGGTTATCTGATGGAAAAGGTCGGCCGTCTTTCCGTTTTCGGCCTAACCCACCACGTTCTACAACGAAACATATAAATTTGTTCGTCGTGCTAATATTGGCTGCAAATAACTGAACAACCTCGGAGGAGATCTTATTCTGTTGCCTAAGACCCCATTTTTTACGACAAGGGCGGACTTCGTCGCAAATTCTTGGGGCTCACGGAGAGGAGAGCATATACCGACTAGGGAGTAGCTAGCTCACGCCTTACATAAACCGGCTTCTGCGTCTCTACCGCTATTTGGAAGCACTAAAGGTTCCCACTCTTCTGCAGCGCAAGTGTAAATAATACGACCTGCACCATGAGTCAGGGCTTGAGAAGGATCTTATATAAGATGAAGACCCTTCCCATGCCTCCTCAAGCAACGCATTCGTACCTCTAACTCACCCCCAGAACCCCCGACTCCAAAGTCGAATCGAAGTAGCCAACCATGCCACCAAGCCCTGTTGTTGCCAGCCAGAAGGTTCTTGACCTTCTTCAAAAGCTCCATGCAGCCTCTCTCGCCCAAGAGCATGCCCTATCCACCGTCTTCTGGTTTATGACTAGAAAATTGCGTGCCTTGTTCACTAAACAAAGTTGGTCGTCGCTTGATGATACTTTCGTCAAGGATAAATTCATCGCCCTTGAGGCCGACAAAAGCGAATTTCTCTATCTCCTAGCACGGGCTTCCGGTGCCACTACGATAGTCGAGGCAGGTACAAGTTTTGGTGTCTCCACGATCTACTTGGCTCTGGCTGCTGGGCAAAATGCCGCTGCCCTCTCCCCATCTCCTCCAACACCTGGGCAGGGAGCTAAGGTGATTGCCACGGAGAAAGAACCGGAGAAAGCCCAAAGGGCTCGGGATCACTGGAAGGAAGCGGGCCCTGAAGTTGAGCCATGGATAACTCTGTTGGAAGGAGACCTGAACGATACTCTCCCGGCGGAGTTGAAAAATGTCGAAAAGGTTGACCTTCTCCTTCTTGATAGTATGTCGCTCCCTTCTGTCTTTGACTACCCTACGGTTAAGATCTCATCACTCACCAATCATATAGTCTGGACACCGTTGGCACTCCCAGCCTTGAAAATTGTCCAGCCGAAACTTCGACATGGTGCACTCATTATTGCAGATAATACGGCCAGTTTCCGCTCTGCCTATGAGGACTTTTTTGCTTACGTACATGATCCGAAGAATGGATTCAGAACGATGACGACCCCATTCAAAGGAGGACTCGAAGTGATTGTATACCTTCCAACTTCGTGAATACGCAGTCTCTGAATTTTTCTCTCCTATTTTGTTGTTTTGTCATTATATCCATCCTCCTGGCCTATTCAACATCTCCCAGCCAAGCCATTTGTCAAGAACAGTTAATACGAATTTTTATATTATCAACAGCAATAATAATGTAACATGCACATATTTTACATATGGCTTGGAATGCTAAGCTCAACCTACCCCCTTCTTCCAAACGTATGTCTTATATTGTGACATCCCTCTCATCCATTTACTCGTATTCAGCCAACGCTGGTGAACCCGGGAATTGCTCGTTTGAAAACTTCGTCTGCACGAACACTTTTTGAATCCCTCTTTTCCTCTCGTCATACATACGATAGACGAGATCTAGATCTTCCAGCTTGACACGAGTCGAAATCATTCGCAACGGATCAAGGGTTCCACTTTCAATGAGAGAGAGAATGTGCTCCCAGTATTTCTGTACCGGCGCTTGGCCGTTACCGATCAATCGGACACCGCGCTGCATAAGGGATCCGATGTTGAAATGGTTGGTCTATCACAGTCAGCAGTTAGTATTCGAGCATTCCTATTCAACGCTTGTTCCATCCCGTACATCCATAAGCTAGAGCCCAGGAACAATCGACTTACGTAGCCCACATAAACACCCGTAATCCCACACCTCCCGAAATTCCTCACAGACGTAACCATCTCATTCAAAATCTCCGACGTATCCGTCTCCGCCCCCAGCATAATCTCAATATAATGCGCCCAGCCCTTCGCATACTCCCCAGCCGCACACTCCAACGCCGCGTCGGGGCCTTGCCCATCCCCCACCATCTGTTTCAACACAGAGGTCACCGACTCCCCACTCTGTAAAGTAGAATAATCCACCGTCTCAACCCGGGGCAGCTTTTCCTTGACAAAGTCTAAACGCCAAGCACCCGCTCCGCCATCAATAAGAATCACTCTGGATGCGCCGTGCATGAAGCTGAACTCAGCGCACATCTGTCCGATGGGGCCGGCGCCCCATATCGCCACGACGTCTTCCTCCCGCACGCCCGTGTCGACCACACAGTGCCAAGCTGTACTAAGCACGTCCGAGAGATAGAGACCCTTCTCATCAGGAACGTTGGCAGGGAGCGGGAGGAGGTTGGTTTCCGCGTAGGGTACACGGACGTATTCAGCTTGACCACCGGAAAAGCCGCCGGTGAGGTGGGAATATCCGAATATTCCTATTACTTGACTATTAGCGATTGACATTTACTACCACCCCCCCCCCACACCCCACACCGGCCCGGGCTGGCAGGCTGAATGCAGCACCAGTAGTACTGACCGGCCGTGCGCGATCCATAAAGCGAATTTTCCAACTGGCTAGCGTTCGTGCGCTCGCATTGCGAGGAGAGTTTCCGTTTGCAGTATCTACAGTCACCACAGGCGATTTGGAAGGATGCGACGACCCGATCTCCCGTTTTCAATTTCTTGACGCTAGCGCCGACGGATTCTATTTCGCCGCAGAATTCATGGCCCAGGATGTCTCCCTTTTGCATTTCAAGGACCGACCCTAGGAGACAGGTATGTTAGCATAAATTGTACCATGTAGGAGACTAGCCCTGGTAGCTACTGCTATGTATGCGTACCATGATAGAGATGCAAATCACTCCCGCAAATCGTTGATCCAGTAACCTTTAAAATGACGTCTGTATCCTCAAGGATTCTGGGCTTAGGCACGTCCGCTATGATTCTCACAAAACCATATCAGTAAACCTGAAATAATTCGTCTCTCCCCTTGAGGAGGCCGGAGGTCTATCCTTTCGCTGCATATTTTGTACACTTTCAACCTACATACCAATCGTCACATCGTTCTTCCCCAGCCATATCAAGGCCTTCATCGTCTCACCACTGGGATCCGCGAACTTCTGCCTATCTCGTGCCGGATTGCTCACATCCTGTGTAATACTGGCTTCTTCTTTCCTGCCCGTTTCCGAAACATTTGCAGCCTGCGAAGTAGCCATCCTAATAAATATCCAAGTTTGAGATGGTAATATTCAAATAATCGCAATAGAAGCAGCTACTGAAGGCGAATTCATGACTAGGAGCAGCAGGGCGCCACGCCCCGGCTATATATAAGAGCAGCCTTTCGCAGTGGCTTCGAAGAGGGGGGTATACATTGGACGGTAAACTCAAGTCCTGTGACATCACAGTGAGGTCGTTCTTTATGGAATTTGACACTGCAAGCTTGTATGTTTTCAGTTGTCTCGAGTAAGCCTACGTTTCTAGAAACGGCAAAAATTCTACCCAGGATGTGTTGCTTGCTCTGCCCGGAGAACTCAACTCACACCGCTGCTGAGGGAGAGATTTTTCCACAAAAACTAATAAAAATATAAAAGTAAACCAAGGTCTATGAATCAGTCACTTTCAGCAATGTACTGTACATGTACCATACACACAAATTTGAGAGACGGCGGCAAAAAGGGAGCAGCATAGAAAATGGTGTCCACATATAACGAGAGAGTATAATACACAATATAAGCATTCCCACAACGTTCACCTATCCTTACGCCCCATAACCTCATACGGACGTTCCTTGCTGCTGCGACCGATTTCTCAAATATTGACGAACAAGACCCTCAACGCTTCCCATATCATGCCTCGGTTTCCTAATTTGAGAGAAAGAAAAAAAAGGTTAGTAAAAACTCCTTAGAAAATGTGACGAAACCAGAGGATAGTCGGACTATAGAAGAAAAGCGAGAGCGTAAAACCGTACCTCATATAAGTCAACCTAGCACGTCTCTTCCTCTTCTCCGTCCGTTGTACAACTTCAACAGCCTGAACGTTCGGGCTAAAAACTTTAACCCACATCTCGCATCCAATCCTCGTCAATTTATTCCGTAGCAGGAAAGACGTGTCTAACCCTCTAGATCGAATGTTCAAGCATACACCCGAGAATGGGTCTCCGGTCTTGAATGTAACTCGCAGGACGTCCCCGACTCTCACGCAATTGGGATTCCGTTTATCGAACATGGCTTTCCGCTCACCGGTCGGGTCGTAGATTGCGAGCTGGTCCTCTGTAAACGCAGCGACGGGATCCTTGGTTGTCCTGCATTTGCTTGGTGGAGGTGGTGGGACCTTTATCTTCCTTCCGACCTCTACAATAGAATAAGAGACATGTTAGCGCTGGCGGTTTTTTCGAAGATGTATTCGCCCAGGCAGACAGCTGCAAAGGCTGCTAAATAGCGCCAGTTAGAACCATGTAGGTAAGAGAATCATACCTCTGTCAGGCCTATGAATTTTTGGTATCTGGCGCATGAATTGCTGTGGCAGGTCCTTAGGGAACGGGAGCTTCTCCTTTGGGGGGGAGTAGATTGTGTGGAGGGACTTTCGCCCAAGTTCGTAACCCTTCAATCCGCGACGGACTGAGTTCCAGCAGCCCAACGACCGCATTGCTGACATGGGAGCGGCCATTGCTGCGATTAAATAGGGTGTGTGGGATATAAGACCGCGAATGGACCTGTGAGTATGCGGTATGTGGTACGGTATGTTGGATGCTGTTGTCTTCCGGTTCAGCGGCGAAGAATACCTGGACATGGTCCGTGCACAGTGCCAAGACTCGGCCACTGGTCTTTTAGCGGCTCTGCGACAATTCACGATATAAATCTCAATTTCATCTCAGGTAGATTCCGCGCCGTCAATCTTCTTTGCTAATTTCTCGTGGCTCACGATTCGACGAGGAGGAATTGGCACTCAATTGCGCCGCGCTGCAATTGTTGCGGATGATCGCGGCCCGCCACTGCGTTTTCTGAACAGCAAGAAAGGGTGCACCAGTTGCCCTTCGCAATCTCCGTGGCCATGTCGCAGAGCATCATGTATAGAGTACTTTATTGCCGGAGCTGCCTCAATCAGGCAGCAAGTCTAGGAAGAGGGCAGACACGATTCTTCACTAGTTCGGGGACATATAAGCGAGGTAGATAGCCCTTCCTCCGCAGGTGCTACACCGAACGCGATCATTCAAATGCTGCCAAAACTACCAGTAAACTAATCCTTTAATTATCACAGCGTGGATCCCAACGTTCAAACCGACCTCCTCCAAAAACCTCGATGAACTCCTCTCCCTATTTCGCGATCGTGTCTTTATCCCCGCTTTCCTCACCCCTGCCCAGCGGAGGCTCATATACAAAGAAGATGCCACTACATCCCTTGAGCAGAACCCTATCACCGTTACCCTTCAAGGGCAGACTGAAGAATCCTACAGACTACGCCCATTAAAATTTAGCGAAACGCCCAGCAATAACGCGGTGCGCGGTATCGTCGAGCTGATGAAAGAGCCAGAGGATTGGTACACTCTCGTCCCGCTGCTGAAGGGCTTGTACAGCTCAAAACGCAAACCTAACTTCCTCCTCTGGGAATTCATCGTGCGCAAGGCGGGCGAAGCGGGCATGAATTCTGTCATCATCGACTGTGCAGAGCAATCTCGCCGCACGGGCTTCTCGCTCGGTGACTACGTGCTGACGGAACTGCTCTTCTCAAACCTCCATCTCAAAGCTGAGTCGGCGGGTTATAAGGGCCCGGAAGTCGAGAAGGCGCTAAAACAGGCGAAGCATGTTGCCATGTTGATGAACGCGGAGGACCATATGCCTGTGGATAAGACGAAGCCGGACCCACGACGACATCCAAATATTATCGCTGTTCTGTTGGAATTAAGTGCTGCTCGTGCTCTTGACGCCTTCGAGGGCAAGGATACCCAAGGCGATGTCCGCTCATACGCTGAAAAATTACTGGGCACGTGGGTGCTGAGAGGAAAGTTCGACACAATCAAATACCCGAAGAAGAATGTCCGGAATGTTACGGATCTTCCGTCTGTACGAAAGGGAATCGAGATGGCCCTACAAGTGGAGGAAATCAAGAATGATGAGAAGCTGAGCCAAGCTCTTAGGGAACGGTTAAACGAACTAGGAACGCCGGCTGATGGCACACGGGCATAGGAGGAGGGGGGAATCGTGGGTCTTGGAAATGCCCACACACCTGTACCATAAAACAATGTACTAGACTTGTTCATTTTCCTCTTGCAATGTCCTATTTTCTTCTTTTTAAATATAGTTTTGTGCGAGGTATAGATAGAGTAGTTAGCCAATCTTATTCGATGACGTAATTTTTTACTCTGACATTGTTTAAGCAAGGTACACAGTTGTCAAAATAAACCAAAACAATCCAGGTTATATACTCCCAAATGATGTGACAAGAAAATAAATTTAAGAATAGCAGCAAGGAAACCGACTCATCGCTATAGTATTAGTTCAAAGTAGTCTTGAGTATATAAACTGCTCTACGAGGCATATTAAGATAGTGAGAGTGTACAATCGTCGTTGAAGTATCCTCGGGCCTCCAACAAACACTGTCCTCCAACGACAGCGGGACCAGCCACAAATATCTAGTTTTGATAGTCAGCAGCGGCATCTCCAGAGAACAATAAAAAACACGAATTTATGACGAAAAAGGAGAGGCCCGTGTGCATACCTTTCCGTCAGCTAGTCTTCCGTCCTTACTGGCATCTTCCTCTTTATCGTGGACCAATTTTATCTCAATGCTATTCAACGGAGCTCCGAAATGGCTACGACCGCGTAGTCTCCTATAATCAAACGCATTCGTCTGGCTAACCGCGCCGACGACGTTCGGAGCAGTCAGTGCATATAATACACGCGCCCCAGTAAACACCCTCAAGTCTGTCAATTGGTCAGAGGTAAGCTGATATTCTGGATTTGCGTCGATGCGATGAGAGATGAAGAGAAGGCGAAGATTTTCGAGAGATAGTTCTGCAGTCGGACCTAAGTTGGCGAGCTTGGTGAGTAAGTTCTGCCCCGGCATTGTACCAGCATCAAGAGATCTCCGCTGCATGAAGCGGCCAAACTTGGCTATCGGCCCTATTTGAGGGGCCATATATTCGGTGTGGTATTTTTGCATTGTTTCGGAGGAAGCAATGATGATGGTGGGAGAGATGCCGGCTGTTGCGAGGGCGAGGTTAACATGTTCGCCGGAGACGGAGTTGAATGCGACGGATGCATTCACGTACAATGCGGCGAGGAGTATGCAAAGAGGGTAAGAGCGGGTAAGGGAGTCGATGGAGAGAACCAGGTCCGAGGATGTTAGTTGTTGGCCCCGAGGAAGGACGGAGCCCACGCCAGCAATACCTGCCACCAACAGCTGTCATGATAATTAGCTAAATACGGAGGGTGACACGGGATAAATGAAAGGTACACCCCTACAGCAGGAGAATACTCGAAGAAGTTTCCAGCGTCGGCTGAGGTGGCCCAGAAAGTGACAATAGAGGGTGGCGGGGTTTCAGAAACAGTAGCTGGCACCTCTGTCCCTACAAGAGCCTTCTTGTCCTTGACCAGCTCGTGCCACACAGCTACCTCGATATCACCTCCAATCCCTTCCGGTACTTGACTCCAATCCATATGTCGGCTGCCATGGTTGGCAACCCAGATGGCACTCCTGAGCGACGGGACTCCCTGCAATAATGCAGACGACTCCAATGTGCCAGCTTCGGCGATGAGGAGGTCGGCACCTGAGATAGCAAGATATGCACCAAGCCTTTCGGAAGGCACAACACGAGGAATCAACACGATTTTGAAGTTGTAAAATGCGCCAGCTAGGGAATTTATTAGCAAACATTACCGCTCCAGTCACGAAGAGAGACCACCTAATAACTAACCAAAAATAGCAGCGAGAGACTCTACAGAGTCTGGGAGGTATACAGCAACTGTTCGCGCCTTTGATTCATATATGTACTGGCCAATAATATTGATTTCCTGAGAGATATCATCCAGCTTATGCTCCACAACGTCCTTCCCTAGCACAGTATAGAATTTCCCTTGTTTCCCTGCTGGTGTTCCGTCGCTGGCTAAGGTTCCTCGGAGAGCCGCTCTCCAGATATCGCGGAGATCGCCATTGCGTCCTGCAGTCCATTTTGGCTTGCCAGGGTCCTTCACGTTCAGTCCGCTCTTGAGTGGGTAGCCGTGGGGAACGTCGTGCGCGCGAAGAACGGCGGACTCTCCTGGCAACCTGATGGGCGCCCTGACGGCTTGCCGGGCAAGAAAGAAGGGATGAGCATCAGGATCCTTGGAAAAGAAAATCTTGTACCCTAGAAAGATAGCAATGAGTGACGCTATCAGTGTTGAATGGGTGCTCCAATCAGCAAAGAGGTCCGCGAACAAAACATCTACTTTGGACAGGGAGGTATTGTCTATTGAAGCCATTGTTAGAAGAGAGGTAATGCTATTTCATTGGGACTTGATAAAATGTCTGGAGTTCTTCCAGGTGGAAAAGACAGGCAATTTCTGTGCGAGAAGCACGATGGTCGGAGGTGGGTTGGTTAGTTGTTGGTAGTCGAGGGAGGTTGTAGCGAAGGCGGATGATCCACGTGTAACTTGCTCCTTATCAAATTATAATACACGAACCTAGAGAGGCCGAATCCAGAGGTGGCAAATATATGAGGAAGTGAGATATCTATTGCGTCGCTGGATTGAAGTATAGCGTCAACACCACGAATTAGCCAGGTGACGTCTTAACTTGGTTGTTGGGCTTGGCGCTTAGTTCGGTAAACGCGTTTGTAGTTGCGGCGGTCGCCTGAGCCGCAAACAAACAAAAATACGTTTCTCGACGCATCTTCCACCAGCGACCAAAGCCACGAATAATGACCAAGTTGACGGGTCTGTGGCCGTGAGTTACAACCAGCAAAATATTCTTTTATGTTCCGCAACTCAATGATTCTACGACAGGTTTTTGTGCGGAATCAATAGGTAAGTGAGGTAGGTTTTTATTCCGAGGTGAGTGCATCTCTCCAACTCCGATTGTCCACGATCCTTTGAGCAATAACATATGGCAGTTGCAAACTTAAGCTAACGGTGTATGATGTTTTAGTATTTGTTTGTATTTTAATTGGCGCTGTATGGCACCTCAACCATTCCCCTCCACCCCGAGGCTACAAGGGAATGAGGCGGTTCCCACACCCTCTCCGGGCACCTGGCGGCACCCGCGGCTCAGGGAGATTGTTCAAAGGCAAAACGCTTCGACATTCGGAGACCGGAATATTAAGAAAATCGTCTTGAATGGCGGTTGTTTAGTAGCTTCCGGATTTTTGGGAACTTCATTCAGACAATGGTATAGGAGATGTGACGTCTTTTAGGGACGCCCCAGCTAATTAGCCAGACGATGCTAATGAGAGAATAGTTCACTATGGCTAGGCTCCATTCTCAATATTCCAACATATCCCGACTTGGTTCTCATCGCTCTTCGTCTTGTCCTTCTTGTGAATATCGCGCTTGCCCTATACCCGCTATATCGCCCAAAAGATAATTTATCCGACATACCTCTAACACCCTCCCAACGGTCACTGCTCGGCCTCGACCCTAGCCACAGCGCGCCTGCTACCCCTGGAACCAACTATATTACTCCTCCGAGATATCGATTATCCTCTGGCTCTCGAACCGCGAGCCCGATCAGCCCAAGTTCCTTACCAATCTCTGGGCTGTCTGGAAGCCAGTCGACCGGCAAATCTCAAGATGGGGCGCCTTATTCGCCCTCACCAAGCCCGTTATTTCACAAAGCAATGGGAAACGGCACGAAAGAAGTGCGACGAAGACAGAGTTTTGGGTCTCCGTCTCCTTTGGGCCGGTCGACTTTTAGGGAAGGGAGGGTATTGCGAGTGCCGTCGACACCTAGTCCGAGCGGAAATGGGAACGGGAATGGAAATGGGAAAAACACCAACGCGGTGCTTACCAACAAATGGTTATATGAAAAGACACGTTCAATGTCTCCCACTAGTAGTGTTTATAGGTCGTAATGGCTTTTCGTGGGACAGAAGTAATTTGCAAAGGCGCAATGGGACTGAATGGGACTGAATTGGGCGGCGTGGATTAGTTGCTCTTCGTTGTGTTTAGAAATTTTTTTAACGTATTTTTACTTTTTCAAAGAATGGGACAGGATATTGTAGCTCGCTGTATACCCCATACTACCTTGTATTCTGCTTGGCTAGATGGAACGGTCGCCAAATTTGCGCCCAAGCTAAAATATCGCGGATGTCCCGTCAAACTTTCCCCAAACCCTCGGCCTTGGCAGCTCTCTCATCACGCATCCAGGTCTGGGCGCAGTGAAACCAGTAAATATCAACCTAGCCTGTACGAGCTTTCGCATCTCTAGCTGCTCCAGTGCTTTGCGATAATAGTCACCTAGGAGTTGCTTGCTTCGCCTCATAGTTTCAGAGCTATTACGTTGTGTTTGATTGCATGTGTTTGTAGACCAGACCGGCCCTCACGTTAGCTTTCCCCGCCAGGTCATGGGAGGTTCCGAGTCCAAGCTGGCCTTTAAGCAAGGCATCTTTCGACTATCAGAAGATGCCGGCATTGCCGCCGATGATCCCTATTGGACTGGGGTGAGTAACTTCAATAGTTGCTATTTATGACCGTCAGGATATTGTGTACTTTTACTTTCTTGGAAAGCTGACTTTGCGCCTCCTAGTTCTGGGAACTCCCCGAGTCGCCCGAAGATGTCTTCAGCCTGTTCTCTCCAGCCGACATACGACGAACCCGCGATGCCTCAATAGCAAATCTAGAGACCTTAATATTGGCAATCACTTCCCGTCTTATCATCCTCAAAAACCATCCGTCATTCCCGGACCCCGAACTCGCCCCTGACAGAGACGCACTGAACTGCATCCGTGTTCTCACTCGTATCCTTCCCTTCATTTACGAATCAGAAAGTTTAGAGGCATGGGAGGAGAAATTTTTCTGGGGGAGGAGGAGAAAAAAACATCGGCATGCACAAATTGCGTCCCAGGTTTTGTTCGATGAGGCTAGCTTAGAGGATGAAATGCGTCGGCCAAATCCAGGGGAACATGAGAACGATTACTATGATGCTAAACCATTGGCAGAAGAGCTCATTGACACTTTAATAGATTTGCTATTTTACAGTGGATTTACTATACCGAAAATACCCAATGCGAAGGGGAAAGTATCGTACTCAATATGGCAGAGCGGGGTTGGGTGTACGACGGCAATGGGATCAAATAAAGAATTGGAAAGCAATCGATGCGAGATATTAAGGCTCCTATTAACGCTAACAAGCCAATCTATGTATATGCCTTCGAGTAAGCTCCCCAGCTAAGTTTCATACCATTGGTTGCATCACTATTAACACCTCGATCAGGTTTACTCCCAGTTAAAGGAGTGAAAGCAATTACATACCTTGTAACCTGTCCCGACAAGCAAGTGGTCCTGTCACTACTGTGCTCTTTGTTAAACACGGTAAGCCCTGACATCATCACTACTGTTTGAACTCTCTTTAACTGATCGTGTAGACAATTAAATACAATCCAACTCCGTGGGGGTTACCCTATGACCATGTTGTCTGGAAAGACCCTAAGCAAATCCTTGTCATCTATTGCCTACAGTTTCTTCTGGTGCTTCTTCTCTATCCGATTCCAGAAGATGGGCGTGGGACTCCTCCAAAGAACTACTACCGGCACTTCTATGGCCGCTTACACCGCCCTCAGGACTTCCAGTTTATAGTAGAGGGAATGACAAGAATTCTCAATCAGCCGGTTAGATTTATTTCCAATCTTGCAACTTCACTGTTTAGTGGCTAATTAAAGGGACAGATGCAAGCGACGACGTCATACCTTCCTGGCAGCCAAAAATCAGTGAAATGGGCTCCGGAGATGATCATGTTGTTCTGGGAAGCACTCCAGTGCAACAAGCGCTTCCGATCATATATGATCGACTCAGCTCGGGCGCATGATTTTGTTATTCTTTGTATTTTCTATGCTATCGAGTATAAAACCGATCCATCGAAACTGGGTGTGGTGAAAATGTGTATATTTGTTTTGCAGACGCTCAGTGTTGAGCCGAACTTTGGAAAGAACCTCAATAAGAAGTTTGAATCCCAGGATACGTTGCCGCAAAGCATACGACTGCAAAATTTCCGAGGATCGTATGCTGACTTCTTGATCATGGTGAGTGATCTCATCTGAAACTGACTGCATTTTCATGACTAACATTGCATTGCAGTCCATCCATACTCTTTTGACCACGAGTAAGGGAAAGCTAGATGCAGTGTACCCGGCATTGCTAGCTATTATCAACAATATTGGCGCCTATTGCGAACATCTATCCGCGACAACCTGCTCCAAAATTATTCAACTCTTTGTTTTAATGTCCTCCCCGAGCTTTTTACTAGCGAACGAATCGAATCATATACTGCTCCATTCCCTGCTTGAGTTTGTCAACTCGGTGCTGGAACACCAATATAGCAGTAAGTAATTCCTAATAACAAGGGGATAGTAGGGGCATGAACTGATCGTTACCTAGAAAATCCCCTGCTTGTATACGCTATCATGAAGTCCTCAAGACGTTTTGAGGCCCTCCGTGCTTTCACTCTGGAGAGTGGACAAGAAGAGATAGAAAGGCAAAACCAGCGAATAAAAACCAACTCAACCGGTAGCACTACTGACACCCTTTTGAGCCCAACACTGTCTCATTCCGGAGACGACAATAGTGGCTCCGGAGCTGGACGACGACAGTTAAGTCATGTCCCAGAAGATGACACTTTCGCGATTGGAGAAGATGATTCAGATGAAGAAGGACACGAGCCACAAAATGCCCCTTCGCAATTACCTTCCCGCGAAAACTCCAGAGCTGCTTCAGTCACCTCGGGCGCTGATGAAAGCGTTCCGCTCCAACTTCGCGGAATGTCTGAGAAAGCGCGCGGGAAGATGCCCGCGAGTCAAGTAACCTTTTCGAGGCAGAACAGCACCACAAGTCTAAGTAGTTATACGCCGACTATTCCTGCTAGCTCCGGTGGCTTCGTTCCTACAGCTTCGTGGGTGAGTACTGACGTCTATATATGGAGTTTTGCTTCGAAGAATTGATCTTATATTGACTTTCAAAATTCCAGATCGAGACTTGGGTCCCCGAGCTACCATTACACACCATCATCACTTTAATCTCTGCAATATTCCCGCATATTCCCTCATCCGCACTCCAATCAACCCTAAGTCCAGATGCACGAACATTCATCTCCAACCTCCCCTCTTTCGCCGAGGAGCCGCGAGTCCACGCCCTCCTAGCTGAACCAACGCCCATCCGAGTACACCTGTTCGAATGGTCCCCCTTGTCCCTCGGTTGGTACGAGTCACTTCTGTGGGGATTCATATTTGCCAGCGAGATGTTAGTAGGATCTGCATCGGGATCAACACCAGGAGCTGTCGGGGTGTGGAATGGGACGGCCATCAAATTATTTAAGGTGCAGGAGACGGCTGCCCAAGGCCCGACGCTGCTGGCTCCGAAGGGTGCTGTGGATGCAGTGGGCAGCAACCTTGTACAGCGTATTGGGAACTTCAATATTCGTGGGCGCGGAAGTGGAAGTGGGAGCGGAGGTGGGTCGCAAGAAGGACAGAGTGAAGCCGGGAGCGTCAGAGTGAGGGATGTTTGAGGTAATTGATTATTTCAAACGTTTAGCACTTTACCTACCACAGCAAGCTGGAGGGCTTCTTCGTTCTCTTTTTCTTTTCCCTTATTCTTTCACACTATTTCGCCTTTGTTTTTGTATTGACCTTTTGGGGGTATTGCGTTTAGCTATTGCAATATTTTCTTCTCCTTCACCTTCTATTCTCTTTGCGGGCTGTTTTCTCTTTCTCTTTGGCATAGCGTGTCCTGTTCTACTCCGTTCGTTTGGCTCGGATAACTCCATAACTCCATTGTTAACTTGGCGTGTTCCATCGTTTTAAATGTATGTTGTAGATATGTCTATAGTTAGAAATATTTTATGGTTGGCAATCTCCTCCCACCCACTCCAAGCAGGAGATAAGATTATAAGAAAATGCCGTGAATAATTTCGCCATGGTTTTGCGAATACAAATAGTTTTACTAATAGCTATTGTCAGTTTTAAGTTACGTCCCATGTGGTTCCTATCGGTCCCTTGAACGGCCCGTATACATACATCGCTCGGGACGGCCCACAGTGCTCGGCTCTCCAATCGCAGGGCTGGGAAGAAAGCACGGGGCAGAACTCCCATGACATCCGGATAATAATATATCAAAGTCAGAGTACTTGATAAAAGCGAGTCCAACTCCACGGCAACATTTATTCTTCGGTTTCTTACCTTCGTTACAACCCCTCGTTCCCGTTTAGATAATTAGAGAGTTAGTTACGCAATTACTACGGAGTACTCTAGATGTCCCCGTCATAGCCGTCGAAGCCGCCCCCATTCCCCGCGCTCCCCCCCCCCCCCCCCCAAAAACCCCAACCACACCACCACAGCGATGCAGCTCCCACTAGCATCCTACGCCGCTGCAGCCCTTGCTTTCGCTTTGGGGGCATTCGATCTTATCCGTCTAGTCGATGCTGCTCCTATATCGCCAATACTGCAGAATATCCTCAAAAACACAGATCAGAGTCCCTTGTATGAGTATCCGACTGACCTGACCAGGGGCATCATCCCGGTACGTGTTTTTCCTCTTTTCTTTTTTCTTTATGTCTTCCAATTGCGTCTCAACTAACTTCTAGTCCATTTTCTACCTTATATAGATCCCGGTACATTCGCACAAGTATGCTTTTCTTGCGAGTTTACGCTGTTGTTGATTGCGCCTCGAGTTTACCTGGGGAGCCTTCGCAAATATTTTACTGACGCGACTGTGCCTGCAACAGTGACTACTGGAGAGACCTGCCCTTCTATTCTGGTACGCGGATAGTCAATGATCTTTCGCTATATAAATATAGGAAATGATTATAAGCTGACAATTTCACTAACATTGAAGCTCTTTCCGCCGGCTGTATCTCAATTGAGGCAGATGTCTGGCTAGAGGATGACATGCTGCTCGTTCGTTCACCCATCCCCGCTCCTTGTTTTTGATGTATAACCTACTGACAATCTACCAAACAGGTTGGCCATGACCTATCATCGCTAACTAAGACCCGCACCCTCCAATCGCTTTACATAGGCCCAATAATGGATGTCCTCCGCCGGCAGAACCCGCGCAATCCTTACATAAAAGAAGAAACTAGAAAGTTAGTCCACCCCTAGTTTACCTCCGCCTTACACACAGTACATAGTGATATATCTTCTATTTCAATCCTAATCCTAGCTCTAACATGCAAATCCAGTGGTGTCTACGACACGGATCCCTTCCAAACCCTCTATCTCTTCATCGACGTGAAAACCTCCGGCCCCGAGACCTGGCCACACGTAGTCGCAGCCCTCGAACCCCTCCGCGCCTCAAACTACCTAACCACCCTCCGCAAAAACGATACCCTAACCACAGGACCCGTCACCGTCATCGGCACGGGTAATACACCCCTGAGCCTCGTCGGGCCCGTCCCTGACCGCGATTACTTCTACGACGGCCCCTTAGCTACTCTCGACAAGGAGGGTTCTCCGGAGATAACAAAATATATATCACCCATAGCGTCTACGAACTTTGTGGCTGCCATTGGTGCGGATGGTATTGTTCTGCCTCCCGCGGAAGGCGGGCAAGAGGACGGGGAGAAGGAGTCATCCTGGTTGAATAGCGAGCAATTAGAAACTCTGAGGGAACAGATTGGGGCGGCAAAGAAGAAGGGGATTGGTGCTAGGTATTGGGGCACGCCTAGCTGGCCGGTGCGCGAGCGGAACGAGGTGTGGAGAACGCTGTTGAGGGAGGGGGCTGCGTTGCTGAATGCTGATGATCTGGAGGGGGTTCAGGGGTATTTTTAGAATTTGGTTTGGTTTGGTTTGGGTTTTTTTTTTTTTTTTTTTTTTTTTTTTTTTTTTTTTTTTTTTTTCCTTTCTTTTCCTTTGTTTGTGCTCTTTCTTCGTTTTTGCCCGGTTCGGTAGATATTAATACACCATTATGAGATTGATGTCTTCGTTTAGTTTGTGTTTTGTATCGCTCTCTTCCTTTCTTCACTTTCGTGTTTGGGATCTAGACAGCCCTCTAGGGCTGAGTCCGGGTTCACATTTTTTGACCTTACGTATGGAGACTCAGGTATACAGACTATACATCGCCTTGTACCTTTTACAGGATAGAATCACAGGATCCCCTATGCTCATCTAATTCATTTAAAGCAGCCTTTTTTGTTTCCTGCCATAAACTATTTTACCAGTATTAGAAAAACAAATAACTTCCTTTCCCAGATCATTCACACGTGGGAATTAGTTCCTGGGCACTTGCATCAAGCAGCGGCGGACACAGACATGTCCATAAACAGCCAGCGGACGAGAAAAAAACTCGGCATGTACTATACTTCCTGCATTGGGGGACTATCAGAAGCATGAGATGGGGATATGAGGCCACGTTTTTGGAAATAATGATTCCATAAGAGTTATGGTGGCACAGCAAGATACATGTGGGATGGCTGACGCAGTGTTCTGCACAACCACGGGGGGGTTGTTTGTGATACCCCATGATGTCTCTGTAGGACTCGACGGAAGGCAGGGACAGGCGCATAACCGAGGGGAAAAGAAGAAAGAAAGAAAGAAAATTGGAGGCTTAGATTAAGGAGGAAAAAGGGGAAATAATTGGACATCGTATCATTTCGTGGCTATAGTTCCCTCGTAGTTGGAGAATGAGCCCGTCCTTAACAAATGTCTTCTTACTATTAGCTTCGAGTTGCTCCAATAAGTGCGGGCGTGGGTAGCCGTTAGAAAAAGCTCGGATAGCGGATTATCATAAATCTAAAGGCGACTGGCTGGAGATTAAGCTGTACAAAAGGAGTAATTCATTCCTGAAACTGGGAAGGTATGAGAGAGGATTTAAAATAAAAATTAGAATTTCATGTCAAAGAAGTCTACATTAGGGACCTTCGGTCAGAGGAATTCATCAAGATAAACGAAAACACCAATCAAAAACAACAGTTTCACTCGTATACATCAAGAAGGTGCATTACGGGCAGAAGATCCGTTGGGGGTAGAGGACGACGCGCCAAAAGGCGACGGGATCACCGTGGCCTCGAGAACCTGGTTGCCGATTTTAACTGGTTCGGCAGGCAACATGGCAAAGAGCATACGTGCAGGCTCAGGCGTCAAGTTGGACCAGGCATGTATAGTGCTGCGCTGAACTACGATGTCGTCCTTCTTCAAAGTCGTCTTGATCCCGTTGTCAAGCTCCAGCACGACCTCACCCGCGAGCACGACGCCGAAGTCTATGCTGACAGTTCGGTGCATGAACCCTGGTCCGGGGGGGAAGTCCACAATGCGAATGATAGTGCCGACGGAATCGGCGAGAGGGATTTGGGAACCGTTAAAATCTGTCCACGGGCCATCGACTTTGGCGGGGGAGGACTCGGTGCGCCATATTGTCGTAAAAGCGAGTTTGTCTGCCGTGCCGCGAGAGCAATCTGCAGATAACGGGTCGTATGGTGCTAGTAGGGTGTCTGAGTCGATGATGGCTTTACCAGATGGGCTATGGCCGGTGACGACACGTCGAATCAGCGGATAAAACATAGTGGAAGCTATGGGAATTGGAGATGGGAGAATGACGGCGTTGAGAAAACTGTTTGGCCGCGGATAGGGTGGTCGTTCACTTCGTAATCAGAACAGGGGGGATGGGATGGTCAATTTGATAAAATTCTCCCTGAGGAGAGTCGGGCGGAGAATTTCAGGGAAGATGGGTAATGGGGTTATGTCGTGGTAGAGGAGGGGGCTAAAGAGTAAGGTATATATAAGGATGGTTACTTTTTTGTCCATCCGTTCTTTCGTTTTCCTTGCCCTGGAATATGACATCGAGGATGCGATCCAAGCGATAGGATCGGACACTTCCCGCAAATAAAGTAGCCGATCCAAAGGGCATCAGGCAAAAGAGGCTATCAATGAATTGCGCCTCCTGCAATGACTCTTGTCGACAGTGGGAACTGCCGAACCCGGGTAAACGGAGCTTTGGCATTTCCTGGCCCAGGAACGTATTGATCTGCCGTGTGAACGTCATGCCTGGGTAGATACCCTTCATTGAGTATATCCAGCCGTTTTAGACGGGCGCGAGAATGCCTGGGTAGGATAATAAGCTCCGACCGCTAGGAAGTGTGTTGTGCAGAACAAGAAAGGCATGGCAAGTCCCAGCTGCGAGGACAGTCTTTATCGCAGCCATCAGTAGTACGGAGAGCAACACGGCTGTACAGTACCTTCAACAGGCGCCAGCAAACGAAATCTAGGGCAAAAGAGGATCACTTCCAAAAGGGTGGTGAACCCTGACATGAATACCCTCGATCTCAAAATACACTAGGAGAAATCGGCCAAAATCACGAAACCTTAGGGTTACTTACTTAGGGTTACTTACTTAAATGACAGTCACGCAAGGATGGAAGGCCGGAATAAGTTCCTCTTCGAGCAGGTAGACAAGGCCACACGCGCGGGGCATGAAGCACGAAATAGCCCCGAAAATAAAAAGCAACGGTGAGTGTTTCATCCATGGATGTTATTGACTACCAGAAATAGGCACCGCGCAAACTTTGTTAGCGGGGATTGTAATTCGTGACAATTTTGCTCGATCCGGATTGACAAGAATAGTCAGTCTCCCTTTCTTGCCTTCCACTTTCCACTATAGAAATGCCAGTAGAGTCCATTTGCAGTCTTTTTTCTCTTTCGGGAGTCAGTCCGCATTGTACAGTCCACGCGGCCGCACGGCTCCTGATGCATTCTCCCAAAAGTATGCGGTGCATCAATAACTTGACAATGAGGCAGGCGTGAATAAGATTTCATTGTAGGTCTCCCACTCCACATTTCGCCTTTTCACAGGGTGAAGAGTTTGCAGTCTGTCGTCCAGCTCCGTTTGATGGCGACGGTGAGGTTGTTTTTGATGTCAGAAGAAGTAAATGCTTATAGTCACCAATTGGGTTAAGCGTCCTGTCACCTGACTATCTCGATTGGGATCGTCGGTTAATCGGATAATATAATATCCTAGCACGCATATCACGTGGTAATCCACTAAATTATTTGTAGCGGCGCCCTTTTTGATTATATAATGGAGCTCCCTTCAACATCGCAACTACATCTGTTGTTTCCTGGTCAAAAAGCCAACAATATACAGGCAAATATCTGTCAGAAAAGGGATCTATAGCAACCCGCGTGATGTATATGCCATAGCAAAATTAATTCATCTATTCTACAGGAGCTGCGGCTGCGCAGGGCCCCTTTGAGGTGTCTTGGCGCACCCTTGTTCATGTATCAACTCCATGCTCTCCTCTAGTCTGAGAGCAGCTCTCGCTCAATCAACTCCAAAAGATGTAGAGCTCATTGCCCGCCATCTGGGCACCAGTCCGGCGCCGTGTTCCGCCCTTTTCTCTGCCCCGCCTGGCCAAACTGATGAGCCCACAACTTGTGAAAACCATTTCCTTACAGTCTCGATCCAGCAAGATGTGCCTGAGGATGGCAAGGTGGACAATCGCGGCGAACTGTTTATCTTCGCAATCGAGATATTGGTTTTTACTACTGCGAACCTCACCACCGTGTTTGTTTCCAAGGCCGATTCAACTGGATATCTGTACCGGCTGAAACTTCCACCAACTGCGAAATCGTTGATGCGTAGTATTTCAACTACGTTCCTATCGCATCTTCTTTCAGCGCTTCAGAGACCCGGTATTAGACTTGTTCTCTCTCTTTTTGCTCGCGCACAGAACCAATACCTCTTTCCGGGCAGTGTAGAGAATCCGGGAAAACACATTTTAGATGATCGAGGGTTGGTCAAATGGTGGTGCCGCGTGGTGGACCCCATCCTTAGACGCCACGAACCTGAGGCAAAGGTCGATGTGAATGGTCACATAGCAGAAGAGGAGAAGAACCGGGATACTGAATCGAAGACCACATCAGCAACGGCGTATCTAATTGTACCAGGTTGCGACAAGTTCGAGACCAGGACCTTCTTCCCTCCATCTACAAAATTGGATCTCCAGACCCGACCGCGCTGGCTCAATTCATATCCCCTACATCAAATATGTGGATCGCAAACCGCACCGCCCCGTTGCCAAGTCCCACGTTTTCCAGATGACCCGAAAGCGCGTTTCCTTTTGGACCTCGATGACGAAGTCTCTGATATTACGAATGACACAAGCACCGGACAATGGCGCAGTATCAAGACCATAGATCAATTCTGGGAGATGATGGCCTACAGACAAGAGTGCTCTTCTGGAAGATTGGTTGGGTTCTTATGGGTGGTCATAAATCCTCCTGGACTTTTAAACTCTGTTCCAATGGTGTCCTCAGCATCTGAAAACGATCAAACCACCCCCAACATCAACTCAACGTCTAGTAACAATGCCACTGCCAAAGCGGAAATCGCACCGTCTTTAGTTTTAGATTCAAAGCAGACTGGGCAAGTTAGGAACTCGACTACAGAAGAGTGCCAAACCCATGAGCGGAAAGAAAGTACTGTAAGGTCGCTGCCAAAAAATGATGTCATGGCTAGAGATCCACCAACAAACTCAACCAGCCCCGCTTCTGTCGAAAATTCCACTGATGAAATAAAATTGAACGACAAAGATTACCACGATCTTATGAACCTGCTCGTTGAACTCGACTTTGACAACGAGAAAGCAGCCATCGAAAGCACTAACTCTTGGATTCTTAAGCTCTCCACCATAATTGGTCGAAACGATCATGGAGAAAAGGTGGTTGGGGAATGTGAACCCCAGTCTGTTGAAAAATCCACACCACAACCTGCAGACGCCTCGAACCTGTTAAGTGGAGGATTGATCAGGAAGCGGAAAAAGGATGCTGGAGATACTGGCATTCCAGGCGCGGATGGCTTGGACGCTGACCGTTCTTCCGTCGCGGCTACGTTTGAATGCAATAATGACAGGGAACAGCCATCAACAAGTAGCAGCCTGCCAATGACGACTCCAACGATTAACGTTCTCGATGCAACTATAATTAGGAAAAAGAAGAAACGAGGAGAATTTTAAAGTGATTTATTTTTATGATTCTTATTGCACTATTATTTGTGACATCTTGCAACATATTGTTTCGCTTCCCTTTTATTTTTTAGGGGTGGCCTTTCCGGCTATAGACAAATCAATCTGGGTGGTTGAACAAGAAAGAGAGTGGAATGAGTTCCTCGGGTTGGCAAGTCAACATTGACAAGGATTATTGCCAGTGCCACTCTGTTCACTGGCTAGGGCCCAGGTACTAAATCAAACCCATAAGCGCATATCCGACGCCTACGTCTACCAATTGTCAGCGCATGTACCAAGCTTTGTGGACATTCGGCATGCCAACGGATCACTATGCTATCAACAATGCATTCTTATACATTGTTTCCTGGAAAAAAGTCTATCATAAAAGTGTGCCACCAGAACGTACGCAAGCGCAACAAAACAAAAAGCAAAAGGTATAACCAACGCCATTCGCCCCTTTTCGCATACCTGACACTATGTACGAATTATGACAGATAAACGGACCAAAAAAAATAATCTCATTAAAAATTCCTCGTATTGGCACGATCGCCGGTGCGGAAGCCGCTCGTCGCTGCACCGCCGGAAAAGTCGAAACCATTATGCAACCTTCCATTATCATGATTCCCAGGAGAGGCACGTTGACCGTCGCTGGAACCATCCTCGGAAACAACTGTGAAGTCGATACGTTTCTGGATCTTATTATCATTGCCGTTGTACCGCTGGGTCGAATCCGCATTCCCATTGGTGCTCCTATTTTTATTGTTTTTCATCTCCTGCATGTTGTACTCCTCTATAATCCTCTCCTCGCTCTCGCTGAACGTTGTATTCGGGATAGGGTTTGCAGTAGGAGGGCCGCGGCCCCGTCTATTGCTGCTATTAAAGCCGCTACTACCACCAAAAGTGCGCAGGTCCTTTGGTGTTTCGTTGCCCGTCCTCTTACTCGAGCGCATTGAAGTGATTAGGGAACCAAAGACACTAGATAACCAGCGCTTCATGAGGGGGAAAATCATTGGCAAATTCGTTGTTACTACCGCAACGAAAGTTTCGCGGACGGCCCATGACCCGGCTGACTGTGCGCCATTGACTGGATCCTATTTTCGTATGTCAGAGTACCGGATTTCCGAAATATCTTGTCCGGCGAGAATATCGACTTACTATTACGATCATTACAACTCGCAGGACGGCGCAGGCCATGACGAGCAATCCTCCGCTAAATAGGATTGTCAACCCTACTTTCTTCAGGGGTTTGATACTCGATTGCCAAAGCATGGGAATCGGTATGCTAAGCAGGTACATATCTGTGGTAACGTTGAGCCCGAGGAAGACCCAAATGATCTGGTTCGAAATGGCGGGTTGACAAACGTCTGGCAAGAGTAAATCGATAAGTCAGCCGCTTGGGTGTTTTTCTTGAGTCTGAAGGAACTCCATACTTCCAGGATCTGGATATATCTGCCAGTTTTTGTGGAAAGGGCGGCATGCAAGGAAGAGATTCAGAACCACAGCGACCCAACTGGCGACGATGAAGCCAAAACCAATGTATATTCGGATCCGGTACGAGCGATTTAAGCCAAGCTATTATTTTTCTTCGAGTCAGACGCAAGAACTGGTGAATGTACCTCGGAGGCTCGTACCGTCAATCTCATGTAAAGCACCAGCAGCGACGCTTTGAGCGACCATAGCAATATCCCATAGGACGTCCACCCGCATATCTGGATTTTGGAGCCTATAACTCTGCACAGAATATGAGTCCCGTTTGAGTTGTCTGCTAGTGATTTAGTTAGGTCACTTACCTTAGGCGGTGCTCTGGACTGCCAGGGGACAGAGCCGCCCGCTGTTCGTCCGTCATGCCATTGTTGGCAAGCCCTTTGGCTACATTTCCGACAGAATATGCGAGAGCAGTTTCAATAGTGTAGAATGTCTGTTGTAGACGGACATTAGCTATTGAATACATGGAGAAATAAGCGAATTACGAGCTTTAGAGGCGAGAAAACATACAGCTCCGACCAAAACCAGGTAATCGTCCGGTTGAAGGCCTTTGAACCCGACAGCGGTCACCCGGGCATATGTCCTAATACCAGTCACCAGAATTGCAACCGCGAGGAGGGTCCAGGCTTCAGTGGAAAAGCTATGGAAGGCTGCTTCTGCCGCAGCAGCAGCGGCAGCAGCAGCGGGATCAGATGGAGGAGGTAGCGACATGACGTTTAGAGGTTGCAGAAGGAAGAAATTTCGTTACTTGCATAAATGCATTAGGGCAGAGGGGTGACGAACATACACAGCCAGAGGAAGAGATAATGAGGGAGGCCGCAGTGTTCCTACTTTATTTCCTGCCAAAATTGATATGCACTGCCCTTTGTCACTGTTCTCAATTGATCAATCACTCATCAGAAACATTTCAGGAACTGTGAAATCTCCCTCTGGCAGGATGGAATTTCTTTGCAGTTATGATCGACACAAAAGTCAGCGAGAGCAGTTTTCGGTTCCTCATGGTAGGTCCACGAGGAGTTAATAAAACCAAGTATTTTAGCCCGGCTCACGCCACGCGAACCTAGTTTTTGATGGCCTCTCAAAAACTCAAACTCAATTCTTACACGGGTGGGTGTGGGGGAGGAAAAGGGGGGGGAATGGAATAGGCCTGGGGGCCAGTTGATCTGACGAGTATGTCCGCACGGATTAGAAAAACAAGCAGATAAGTGGCAAAAAAAATAAATAAACAAATACACATATACGGCGTAGCAATTCCCATCTTTGATCGGGTCAGTTGTTTTATTCATGAAAATGCGGCAATAATGGGTGGCATATGCAAAGACGGACCGCACAACTTTCACAATTATTACTCTGTATTCTTGTGAGTGAGTGATAATGATTATCCCTTGTCACAGCACATGGAGTTTTTTGTCCTGGCCCACAGCGGTTTGTCAAATTGGCATCCCTGCACAGAGAACCACCTCACCTTGCGAGACGGCGGAAGGCTGGCCGTTTCCGCTGCATAGTTCTGTATAGCACTAACTGGAAGTGGCTGTTAGCACTGCTGTTTGTTACATCCGTCAGGTAGTTTCTACAAGGATATGCCGCACAAAATTAGCCAGGTGGTGCCACGCTTGTGCTAGGCGCTGTTTGACCCACCGAGCCTACAGGGGTTGAAAATCACGGCAAGACAGAAGGATAAGACAATGTCTTTGGATTTGAGGACTGTGGGCGCTTTTGGTCTGTGGATGCCAGTCGACTGATTATGCTGTTGTATCCGCATGGATTATCGCTGACTTGGTGCATTTCCCGTTCCATCATCCCTGGCCGTTGCAGTGACCGTTGACTGATTCGCGGTTGTCAAGCTTCCAAGGACCACTGGACTAGTCGTGGGTTCAATCCCATTAGCTCTATTAGCTCAGGGACGAAACACTCCCTGCTGGCTAATTGGAAGGAGCCCACCGCTCTGGATACAGTTGGTGAAGACCTGCATACCATACCGACCGGCCAGACCAAGGTCATCTCATGAGACTTTCTCCTTGGCAGTTTTTGGTGTCAGTGTCGTGTTACCAGAGAATACTCTTGCTGCCACGACGTCCCTGATTCTTCAGCTCTTCCAACTTTTCTATACTGACAAGTTCCTTTCAGCTGGCAGACCCTGGGACACAACGCCTTTGTCATTAAAGAGGCTATCTGAACGACCGTGCCGCGGCCAACACTGGCCCAATGATGGAGACGCTTGACTGCGCGGTTGTAGGCGCCGGTAAGCACACTTCTATTTGACCCTAACTAGAAGCGAACTCCCTTGGTTTTGTTTCCGATGGACGTGGTTGAAGACCGCGCTGAACAATTTTTTTTGTCATGCAGGGTGGTATGGCCTGGGTGCCGCAAAGCAGTATCACTGCACAAATCCGGACGATTCTCTAGCTATCTTCGAATCCGAATCCTCACTTGGGGGAACATGGGGCGACAAACGCTTATACCCGCTTCTGAAGAGCAACAATCTCTTCGGGACGTACGAATATCCAGATTTCCCTATGGACACAGAGACATTTGGTGTTAAACCACGCCAACATATCCCTGGAGAAGTCATCAATGCGTATCTCAAGGCATACGCGGCCAAGTTTGGTATTACTGACCTGATCCGTCTCCAGACCAAGGTCATCGTGGCAGAGCACCAGGACACGGGTGCCGGAGGTTGGATATTGACCGTTGTAAATTCGAAGCAGGAAGAGTCGCAGGTTTTTGTGCGCCGGCTCATTCTCGCGACGGGGATGACTTCTGAGGCATTCTTGCCGCATTTTGACGGCCAGGAGACATTCGGCGGGCCAATATTCCATAATAAGCATTTCATGCTGAATAGAGATACTTTGGAAACAGCGAAGTCTGTTACAATTTTGGGTGCTACCAAGTCGGCTTGGGACGCGGCGTATGCTTATGCCACGGCGGGGGTGAAAGTCAATTGGGTAATCCGGGGTATGTGCTATGTACTGCAATAAGATTGACTGATTAATCCGGACGACTAACATGAGAATATTAGCAAGTGGACGTGGGCCATGTTGGATGTCACCCCCGTTTGTGACGCCACTGAAGAAATGGATAGAAAAGCTCGCAAGTACGTGTGGAACCTGCGCGCATCACCTCAAGGCTTTCTACAGTATTGTGCTAATATCTTTACATAGATGTACGCGTCCTGACCTGGTTTAGCCCCTGCATTTTCAGTGAAGCGGGTGGTTACAGTGGCATCCGCAACTTCCTCCACGGCACTGCTATCGGCCGAGCCATCGTCAACGGGTTTTGGAACGTACTTGGCGGAGATGTAATAGCACTCGGGGAATTCGACAAACACCCAGAAACCGCGAAACTAAAGCCATGGACTCACCCCATGTTCACAGGGACCAGCTTCAGCATCTTCAACTATGACACTGACTTTTTCGACATGATCAGGAATGGCGACAAAATCTCGATCCACGTGGGTGAAGTACACCGCCTGAGCCCTGGTAAGGTGCATCTGACCGACGGTACAGAGCTGGAATCAGATGCCTTCCTCGCCGTTACCGGATGGAAACATGTGCCACCCATGAAGTTCCTTCCTGAGGGAATCGATAAGGAGATAGGACTCCCGCACGCCCGTTCCTCGGACGCCCCAGCAGAAGACCTCGCAAACCAACTTGATCTCATCGAACGTGCTG
This sequence comes from Blastomyces dermatitidis ER-3, assembly GCF_000003525.1. Taxonomy (NCBI): domain Eukaryota; kingdom Fungi; phylum Ascomycota; class Eurotiomycetes; order Onygenales; family Ajellomycetaceae; genus Blastomyces; species Blastomyces dermatitidis. The sequence goes on along the minus strand of NW_025544777.1, from coordinate 4,159,582 downwards.
ACAAAGAGATTTTCGAGCGCTATCCGCGGCTCAAAGACCAGCCAGTCTGGAACAAGAATTACGTCCCGCTGACATCTCAGGAGGGGATCGACACAAAGGATGAAATAACGCCCTGGACGCCGCTGACGCCCTATATGCTGCATCACTTCATCGTACCGCCGTCGGAGCGTTTCCTGAAGCTCCGCGATGTGGCAGTTGTCGGTATGGTCAGCAACTTCAGCAACATCATCACGGCGCATCTACAGGGTCTGTGGGTCAGCGCCTACTTCTCTGGGCTCCTGGCGAATGATCCCGCGGCGGCGATCGGCGACGAAGAAAAGATGCGCGCACTACGGTATCAGACAGTGCTGCATAACCGATTTGGCAAATGGCGGTATCCCACGGACTGGGGCGATAAAGCTCCCAGCTTTATCTTCGATGCAGTACCGTACCTTGACATGCTGATGCGCGACATGGGGCTCGAACCGCGCCGGAAGAGAGGGCTTATGGCGGAGATGTGGGATCCATATGGTCCTGAGGATTATCGGAATCTCAATGATGAGTGGCAACGAAAGTACGCAAAAGCTAAAAGTGTCATTTAGCGCTGCGTTAGGACATGCAAGGGACCTCGATGCCTCGAGGTGGGTGGACAGATTGGATGGACATTGGACGACGCGCGAGGCTTTCCATTTGCAGCCTAGCGTGACGTTGCGGTTGACTCCGGGCCGAGTTCTGGCTGTGGGGCCGGGCCGTATCAGACCAACCCCCGAGAGTAGCAAATATCAATAGCATGCATCAGCAGCACCCAGCCAACCCGAGCAACGCGCGGAACCTGCGTTGGTATGTCTAGCTTGCGAAAGGCCGCCGTTGCGGCTCCAATGTTGTTTTATTTTCACACTTAACTCCTTTCACACCCTTTCTCGTTTATTTTCTCATCATCTCTAAAAATCCAGTATATACACCATGCTTGATTATCAATAGTGCATTCACATGTTTATTATCACTGTCATGCAGCTCTCAAGCTAACTACTCTCAACCCTTTTTTAAGACTCTCACAGCAAGAAAGAATCTACGCTGCTTATGTGCGAACACGGCGCACGAGCTACGTGGCTGAACCTGAAGCTAGGAGGCGGATTTTGCAAGAATTCTGGCACGAAATCTCCACCCAGTTGAATCCCCTTTCTTGCCTAGTTTGCCAAGTACTTTGTGAGTTTTAATAACCATCAAGCCATAAAAGCACACTGTTAAATTGCCTGGTAGACAGTTATTTTGATGTATTATATATAGTAGTGGGCTGGGTATATGTTAATCTGATGTCGAATCTCAAGATAGGGGGAACGGTGCTATGAAGGTGAAGAGAATGATGCCGTATATGAGGTCAGTAAGCCTACCGTGTATTTAGTCTCATGAAAGCCCTTATGTAGTGAACAAGAATTGGAATGAGCTCATTTCAAAAGTCATGCAATTACAGATGCTACACCAAGGGTGGTGACACTTTTTTTTTTTCTTCTAATATCTGGGAAAATGCTACTGTCGTGGTTACAAGCTGCCGGGTCCGGGCTGTAACCACTAGGCCACAAAGCCAATAAAACGGCTGACTCCTCGCCAGCTGCGCTCAGTACCCATTCTTATACAGCGTAGTGGTGGCTTGCCTACTGCTGGCGCCCGGGAGTGGTCAGATTCTCAATTACTAAAGCGCCATACAGTACTCCGTACGGAGTACGGAGTATATGTCGGAGGTTGTGGTGTGGATTATAATCTGTGAGACACGTGACTGCCGTAAGCAAATCAATCAACCAATCATCCATTATTATCTCAATATTTCACATGATCTAGTATTCGACTCAAGTATTTGAATATTCATTATTCGTATTCCATGCTCACACGGCAGGCTGAAGCCGACCTGGGGGAGGAAACATGCGCAATATTTGGCGGTTAGCGTGGTGAGGCGTCTTTAGGGTTATCTTAGAGCACTGATCTGCCATAGGAGCGCTTACAGCGTATTGCGATTTGCGAAGGTTGAAGCTTGCATGGTTTGATGTGGAGTGAGTTGAAGGCGCCTTTTTTAGTTGAACTGTATCCATCCTGGCGGAGTCCCTTCTGAACCTAACGACGTTTCAACTTGTTTGAGAGCCTTCGGCGGGGCGCGCGACCAGCGAGCTTCCTCTTCACAATCTCATCGTCTGGCCGTGAGGGACAATTAGCGTACGTACCTACTCTTGATGCTAGGATGGTCCTGACTTTTTATTATTGCCTTGATATTGCCCAATCCGCGCCGGAACTTCAGATATGGGTCAAACCAAGGTGGTGAAACGAAGCAAAAATTCTTGGGAAATAGAAGACACCTGGATCCCGAGTCCTTGGGGACCATGACGTATTTTGAAGAGTTGAAGTGGCGCCGGTAGTTGTTAGGTTTAGTATTATTGTCAAGTCTTGAACCCGATTTCTTGACAAAGAGCGCATGTGCAGATCTCCACGAGACGCCGCAAAAAGCTAGCAATTTAATAGGATAAGTGTTCTTCTGGTCTTCATCCCAACCTTCTAATATGATAACTCCAACACCGTTCTCAAGAGGAACAGCAATATCTCAGGGGGGAACTGAAATCAATAGTCGCGTTTAACCAGCTGAGATGGCTACGCATAAACCAAGCATGTAATCGTCAATAACCCCCAAATTCTATAGTTAAATAGATATGTAACTCTTGCCACCTATCTAAATAAATCAGCGTATCAAACTAATTTCGCCGCGTCCACCACCCACCCCTCTTCTGTGCTGCAAACATATCAATCCAAATCTCCCTTACTAGGCAATCTTCGCAAGAAGCCCTTTCGGCCAGCGCCGGACACTGTAATTTCTAGCTTCGTCCAAGAAAAGGAGAGCAAGACCAAAAGCAACCGGGAGGGCAAAGTACTCTGCCGGCACTGTTGTGGTTGCGACGGTGTTTTGGAGGCCCGGGATATAACAGACTGAATTTTGTTGGTGGGCCTACTACTGTAAGCGATCTTTTAGAGTTTTATGGAACCAAAGGCGCAAGGATAACAATATGAGGTTAAGGGAAACGGTCGGGGTTAGGCCAAGGGGGAAGAGGGATTCGAAGCAAAAAAAAAAAAAAGAAAAGAAAAGAAAAGAACGTACATATGAACACTATAGTTACACAAGGCCCATACCATGGCTATAAAGATGGATGGGTTCTTGGACTGCTTTTTGAAAATTGGTGGCTGCTGGAAGATGCTTAGACGCCTGGTGCGGACGGTGAGGAGGTTAAAAAATTGCATCACCACCAAATTGACGAACTAGATCGAGGAGGCCTTATTGGTTATCTCGACAACGTACTTGGGGTCGTATTCGGGAGCTAAATTGCCGTATTTCAGCGCCAGGGCGCTAAAAGGAATACCCCGTCTCTACAGACATGCAAGAAATGGGGAATGGTTTCAGTACGAAATTCATTTTCAGGTTATCAGTTGAATGAGTCGAATAGGTGTTGCGCGACATACCTCCATATACCAAAATGCCATGATAAAAGAAAGGGCGCATTCATAGACGCCGACAAATCCATAGGCATGGAGTATGAGCTTGGTGTTCACCAGGCGATCCTTCCTTGGAACACGGGGTGGTCGAAGGAGCACATCAGCTTCCGGCTTCTCGTATGCCAGGGTGATGGCACCAGCAGCGTCCGTAAAGAGACTGTTTTATATCAATATCCTAGACCAGAGTTTAGATATCACAGGTATACCTGGGCTCACCAGATGATAATCTGATGTTATCATTAATTAGCGAGGGAAAGCTTTTGCGGAATCTCTGAAGCATACCATTAGAAATGAAGACAGAACCTGCGGAACACCAAGAGCGACATTCGCCATAACCGGCCCTAGTATACAACGTCAGTGGAGAATCAAAATATAGCTTTCCGTGGGGAATACTTACAAAACTCGCTAAAGCTGCCAGCCGGAAGAAGGTAGAGAATAGTCTTTTTCAAGTTATCTACACCCATTAGCGGTTTGTCTTCAAAGGAAATAGAACTGCCCGAACTTACCAAAGACCACACGCCCATATTTAACAGCTTCAACAATTGCAGCAAAGGAATCCAGTAGCACCATGTCCTCTGCCTCTATAGCAATATCGGAACCACTACCAAGAGCAACACCCACATGGGCTTCCTTCAAGGCCGGGGCATCATTGACACCATCGCCTGTCATAGCTACGATATTCTCACGTGCCTAGAATTCTTTAACAATTCGAAGCTTCTGTTCTGGTGTGGTACGCGCGAAAACGATTTCCTGGTAGTTGCAGAGTTGTTCCCATTGGTTTTCATTGAGAGTTATCAGCTCAGGACCACTTATAACAATTGACCGAAAGTTTTGCAACTTCTCTGGTGAAAATACGAAATCACGATCGAGCTCTGTGGCTCCGTGAATAAGAGGTCGAGTAGTTTTTATAATTCCACAGTCAATAGCGATTGAGTGCGCAGTAAGTTTGAAGTCTCCTGTCACCTATTATTATGTATGTCAGATATGCCCCGAATATGTCTAACAATAGAGACATGGGAAATACTACCATCATTAAGCGAATGCCAGCAGTACGTAGTGTTTGAATGACACTAGGTATCTCGTCTCTCTGTTTGTTAAAAGAGTGAGAATGTTGCGAATATAGACCATGGATAGAACATCAAGTTCTTACAATTGGATCTATTATTAGACCAAGAAGTCCCACGAAAGTCAAACCCTCCTTAGCTTCTCTCACCACAGCTTTTTCGGTATTTGAGGACGACAGCAGGTGGTCAGCACTTGGCCTAAGTGTTTTTTGCGCAACAAGAATTACGCGTTTGCCCATGAGTGACCATTTGTTCTTGACCGATTCGATGTGTGTTAAATCCACGCTCGAAAGGGGCTTAACGGTGCCATCCTTTTGAACTACACTGCTGCATCTCGGAATCAGGACATCTGGCGCCCCTTTAATATAAAGCCTAAGACAGGTTAGTTGGTGATGTTAAACCATACCAAAGTAGTGTTACGTACATATCTTCAACATCTGCATGCAACGAGTGCATTATACGAATCATGGATTTGTTCCGGCTGTTGAAGGCGAGCTCAAAACCTTTTTCGTATCACTTCGTAGCCTATTGACGGATCCCAATGATTCTGAGAAACGCAGAATAGCTTGATCTGTCGGATCACCATACATTTTCATTTTGTCAGGTGGATAGCTGAGTGTTGACGTATCAAACTCCGCTGCATTGCGCAAACCTCCTACTCTACGTAGCTGATTCATTGAGCTACCAAATGAGACGTCGGTCTCTTCCCTCCCGTGGTTAGCTATACGCGCAGCTTCTTCGGTGTATTCCTCCGCACCAGTGTAACAATCAGTCACAAACATCTCATTCTAGAAGCACAATATATTAGAAGATATCAAAAAACAACTAAAGTTCGAGGATCCGCCTACCTTCGTTAAATTTCCAGTTTTATCTGTGCAGATGACGGAAACAGAGCCAAGAGTTTCGACCGTTGCGAGGGATTTTATTTTTCTTCATAATATTTGCTCCGATGGTGAGGCTCAAGGCGACAGCAACAGGAAGCCCTTCCGGTACGAAGGCAATTCCCACCGAGACGCAGCTGACAATAAGAAGGGGGAGATTGATCCAATCAGTATGATCTCTCCGCAACTAGGCAGCCCTAGATAGCCGTTAGTATAGAAATCGTACGAAGAAGAACTAAGGGAACTTGCCACAAGACTACAACTAGTACAACTACAGTAATAATAATACCAACGATAACCAAGACAAAGCGCAGTATTTTCTTCTGCAATGGGGTGAATTCGTGTCGAGGTTTATTGGCCAGTTGAGCTATTCGTCCAAACACTGTATTGTCTCCTGTAGCGACACAAACACCTGTTGCGCTACCAGAAACACAGTGGGTGCCCTGAAGTCCGATATTACGTGTTTCGAGATAGTTTTTGTCCGTAGAATCAACAGTCCCCTGAGCAGGTTCAGACTCCCCTACAATTTCATTAATTAGAATTACAAATAGGCAATCATGGAATTTTGGGTATGACTTTACCAGTAAGGATTGAACGATCAAACTTGGCATCGGACGACACCTCAATAAAACGCAAGTCTGATGGGAGTTTGTTTCCTTGTTTTATTTTGACGACATCACCAGGAACAAGTTCGGTCGCTGTCGTCCACTCCTGCCCGTTTTCCCGAACGACCATACACTCGTCTGGAAGCATGGTGGTAATCGAAGCCATTACTCTAGAAGAGGACCAATCCTGCCAGGCATTGAACGCCGCTTGGATAACAAAGACAGAGGCGAGGACAATAGCAAGTGCAAGATTCGCGAGGGCAGGAGGATCTCCGAGTGGTTTCCATGCGATGAAGACAAGAATACAACCTATAAACAATAAAAGGCCAAAACCACCAAACACATAGGCCATGAGCTTTCGAAACAGGCCGGACGGCGGTGGGGTGGGCTGGTTTTTCCCATATTCCGATGTGCGTCGAGCGACTTGTTCAGCAGAGAGCCCCTGAGAGGATGAAGTTGAGAATCTTCGGAATAGCTCGTCGGCAGAGAGCAAATGCCAATCTAACTGCTCCAGATCTATTGCTCGTTAAATAGGGCAACAGAGAAAAAATCATAAGTTAAGATGTAAATTAAGACTTACCACGAATATGTTTCGCATCTCTCTTGTTCAGTTCACCTGCCTTTGAGTCTTCGTTGATATTGTACGATCTGAATTGTGCATGCTGTTATGAGATTGATTGAGCTCCGGGCAAGACAGGGATAATAACGAACAGGGACCGGTAAGTAATTGGAAGTACTGTCTCTGGAGCTGCCACTCTACTGTGAGTACTGCGAATTGACATAGAGGAACTTGACACAGCGCGATGGAGAGTACGTCTCGGAGGTTTGGAAAAAGGTTGTGTCTCGTCCGCAATGCGGACGCGAGGGTCTTCGTTCTTGTCACTCATTCTCCGTAGTGTATCAAGTGTTCAAAACAATTTCAAATAGCAAGGATAGGAAGATTGAAAACAATGTTAGGAGCAGGGGCCGATGCATGTCCTTTTATAATAGATGGCATACAGGTTTCGGAAAATATTCGAGCCCTCAAGGGACCCCTTTTCCACCCCATTTGATAATAATGAACCTTGAATCACGGCCGATCCTTCAGGTGTGCAGCTCGGCAATAGGAATGGCCTTTCCCATCCAAAAGATAAGAAATACAAAAGGCAGAAATTGCCCCCAAGGGAAAACAGCATGCAACATCCGGCTACCAAGGGATAGGTTGTAGAGACCCATTGGGGCTGAGCTTCACCTATGCGGGAGAAGAGCAAAAAATAAATGCCTCATAGTCCAAGCGGGAAAACAAACATACGACAAGGACCTGAAGCACTGTGGAAAGCTGATACTATGTGACGAAGGATAGGAACAAAAGCAAAGAATTTCTCGGACGTAATATCCCATCGTAGTGGTTGTTAGATAGAATGCAAGACTTTCCTTGGTTGCGAGAAGCAACTGGACACTGACGAAGTGCTAATAGAGCGTAAAAATCAAAACAAATTTCCGTATTCAGCCTCAATGCCCCCCAGCCCAAAGAAACATAGCACCAAGCACTGAATAAGTCGTCATAGCCAAAAAGAGAGAGTTGATACACGTGCCAGAAGATTAGAACAAAAACAGGGGGCGGATAGCCAGAAGTTGGGTGCAGTAATTTACCCATTAATATCTCAAATAAAATCAACTGTCGTCAAATATCGTGCCGCATAAGCTTCTGCCGGCGATTAAATCATTTGTACCATTGGTTGCGATATTTTGGACCTTCTTTTTCTCCTGCACTTCGCGAGGTATATAGGCATCTTTCACGAAAGTAAGGGTAAAACATAATCGTGAATGAGAGAAATAATAAGGACGGTCACTCCCAGATCCCTTCCTCACTGGACTGCTTGAGCAACGAGTTCGAGAGACATGACATTGCCTGAGCGCAAAAGTAAGATGAGATAAATTGGTCCGGACAACAAGGGCAGCTCCCGGTGAAACCCGCCAATTTGGGATGTTGTCCTGTGAGATTGAGATATTTAAATATGGAATAACGTTTGCCACAAATCAAAATTGCCACAGCTTCTGGATCCTTGCCAGCTCGAGCTTATCCGATTCTCCTTCTAGGATAGCTAGTAACGGAGTTACTTTTCGTAATTCATATATCTTTCCATAATCAAACTTCGATGAACATGCGTACGAGTGCCTAAGGCATGCAATCCAATTTTAACCTTGTTTCTCGCCTTGATGCAATCACCCGGGCTTCTCATTGGCTTGTGAGTGTATCTACCAATGCATTGGGATCAATGTAAACGGCCCTATCTAATATTAGACACCAAGGAAATCAGCACAGTAAAACACGAGTAGAGGTGCTAAGTCGAAGAAGTCCACGCAAAATGGCAGGGAAGAACAGCTGAAAAGGCTTATCTTCCAAAGTTCCTTGGCATCTAATCCCCCCATGAGTAGCCCTACTCACACTATATAGTTGGATGCCAAAAGTTGACATAAATTATTGAGTCTTGTCTAGACCGGGTCAGCGTGTTTTGTCTGCAGGAGATATCCAGCAATCACAATTTAACCTATCATGCCAGAGCCTGCAGAATGTAAGCAACTCTCTGAATATGTGATGAGTATGCCCCACCGCACTGTTCATACTGAGTGGGACGTAAGGTATGGTATTGATGATATAGTTAATGATTTGGCGGAAGAGAGTGAGGGAGGGGTTTGCTAGATGTCTGAAACTAGCTTCGCGCCTCAGCCCCATAGTGCCCCGAGCGTGCGCTTAAGGCTCGAGCTCCACTCTCCCCAGTTTTCCATCTCCATCTTGTTCGGTGCTGAACACACAGCTATGCTAACAAGCTACCTCAGTCCCACCAGAACTGGATCATACACACCGTCATGTATGAGCTAGACTTGTGGTGTGTGTCGCCTCGTGCCGAAATGCATAGCCACCACGAGCGTGCCTGATCGAAACTATATTACTATGAGCGATTTTCCTGCACACCCAAGCATCCGTCATCGATTTGATAGTGAACCTCGAATAATCCTGAGAAGCCCCAGGCCAGCCCGATTGCTTGAACGCAGCAGTCTGAGCTGACGTAGCTTATGATTATTTTGAAAATGTTTGCCGCTCCTTTTTCCTGCTCCTTGTGATAACCCATTTGACGTTTCGCTTTGATACGACGGGGACTTATGCTTTTCGTAACCACTCAGCAATAGACATCAGACTTTGCACATGCTATCGGGACAAGTTGTCTTCCCTCTGTCGATCTTTATATCCGAAAATTAAAGAGGGCTGTGGAATTGGCAACAGGAAAAAGGGACCACTTGGTTCATGGTGATGGGGAATCTCCAAGATAAAGCAAACAACACAGGAAGCACCAAAGTCGAGAGCTTTAAAACACAATGTCTGAAGCGACGTGGAGACGTCAATTCATAGGTACTCCGTACATCCAACCATAATGGTGTTGAGATACCCCACACTGAGACAAATGCAACCAAGGCTACCCGGCCCTTAGTGGCAGTTTCTCACGATGTTTCTTGAGTCATATACTTCTCTCTTTAACACCAGCTCTAGCCTCATGCAAAAGCAAATGTGCTGCTCATACCTGCTGGGAAGGACAGATATTCATTGGCGTCCAAGTTCCTTTGGTAATGCTTAGAACTGCTGGCCTAAGAAAAAAAAAAAAAAAAAAAAAAAAAAAAAAAGGTAGCTCTCCATAGCTCCGTTCAACGCTTAGCCACAGTATTGAGAGCTTGATATCTGTTGCATGACGATCGATTCTTCCAAAAATTTCTTCAAAAATCAGTGCGTCCATCCTTCACCTTGTCCTTATCAACACTGACTTCACTGACAGCCGTGAAGCAGAGGATCAGTCAGCTCCTGATTGAGCTGGGCTGTGCTATGCGGGTCCACTGAAAATTCGTCGACCTCAGTGCTTGTGAAGCCGACCACTTCAAGCTGGACGGTATGGACTTAATCCGCTTGCAATCGATGGTAGGATTCACAGGGAAGCCTATAGGTATCACGACGGGCTCTTTGAAGTTCTAAACAGTTGACCCCGTGCGACATAGGCATAGTGGATCTTAACGATCCTACCTAGACAGCCAGGTTTGGAAACTGGGTGCACAATCTCCCTAGTATACTTTTCGTCAGATCTGTTTCAAGAAAAATCGAAGATACCTAACGATTATCCACGGATTTAAGTCCCAGGGTCCACTTGTATAATTCCCGGATCATCACGCAATCAACCTTATGAACTTAACACTATACAGCTCCCCGGCTCGTCTCGATACAAAATCATTCTAAGGCCAACCCGATCTGGCAATAACATACCCTAAAATTACTCCTCACCGCCATACAATATAAAGATATTCCAGGGCGAGGACTTCTATACCGCAATTCCTCTCGATATTCAGGTGCATCGGCTCGTTATGATATTCAACGTGCGATGGGTGCCCTTACTCCTCTGCACACTCCATGGACTCGGGGCTTCAGTCCAAGACTGAATCAATAACTAGAGGAAATGTTACAGAGGTTTTGGTACTCCATAATTTATGGGTTTTCCATTGCGCCACAACCGCCAAGTCGACAATGTCGTAGGCTGTGATTCGGCCAAACGTGCGAGTGCCCACTTGAAATGATAGTGTATTCATTTTGCCCGCAGTACCCCGGTGTGACACCGCATCGGTCTTTGGGTGCATTGCGCTTCACAATCCCATTGTTAGGCTGTATGGTTTGCGAGCGGTAGCGCAATAACAAGGCCATTGTTGGGATGTTGGGACCTGCATTGAAGGTCAATATTTCAACCTAAACTTGAGAAAGTTGTTTCGCGACTCTGTAGGACATATTTCTTTGTCCTATTTCTTCACAACCCTTGCCGTTGATTCAAGGACTTCATGGGTTCCGAGTGCGTTTTGAGGTCTTGTAACATAACATCTATGTACAACTTTGATAATCTTCATAGGTCAAAGTGAAGTAAGTAAATACACGGACCTGGGAGTGCATACACTGTATTATTTGTTGATGATCAGTTTATTCCCTCGCCTTCACCGCTCCAAACATCACCACCCCTCTCAGGATAGAACGATTTAGCTTGGTCAGGTAGTTTTTCGACAGGCCTAGCACAAATGTAGAAACACACAAAAGTCGTTCTCCACTGGTAGTGGAGTTGTTTGTATTCCGGCACATCCGCAGATCGAGAGAGAGTCATCACAAGGCTCATGGTTGTCGAATAAAAATAAAAAAAAAGAGAATGGAACGCATTAATCAGCATCCGGCCCCAAGTGAGGTGTGTGTTGGTCGGATTAAATATTTAAATATTTAACTCCACGCCCAACCCCCCCCTCCAACACCAGCTCTCTTTTTCCCTCTTTTTTCATTCTTTCTTTTTACTCCCCCTTTGCTGGGGCGCAAATCTGTCCTGCTTTGGCCTTCTCCCTTTCTCGCTCTCTTCTGTTCCCTTCAAGTATGCACCCGTCGTTGCCTGTGTCCTGGCATTCCTCTCCCAGCTGCGCATCCAATACCCCTCCGCCGTCCCCTCCTTAATACAAATACTCTGTTTTGTGTCAAGCGTCCTTGTAGTCAGCAGCCTCATGCAGGCAGATCGAACGGCGGCGGGCTTCTCCAATTCCGATTCTCCTGTTGCTATTGCTATCAGCAATGGATTGCAGCTGCAGCAGGGGCCATCTCAGCCCTGGTTAATTGCGGCCAGTTGGGCGGCTGTCATCTGGTACCTGATTGTGACCTTTGTGATTCTCGTGGGATGGATTCGACTGTGAGCTTAGATTTTTTCGTATACTGTTTTGAATAGAGATTTAAATTTGACTGGCGCTAGATAGCCTTTGAAATGTACGCGCTGACGAGCAGGATTTCCCAACCTGATATCTAGACAAAAGAATTTCTCCTCCCGCCCAAAAAAATCCTTCTCCGCCTCACTTCGCCCTTTTCAAGTCAGTCATGTCACCATCATCCGGCCCGTCAAGGATCTCGAGCCCTGCCTCTACGAGTGTCTGGCTGCTAGTTTCCGTCAGGAGTATCCGAAGGATAAGCTTACGATATACCTCTGCATTGCGACCAAAACTGATCCGGCATATGCTACGTTGAAACAATTATTGGAGGACTTCCCAGACGCAGATGCTCGGATTTTAGTTGAGGAGGAAAGTGATGATGGTGACCGGCTGGGACCCAACCCGAAAATCAGGAATATGAGCCGTGCATATAACGAAGCAAAGGGTGATATTGTGTGGATTGTGGATTGCAATGTTTGGATGGGAAAAGGTGTTTGTGGCAGAATGGTGGATAGCCTGTGCGGAATAGTTGCGGAGGATGGCTCTGTCGGCAAGCAGTACAGATTCGCGCATCAAATGCCCATCGCGGTCGATTTAGGAAATGGAGAACCGTCAATGAGAAGCGCGGATGAGAGCCAGGACTTGTTACATCAGGACTACGACTCTGTCAGCCTCCCGACTGCAGAGATGAAAAGTAAGGGAAAGCCATCTTTCCTAGCCACAGCAGGAGGTCGTCTAGAGGAACTTTTCCTCTCATCCTCCCATTCTAAATTCTACTCCGCAATCAACACTATCGTCATCGCCCCTTGCGCCGTTGGTAAATCAACCATGTTCCGCCGCTCACATCTAGACTACCTCACTTCACCTGCCGTTGCAAAACCCCGCGCGCAACCCCGACGTCCCGGAATTGATTACTTCTCGGACAACATCTGCGAAGACCATCTCATCGGGGACTGTCTCTTCCAAGGGAAACCCCCCACTAGAGAAGGAGAGCGATGGGGTAGACACAAGTTAGTCTATGGTGATGTCGCCATCCAACCAGTAGCCCGCATGAGCGTCAAAGACTACATCCACCGGCGCATCCGCTGGCTCCGTGTGCGCAAGTTCACTGTGCTGCTCGCCACACTCGCCGAGCCAGGGACCGAATCGTTCCTCTGCTCCACTTATCTTGCCTTCGGACTTAGCAACCTCCTCCCTCGTTTCTTCCCGCAATATGCCACTTATCTAGGCACCTGGCGTGCGTTTTTTGCATTCTGGTCTATCAGCATCGCTTTCTGGGTCCTCATTGACTGGTTGCTCTATGTAACACTGCATTCCGCCACTGCCCTGGAAGTCGACGAACATACCCCGTCCTTCGCGCTCCCGCACCCCAGATTCGCTCATGCCAAGACTTGTCGCACTAGACGCCCGTTCCATGAGTGGTTCCTTGCCTGGTTGGGCAGGGAGGCTTTGGCATTGCCGATCTGGCTATGTGCGTTCTATGGCGGTTCAACGGTTGTCTGGAGGGATCACACGTTCCGTGTGGGGATGGATTTGGTTGCGACGAAGATCCCGGGGAAAATATCGCAGAATGACAACGACACCGGGGCGCTTCGGGGGACGAAGGATGGACAGAAGAGTGGCTATGGTGCTTTAAGCGATTCTGGTGGGAGAAGTACGAATGTACGCCAGCGAAGTCCTAAAACGCGCGGTTATGAACATAGGAATTGACTAGGAGAAATGTCTCAACCTCACCCAAGCCCGCTTCCCTCCTGATATTATCCTAGATAGCCTTCTTTGTTTTTGATTTTTTTTTTCTATTTATTTTGATAGACAATACCCAGATACAGCACCGGATACCATCGGTTCCTTGTGTTCGCCTTGCTTCTAAAGGCTGTTTTGTTTGTGGTCATCCTTCCACTGCATATTGGTGTATGTTTATCCATTGATTATCCCCGGGAATGGTTCGGCGAGTTTATTAGAATAATAGCCATATCTAACGAGATTAACGGGGCTAGCTATCTCATTTTGCTTCCAAGTTGATGCGTATACTTCTCCTGTAGGATTGGGTTGTTTCTTCCAGAGTCTTCTTGATCCCTCTATTCAAGGCAGAAATAAGCTTTCACCTCACATAATTTGCCTCATGCACTCAGTCATTAAAAAAACAAAACTCATATCCCCGAACACTCAATTACCACCCTCATCCCCATCCCCACTCCCACTAACACCCGCCCCTCTCTCCAACCCCTCACCCTCCTCACACCCCAACAACCACTCGACAACCTGCATGCCCTTCGAAATCGGCCTCCTAGCCTCGCCCTCTTCCTTATTCTCGGCTTCCCCAACCCCATTCATAGTCACTTCCACCTCTCCTTCTCCCTCCTTTTCATCATCAGCAGGTAACGAAGTCCACTCCGACCTCTCAGCGAGGAAGACGGCATCATGGCCCGCATTGTTTTTTGTAGTGATATCTGCGCCGGCATGGACGAGTGCTTTAACGCATTCCAAGTGCGTGTTTAGCGCCGCCCAGTGTAATGGGGTGTTGCCGGAGTTGTTCCGGTGGTTTATGATGGGGTTCACTGTTGTTGCTGCCCTTGCTGCGGGGTCTTGCGATGTGTGGGTGGATATTGTTGTTTGTGTTAGAGTCTGTGTAGGTGTATCGAGGAGGCTGAGGAGGTAATTGAGTGTTTCTGGTAATTTGGAGATTTTTTGTAAGTGGGTAAATCGCCCTTGGGGAACGCTATAGATAGAATTATATGGGGCGACTACATACCAATATTCCCATTCGCAGCCGGCCAATGCAACAAACACGCCCCCGTTCCCCCCTGGCTCTCGTCTTCCATGTCGATAGCAGACTGTATGATATCTAAGGAGGAACAGCCGTACTTCTGGCTGAGGCTCGTGATATCTGTCCGCAATGCGTCTACATCTCCTAGACGCGCGGAGTAGATGAGGTCGTCGATCTCTTCCAATGTAAGAGGCTTAGGCGTGGTTGCGCCGCCTAGTGTTTGGCCAGCTATAGTTGCCATGGTTTAGATGGTTTCTGATATTCTTTTTCAGTTTCCCTTGTAGGATATCTAGGAAATCCCCTTAAAAAGGAAAAGCAAAAAAAGTAGCGCAAGCCTTTTCGCTCCCTCCTGTATTTAACCTAGGTAATGTTAGACATGTAATATTGTTTGCACCATATCCCGCAGTTGATATCAGAATGGACGCGACGATGAGGGGTATCTTGAAAAATCTTCCAGGTTTGCTGAAAACACTGTGTAAATGACTATAACAACTTGATCCATGTTCAGATCTTGTTCCTGAACCAGGAAGACATTTAAGATATCCACCATATCTTCACATAACGGAGAATCAGGAAAGCAAGCTTCTTAAACGTAAATTTTGCTTGACCACAGCAGCGACCCTGAAGACGCGGACAGTTGAGAGCAAACCGGAAGCGATTCCCAGCACTGCAATTTTGGAACACGTGTAGAAATAATTACTTCATAAACAAAGCTCATGCTAAATCCGAGGTATGAAAAAAGAACATATTGTATGACGATCAAAAAATAAAATAAAAAGGTTGCTTGCTACACGGAGCTCTGCATCGCTAGGGAAATATGTACATATATTATGACTAGTGGACATCTCGCTATAGCGAAAGCGAAAACCACAGTAGCAGAGAAGGGAGACAATTCCAGATCAAAGGGAAAGAAAATTAACTTACTGATGATATACTCCGAACTTGTTCACACAAAAGAGGTCTCCTTTCTAATTTAAGGTGCTATTGTACATGTACAGTTACCCCCAATTTCTGAAAGTTAACAAAATCACAGAGACAAAATTAGCTGGCCAAATCACGTGATGAAAACAAAATGCTACCAGAACTGGACCAACAACAAACTTTAATTCAAAGAATGATAGAGTTGTGCTAAAGGCATATAGAGAATTAAGAGTTTAGTCTAGAGCATGATGGTTTTCGGCATTTAAGATCAGAAAATCAGCCCAGTCCGTCAGGTTATGAAACCACAGAGATTCGGCAATGGTATATAAGAGCTATCGCTACAACATTAGAAACAAATAAGTAATGGAAAAAAAAAAAAGCAAGAAAGTTTGAGGAAAGAAGTGCAATGGAGCCAGAACCGGATACCATAGCATCCGTCTGACATGAACATCATGTATATCCACGAAATATCCAACCCAACCTCTCATAAACGAAGCCAAGGAAAGAAAAAAGCACCACATAACTCCATAGAAGATGCCCAAAAAACCTCCGCTTGCACCGCTTGCACCGTATGTGCAATTGCATCCTGTCTTCCGTTTCCGATAAAAAAGCTAGGTCAATAAGGCGCGAGGATAGAGCTGGCGAGGAACAGAAGTCCAACCTCGCAAACCGAGAAAAGAAGACAAGCAAAAATGCCACAAGGTAAACCAGGAATCAATCCCTTAACCACGCTCTTCGTTTCTCCTCCTTCCTCTCCCTCCTCTTTTCCTTGAAAGCTTTCAGTTCCTTCTTAGTTAGTTTCTTCCCGCTCCGCTCGGCTTTGAGGCTCTTGCCATCATGGCTGTTGGCCGCCGCATCCACATCGAAATATGCATTCAGTTGTCTTTTACTTTTATTCTCGTCGTCGAAATACTCTTTAGCTAGTGCACCCGGCTGCCATTTGCCCGTGAACCGGTTGAACGTGCCTGTTGCTGTGTAGATGTAGTTCGGATCGGAGGAGTAAGCAGCGCCTGCGGCATCTAGCCCTTCTTGTTGTTGTTGTTGGGTCACCTGTGCGTAAGGCGCAGTGGGGTCATAGTCACCGTGGATTGCGGGATCATAACCGCCAGCCACCCGTGGTTTGATGGACTGTTGCTGTTGTGAGGATTGTGATGCGTCTGCTTGTTGTGTTTGTTGGTGTGTGTCAGGTACCCGGGGGTTCTCCCACTGCGACAGACCCGTGAACCGGTTATAAAAGTAATAAGCTTGTGCACTATCATCCCAAACTGGGTCCCACCCATCATCTTCTGTTTGACCAGGAGGCACTTCGTTGGGGAGGGGAGGTGGGAGATCTTCCTGCGGTAAGGGTGGAGCGGAGTTGTGTGGCTCTTCCCCGTCTGCTTCTTTTGCCTCCTCCTCCTGCCCCTCTTCCAGCTCCTCGCCTGGTTCCTTATCGTCCTTGTTATCCTCGTCCCCTAAAACGTCTTTCTGCTCTGCATCCTTCCTCGACCAATCCCTAGGAGACTTTGGAGAGGCTATTTCCGGTTGTGGTACGTCTTCCACGCGAGCAAGTAGCTCTCTGTCACCAACAGCGACGGAAGCGGCGTTTGAAGCCATTGTGTGTTAGCAACGCCCTATCCAAAAATGAACAAAGGAAATGGTTCATCAAGCTCAGGAGGTTGTGTATCACGGCGACATTGCATTAGAGGAATACAATGTCAAGATGTCGGGGGTCTCCGAATATATGCCTTTCAAAGCTCGCATTTTATCGCTGTATTCTGTTCGGCTTGTTTGAAAAAGGAAGCTTGGGGCTATAAATCACGTGATCGAAAAATTTTCCCGTTTTTAGGTTGGGCTCAAATAAAATAAACTTCGATACAACAATAATAACTATGCCATATTTATTTATCTATATATTTATATATCATAGTGCTCTAAATTCCCAATTAATATACTCTTTTCTTCGGTGCTACGCTAGGACACTCGTTCTCATCCAACGTTGCGAAAATAACATCCCGATAGCCCACCTTCACTGGTTCTGTCTCTTCGATCTGCCACGACAGGCTATGTTTCATGAATTGGGCATCATCTCGATCAGAGAAGTCCTCTCGGGCATGGCTACCTCGGCTCTCCTTCCTATCCAAGGCGCTTTTCGCCGTCTGCGCAGCACACGTGAGCAAATTCCTCATTTCCAATGTCTCGATCAAGTCAGAGTTCCAAATCAACGATTTATCTTTAACACAAACATCGTTTTTGAATGACTGTTCAACCTGCTGGACTCTAGAGACGCCGGAGGCGAGGGATTCTGCTGTTCGGAACACAGCGACATCAGATTGCATAGCTCTTTGCATATCCATGCGTAGTTCGGCGGTAAGTTTGCTTCCATCCGAAGTACGGATTCGCTCCATATCCTCGAAAGATGACATGCCGATATCTGCCGGAATTGAACCGTGCGACATTCCTTTCTCGTTATTTCCAGCAATGTGAGAGGCACACGCATGGCCAAATACGGCAATGTCGAGAAGGGAGTTGGCGCCCAGTCTATTCGCGCCGTGAACACTTACGCATGCGGCTTCTCCGGCCGAGTAAAGCCCGGAGACGGGGGTTTCCCTTCCGGTTGCAAGGTCCATATCTATAACTTGGCCCTTGTAGTTGGTAGGAATACCACCCATGCAATAATGGACTGTAGGGAGTACTGGAATAGGTTGTCGAGTTATATCAATACCCGCAAATATCGAGGCCGTCTCTGCAATTCCAGGGAGGCGCTCCAGAATCAGGTCCTTAGGCAGATGTGAGAGCTGCAGGTAAATATGATCCTTATTTGGACCAACACCTCTCCCATCTCTAATCTCTATGTTCATGGATCGTGCCACAACGTCTCTGCTTGCAAGGTCCTTGGCGGTTGGGGCATATCGTTCCATAAATCTCTCGCCTTCGGAGTTGAGTAAATAGCCTCCTTCTCCGCGTGCACCCTCTGTAATCAGGACACCTGCACCATATATTCCGCTTGGATGGAACTGAACAAATTCCATGTCCTGGAGGGGAAGACCTGCTCTGGATGCCATCGCACATCCGTCGCCCGTGCTGGTATGTGCAGAAGTACAGGAGAAATAGGCGCGTCCGTACCCGCCAGTGGCTATCGACTGATTAGCTGATGCATGACAAGAGTGATTAAGTAGTTACGAAACGTACCAAGAATCGTGTTCCTGCTGAATAGACGGTGCAGCGTTCCAGTTTCCATGTCAAGTGCGGTTACACCAACACACCGACCGTCCACCATCATAAGGTCCAAGGCGAAAAACTCGATTAGAAAGTTGCAATTATGCTACCAACCCATTAGCCGCGGATTGTACCACACATATGCATTTGAACCCAATCTAACCTTCAAGGCCTGTCCGTATAAAGTATGGAGCATTGCATGGCCTGTGCGATCCGCTGCGCATGCTGTCCGATAGGCCTGGCCGCCTGTGCCGTAATTCAAGGATTGTCCTCCAATCGGTCGCTGCAAACCCACCCTCTCGTTTAGTTTCGTTGAACCTCATGGACTGAACCTTTCAATTTTTAAAAATAATCCCACCTGATAAATCTTGCCCTCTGCAGTGCGGGAAAATGGCATTCCGTATCCTTCCAATTCAACAATGGTTTTAGGTGCTTCCTTACACATGTAATGCTAACGAGACATGTAAGCAAAATCATAGTACAGTTTTGAGGATATAGCAGACGAACGTACAATTGCGTCCTGGTCCCCTAGCCAATCCGAACCCTTAACTGTGTCATACATATGCCATCTCCAGTCGTCCTCTGTCATATTTCCAAGAGCAGCATTGATACCCCCCTGAGCAGCTACTGTGTGAGACCTTGTTGGAAACTACTTCATTCAAGACCAGCGTACGGACAAATTTTTGTTAGCGTTTTCTCCCATCTCATACCAAACAGACCATACTTCATGTCAAAGCCGGGGGATGGGGGGAATAGAAAGCTTCGACGAGTAGCTAAGGAAGAGTAAAATGACGCACCAATTTCGATATACACGCTGTCTCCAACCCACTTTCCGCAAGGCCAACGGCAGCCATAAGACCTGCTCCCCCTGCGCCAACGACAAGCGCACTAGTAAATGCATTAGCTGATATGATGCCTGGAGCAAGCTTCCAAACTGTCAGCGCATAGAACATACTCATATCTATGATCGATAATCTGCATGTCAGCCAGACAAATAATAGTCTTGGCCCGCGAAACGTTTGCTACAGCTGATAACGCCGGGGTCGAACAGAAAGTCCTCTTCCCTAGCCACTGTCTAGTAGGGCCTGCGATGCACTTTCGTCTATGTACATTTTCTTTGCTAGTATGTCGCGGTATCGATGTAGAGTATAGGCGCGATTGTGTTTGATACGAGTGGAGGAGTGATGGGGATGAGGTGAGTGTTCTCCTCAACAGTATGGGTGGTCGTGAAAGCATCGTCACCGTTCGTCTCATCAAGCGCGTAGGGTTAGATGCAAGTGAAACTAGCCTGTCCTTTTCAACTTCTACAAGTTGCAATTGGATTCCAATGCAACGTTATACTTGCTGTATTTCACGCAGGACAATCGTGCTCTACCAGAAGATTAAAGTCCCGATTCGAGGTAGGATTGGCAGCCGCCTAGCCTCTCAGCCTTTCCGGTAGAGATAGAAAGCACAGGGAACTATGAGGTAACGAAAAGGGTTGCTCCTTTAGCTGGGCTTCGAAATCTGCAGGATTGCCCACCCACCGCATAAAGCTAACTGAAATCTGGTTGGTAAAAGAAATCTAGACAGATTAAAGAAATGCGTGCAGAGCACCAAATTAAATAGCTTATTGCACGCGATAGCTGAAAACCGAGGTGAAATCAATGGTCATCTTTTTTCCCCGCGAGAGGATCGCAGGAAGAGCTCCATCTCGAATTCGGCTCGTTAGTCGCGGGCGCTGGCCGAGCGCAAAGTTCTCCTCACCGATGCTTCCGTGTAGCGCGGTTTCGGCACCCGTACGTTCGATCTCGGTCTCTTGCCCCATCTCGAAACCGGCCCTAGTCAAGGGCAGGATTATTTCTCTGATTTCATATTGGTCCATCGGGCGTTCCATCCTTAGCTTTAGCGTAGAAGCTTTGAGAGGGAGGCATTCGAGCAGGGAGACAACGCGTGTTGATGATGTCCAGAAGTGTGCGATGGTTGCATGGTTGAGGCTTCGCTCGGGCCAAGGCCGCGGCTATTCTGGTAGTTAACTAGTTAACTAGTGAGCTGCCGAGTAATTAATTAACTCGGGTTGGAAAGAATAATAATAATAACAGAACCTCGACGCTTGATGCGCAAGAATAATGCAAGATTCATTGAGGAATCAAGGGGCTGAGGATGATTTTGAAATTAAACGTCCCTTTCCATTTTTTCTTTAATTTTTTTCGGCTTAAGTAATAACTATTATTGCATTCCTGGGTTTACCCCTGCGGCACGCGCCAGGTCGCCTCCGCAAAAACCCACGCCTGAGGAGATAAAAACCTATGGTTCCTAAACCACTAGGGCTTTCCCATCAATTAGATTGGAAATTTTCATTCATCAATGATAGAATGGGAATTCAAAGCACACAATTGCTAGACATGGCGCGAAAATGAAGATTGACGGAGATAATACAATAATAGGAGAAAGAAAGGACGTGCGAAGAGCGAAATGGCTTGCATTTAAGATGTGTCCTTGTTACATCTCTACACCCACTCTGTCTTCTGAACTGACTGCAGATTCCTGAAGACAGCGATGATCATGATGTGAGCTTATTCGTTGCGCGGGCTTGCGTTCAAACGAGGATGCTGGTAACCGGCTCTCCAACATCCGCACATATGCAAACGAAAAGGGGTGGAAGAGCGCGCCGACCAACAGTATCCTTTGTTGCCCCTGTTGGTTGCGGGGATCCCGAAACCCGCAAGCTTGGGCGTTTGGGTGCCAGACACCTCTGGATAACTGCAGACTAACCATGAATCAAGGCCTCTGGCCTGGAAGTTGTAACTACGCATGAACAAGCTAAAACTTTCGATTGTGATTTATCTGCGAGCCACTGAAATTTCAGTGCATTTATTGCAGTCGACCGCAGTGAGACATGCATCATGCATATGCTGCATTGTTATTGCAGTGGCGGACAAAATCGCGAGTCAGTCTTGCTCATTTCTGAGTCCTTGTTCCCATTTCCAATCAACAAAGGTTCTGCCCTGGATCCCCGTGCCAGCCCCGTTGCTGTACCTCTGCGAAATTCCTCTGCAAAATAGGGTAGAGATCAATTGATAATTGCTGATAGTGGGTTTCGAACTAAGCCTCGATCACCTTCCTGACCACAAATATGCCTTATCGAAAACTTGAATGAAAAGACCTTGAGATCGAACCACGCAGCCAAGCCCTGGAATTTCAGTTTATAAGAAGAGTATCACACGTCACAAGAACATCAACAAGAGAGGGATATGTGAGTATCTGCCAAGTTCTGTATGCTGACTGAATCTAGGCACAAGAATAGTATCCCGGGGCTGCTTTGTATGGATGGAGCTTGCGAGAATGAGTGGCCTATTATTGGTGGGCTGAGAACGCTCCGCCCAGGCCCCCAGTGAGAGTTTGACGATTCAGCCCCCGGCAGCATGTTGATCAATAATAGTTAATGAGGTCAGCACCTGGGCTTTTGGGTACTTGAAACGGTTCGGGCCTTTAAACAGCAGGACTGAATCAGAAGGTCTTGCCAAGTCTCACAAAGCAGTCTTCGGAGCAATCCAATCACAAAGATTCACCAAGTGACCATGCAGCTGGACCTGCCAGAGCTGAAAAATAACACTTGCTGAAAAAGAAAAGATGCTTGTATGGCCCGTATGTATTTGGCTTCGTGCCAGCCATGCCGCACCTTGTTTTCCAGCCGCTAGTGCGTTGCAGATCTTATCTGAATTCCAAGGGTACTGTCCGGAGTACTAGTTTTAGTACTTGAGAAAACCCTGGAGGAGATCGACAAAGCGGGCTTTGTGGCGTCGCCAAGGATTCTTCATCCTGAGCTGTCTTTAGCTTGGCTCAAGGAGAAGAAGCTTGGGTGCCAGCAGACTCGAGTTTTTTCTTGGAGAGAAGTGCAAAAGAAACCGCGAAAAGCTTTGGCCAGTCAGGTCATTGATTGTGAAGAGTATTTCGCTTTAGTTTTCCTTGCGATGGCTCTGCACTCTATGCTCCCCACATCGTGTGGATTGACTGATTCTTGGAGCATACATAGCACATGCCATCTAATTAATATGTTGTACGGATTACTCTGTCCACGTAGCAGCAGACGCCTACGGATTGGCAACGAGGAATGGAAGATTGCAGTGAGTGTGAAGTGTCGTACAGATACACTTTCCGGACTTTGCCGCTCGAAACTCTTTCATTCTTCCACATGGAGATAATAGCGCATGAAGCTGTTGTTGGAGTTGGCCCGTTGGGTGGGATTAATTGACATCACTTCCTACGCTCCGTTGATGGAGGTTAATAATATCAGATAACAAAGAATCCTTTTTGACACCAATTTGAATCCCTACAGCTTCCAAATCAGACTCCCAATGAATATATTTTTGGCCTGGGGATTCGTCGATCGTAATAATATTATTATACAAAGATTTTCACAAGCGCGGAGCATTAACAATTCATCATCACCTCCACAGTTTAGGTCCACAGGGCTTGTGATAAAATAATGCAAAGCCTGAGGGCCCTTGTTGTCAGGTTCTAAGATGTACGGAGTGCACACAACAAGGATGTTTCCGTCACGCTTGAGTTCAGTAGTACTAGTAGTTTCTAGTCTGTCGCCCATGAATCCGGAAATAAAAAGGGACGAGCTGGGAATATTAATGAGCTGGGACATGGCCCCACAATGGTTTTGAGGCTCACGAAAGGATCAGGGTTGGTCAAAGCATAGCAAGAGCTATCACATTTTCCATATGGCTTAAGCCGGCCCTGCTGGTTCGTAGCCTTTTTAGAGCCGTCGATCGGCTTACATACAATCTCTAAGAAACCGTGAACTGAACGGCATTTCCAGAAGCGTTACTCCGTATATCAGTAACTAACGGCTTGTAATGTTACAAATGAACTCAAGCAGTAAGCGCCAATTGTATCTAGCAGTTGCACTCACCGTTTTTCGTTCCATCATCCCAGCGTAGTGGCGGTTACTACTTCGTGGAACCACATTTCACCTTGACAGTTAGCAATTGTGGCTCAAAAACTAATGAGCCAAGTGAGTTCAAAAGGAAAGACAAAGTACGGAGTAAACAAAGATGTATTGTCGCAGCAGAACTCGAGAGAACGGGAATGATGCTGACAAGGAATTACTGCGCTAGCCACCTAACGAAAAAAAGAGAAGATTATCAGGGGCACTTCGGTCCGATTGCTGGACACTGGTACCGAAGGCCGCATACAGGGATGATAACTACGGAGTAGAGGTCGCGCCAATAGTAGGCTTTGGCGAAAGGTCAAGGTATTCAACTTCAGTGATGCCCAGCCCTGGTTGATAGGTCGAATATCTCACTCAACACAGCACGCTCCGTGGTTTTCCAGGGCTATCGTTATTTGCACATCTGCGATGTGGACAGCGATATTTGTAATTGTTTTTCTTGTGCGAGCTCGGAACTCAATGATTCAATGAGAATATGCCTCATTGCTAGCTGCATATTGTGGCGTACTTGTGAGGGATGCTGAACCATGGGATCAGACAGCATGTCAAGATATTCTTTGCCCAAAGCAATGTCATTTTCAATAGTTTCTGAAAAGAAACCATGTTGATTTTCCTTCTCTCCCGTATCTCGGATCCGGCGCGTTCCAGGGGAGCCGGTCAGACCTCTGCTAAGTTCCAGCATCAAGTTGTCATCATTGCGAATGGCTGGGTATCAAGAACAAAAGAAAAGAGATTGTACAGCGAATGTACAGATGCGTGACAACTTGTATTATTATTGTCGCCCAAACTTCATGCATTCTTTCGTATGAGATCATCATTGAAAATTTTCGGGCAATTGGGATGTGGCGTATGCAGGCCCGCGACTTCACTTTTTTTTGGGAGATTACCATCTGAGGGCTGGGGTAAACATCGTTTGCTGAGGACCAGGAAAATTACTTGGAAGCCAACTTCGCATCGTACTTCCAATTCAGGCACCCCAGGACCAGGGAAGAGTTGGCAGGGGGTTGTTCAATCCTGTTCATGTCCTCAAAAAAGGGGGGTCATGGAATCTATAAAAGGGCCCTCCTCCGCAGCGTCAGGCTCTTTTTCTTTCTCCCATCATCAGCATCTTCATCGTTTCTTCAAATATTTGCCCAACTACCACACTCATTTAAACCCTTTTATATATAATTCTTAATACCGGTTTTAATACTTCCGACCCTCAAACCGTCAAAATGAAGTTCTCCATGTCTGCTATTGTCCTGGCTCTTGCCACCGTCGCCGTTGCCGCCCCAGGCAGTGGATACCACCCCGAGGGTAGTGAGGTCGAAGTCAACCAGGTCTCCAACCAGTGCGGACAGGCTCAGATCTCTTGCTGCAACAAGCAAGTCACCACTGTCAACGGCGGTGACAAGAACTCTGGTCTCCTGTCCGGTGTTTTGGGCACGGTCCTCGGCAAAGGCAGCGAGATTGGCATCTTCGACCAATGCTCCAAGCTCAGCGCCAGCGGTAAGTTTTTCGAAGTAACACTCGCGAAGAGAATTTGGCTAAATTTTCGATATAGCTCTTATCGGTGTTACCGACATCCTCAGCAGCTCACCCTGCGCCCAGAAGACTGCCTGCTGCCAGGGCAACTCTCAGCACGCCGTAAGTTTAGAAATCTATCATAGATTCACAAAGAGATATCTAACGGAATCGATAGGAGGGTGTCATTGCTTTGAACCTTCCCTGCATTCCTATTGCCGGCCTCTAAGCAGTTTCGCTTCCTCGTTTCCGGTCATTCAACTCAACCCCATCCTGTATTCCGGCCCCTATAGGAGGAATTCCTTGCGAGCACTAGGCAAGTAGAGGATGTTTTGTATGTCGCACGGAAACTGAAATTAGGAGACAACGCCGCGCCATTTTTGAACGAAAATATATATACTTTACATAGCATGTACCATTTTTGTTCGGAAAGCCTTTCTCTTCTTTTGTCTCTGAGCGTCTCTTGTGTATACGAAGTTGGTTTGGAGTATATGGTAATAAGATCTGTATTTTGCTGATGCCAATTATGTTTTTGCTGTGAATGAAGGGATAGATATTTGTCTATCCGTGTATTTAGCAGGTAGACTTGAATTCTTGATAGAAGATTGAAGTTCGCTGATAATCGCGTTTGTTTTCGTTTCCGACAATTGTCTCCTGTAGACTCGCATATTGTGTCTCTTGGAATATCGTACCATTTCCCAATATAAAGAATATTTCTCATTATTAGGGACGCTTTATACCCTGCTTCGAAGACAAACATACCTAGCTTCATTTGAAACATCAAAGCAACTGCGTATACCAGTTTCGCAAGCCTGGACGGCTTCTGCCCCGGCGGAAGCACTCGCATGTACATGTACATGTACATGTACATGTAGTTAACACCAACTGATACGAATTGTACCCAAGCTAGATATCTACCGCGCTAAGTCGTTAGTAATCGTGAATCCCGGTGTTTATAAAGAGGCCTGGTAGGCGAACGTTGGTACGCAAACGTTCGGCAACTCCGTCTACAGTACCCGTGTTACACGGACACTGTATGTAGGAATATGGTACGACCACAGTCATTCGTCTTCCCGCAGTGGCATGTGATGTCGGGATATATTTTTATTCTCGTGGAACTGTGCCCCTAGTTCGTAGTGGGTGGACTCGTCGAAATTCGTTTGCCAGCAGCATATTAACCGGTGCATTCAGCCAGCACAGACACGACATAAAGAGTCAGAGGAGATCGTATTTTCTGACTCACCGGGAGCTGCCTGTAGAAATTTCGTCCAGAGCAGTCGTAAGGTGGCAGCCAACTGGTAGGTATTATTGAAATCGTTTGATATCCCGAGATATATCCGCACCGTTAGGGTAAATAATCTCTACTTGCCTCCAAGCCTGGGTTTGCGAGGCCCGGAAAGAGCTAGGAATGACCCTTTCAATGAGAGCGCTTCTCGCACTGCGCACATCGTGTCAACTCCGGCAGCAGGCAGTTCCCAGGCAAGGAGGGAACAACAGTGCGAGAGAACCGAACCACGTATCTGGTCCCCAAGCCAGGATAGGGCCGAACTGAACTATGGATCGCGTCAATGACGATGAACAACCTGCTAGTATGCTTCTGTTCAAGCCGTCAGTGGGTTATTGCTAATACGTGCCTAGGCATAGTTCATATCGTACGAGGATATAACCCCCTTGGATTTACCCCTTCCTACCCTGCGCAGAAGATTCGTTGACATTTATTCCCCTTTGACATCCCTCTCGTGTTTGAGGTTTGAAAATATTCGACAGGGGCGTGTCTCGGACGCTGTTCTCTGTCGCGGATCAGTCCTCGTGGGTCCGTTGAAGTAAGGGGTGGGTGGCCTACCAGGCGTGACACGATATATGTGCATCGTAGCTGTCTTATATCGATTGCTAGAATTCGAGTACCTAGATAGTATGGTTTAAAAAGCGGTTGGGGGAAAAGGACTTGAAGTGCTTTGGGGAATTGGAAGTGGTTGCCATTGAGGAGGTTCCTCCCGTCCATGTAGTGCCGGATGTAGGTGAACTATGGGATAGTGCAATTCCTAAGTGAATGGCGCAATTACCAAACGCTGTTATCTTTCGTTTATATTCTGATATCTATTTCTAAAACCAAGACGCCATGGCCGTTTGATAGAGTGAACAGACATTGTCTTATTTAGAAAGAAAAAATCGAGCTGGACAACCTTGGAAAGAGAGAAAGAGGGTTGGGTAAGCCAAGGAAATAATATGTGTATATATATATATATCTAAAAGTGGTATACAAAACCGTAATAAGACCCCGATGATAGAGTATTCTATCCGTCGACTCCTAAGTGGCCCCCATCCCCAAAAGTATATATATCAGTAGCGATGTATAAACAAAGTCAACATACCAACCCAGAACATAAAAGGGAACCAAACGAAAAGTTGAAGAAAAGACTAATAACCGTGGAATCACAGTTTCGCCGTTGGCGTGTAGAGCTTGCTTGTTTTCGACATCACCTCAACGGCTTCCCTCTCGATGCGAGTGAGCAACTCTTTGCAGGATGGAATATCGTGGATCAAGCCCATAACCTGACCGGCGGTCCAGACCTATATTAGAAAAAGAAGCACGCGGGTTAGTGTATTTCAATATTAAGCACCAGTGAGAGAAACTGGAGAAATCTCGGGCCCCGCTCCTCCGGAAGGTTGGGTAAACAGCAAAGCATGGGAAAATACATACACCGTAATGAATATCACCGTTGATAAACACTTCTCGCCCACGCTTGCCACTGACGTAGGGGCCGATCTGTGAGAAGTCATCCGACTCAGCCTCCTTTTCAATCTTGTAAGCCTCCATGGCAACATGGTTCTTGAAAAGTCGGGTGGTGTTTCTCCATCTACGCATGACTAGCTGGGTATCTTCCTCGCTGGCGTCTACGATAGCCTGCTTCACTTTCATATGAATTGGAGCTTCGATAGTGGCCATAAACCTTGTGCCCATGTTGATACCCTCAGCACCCAAAGCCAGGGCGGCAGCAAGGCCGTATCCGTCCGCGAATCCACCCGAGGCAATGAAAGGCGTCTTAAGATCCTGGCGTGCTCGGCTGAGGAGGATGAAGTTAGTGATGTCGGTTTCGCCAATGTGGCCAGCACATTCGAAACCGTCGATAGAGAGGAAATCGACACCGAGCTTCACAGCGGATTTGGCGTGCCTGATCGTGGTGCATTTGTGAAGGATGATGATGCCAGCCTTCTTGAGCTGCTTAATGACAGGACCAGGGCTGTTGCCGGCGGTCTCGACGATGCGAATTCCTTCGTCGATGACCACCTGGGCGTAGGCACCATAGTCTGGTGGAGCGAGGGCGGGGAGTAGAGTGATATTTACGCCGAAGGGTTTGTTGGTCATCATGCGGCATCTGCGGATTTCCTTGCGGAGGTCCTCCGGGGTGGGTTGGGTGAGCGCGGTGAGCTGTTGGAGAGAAGCATGTTAGCGGAAGCTGCTTGAGATTGTCTCTAACTCTTGCTTTCTAGGCATAAAATAGGCGGATTGTTTTTTATCTTTGCCACAAGGGGGAATTCACGTACGATTCCGAGACCGCCAGCGTTGCTGACAGCCGCAGCAAGCTCAGCATAACCAACCCATTGCATTCCACCCTGGACGACAGGGACTGGTAGGACATGGTAAGTTTGCGTCCTCTAATAAACCCCGATCGTGGGACGAATGAAGATAAGCTTACCCGTGATACCCAATTTCTGGGTCAGCGCTGTGCTGAATCCCATTTTGCAAAAAGAGTGGAGGGGTCCGGAAGGGTTATTCTATCAGGACTCTATGAACAATGAAGACAAGAAGCATAGGAGAAGGATCTAAGAATCATAACCAGAGTAGGACACGACGAGATTTATAAAGGGATCACTGACATGGCAGCCATAAAAAATGCCCACCTGAACAAACCTTTGCGATAGTGGGCCGAGAGCCGAGGTCCATCGTCCCAGGCTCAGGATAGGTCAGGTGACTCGCCTTTGCTGCCATTTCTTGGAAACTGGGTTGGAAATGCTTCTTTTCGCTAGATGGACGCTACAAAGTTTGGGACAAGAAGACTAACAGTCCAGCAGCCGTGGACTATATTTGGCTGATTACTTATGGTGAGGACAGCGCGGTGGTCTAGATATCGGAGCTGGATTTCTCGTTGGAGCTGCAGGGGCAATAGTTGCGAGTAGGATTAGGTCCATAATTTAAGTGCCATGGGAAGATGTGGCAGATATGTACAGGACATATCTGTCCGTGTTTTCGGAGCGAGTTGTGGGGGGCACGATGATTGTACAGGGCTGGCGGGAGTAGTCGCAATTATTATGATCCGGAGTACAGACTGTACTATCACGGAGGATTGACCTGATTTTAGGCTTTCAGAGCCGATTAGTTAGAATATATACATTTGTGGGGCTTGTTCATAGTTATCCTCATGCTCAAAGTTTTTCTTGATTTTTCACAGGCCCGTTTCTTGGAGTCATCTATCCTCACACTTGTTGAGGATAGCTCTCGACGCTAGATACAAGTCCCTTCCGCTACATGTCCGATATGTCGGGCAGCAGGAGAAAAGTACCTGGGCACGGGGTAGCATCCCATTCCCGTCCCTGTCCAACGCCCAAGGAAATTAACATCCACACCCACGACCCGATTTCAAGGTGGCAATACCAAATCGCACCCCGTTCTTTTCTTCCCATTTATCAAACCCAGAGTCATCTCGTCTCGAAGTTCAGTATGTAACCCTGATATGAAACCCTCTCCTTCCATTGACAGAAAGAAATGGGCGATTAACGACGGGTCGAAGACTTCTTCTGAGGAAGCCCCATTTCTGCATCCAGGAGTTAACGACAGAAAGCCGCAACTATAAGTGGGATGGTTCGCCTTGAAACATCTGTATCATGCCGTTCCACCACCTACACAGAGTGCGGTAATGGCAGGTAAACGATGTAAGCTGAGGGTCCTCGAGTGAGTAAAAAGAGAGTGAGAAGAAGCGAAAAAAGAGTTGAGGTTGGGATTAGTTAACCAGGAGGCTGCGGACAATCATTGTTCCGACTAGTAACTAATTGGCGGCCTGTGATTTGCTGGCGGGTTACATAAGCCGAGGTCTTCCTGGGATCCCGAAATGGAAATGGAATCTCCAAGTGCTTTTGCTAGCTACAACAATTGATATTGGTTGTTGATTGTTGATTGGTATTGACTGCCAGCGGACGCCATTGAGCTATTTAACTGTACTACAATGCTTCCTCAAAGAGTTGCCCAGCAGTCGCTACGACGGCGTAAGTCACCTGTTAACCAACCCTTGCCATCCAAACTGTGTGGGATGAATTGGAAAGTGATGGCGGCAGGAAGCAAAGGGATGATATCAACTAACATCTGCAAATAGTTGCTGCATACAATCCTTCTCAGTTAAGAACTGCAGTTTCTAGAATTGCTGCCCCCGTGGCCATTGCGACTGGCAACCATATCCAGACCAGGTAAGTTGGTCGTGAAGCCTATCGACCAATACAACAACACACACATATAACCACATCGCAAACCCATTCGAACGGAAAAAGGAAACCAAATTTAACAAATTAACACAATTCCGTCCACCATAGATCAACCGCTTCAACCGCCAACCAAGACCCAACCTCAATCCTCCCCCGTCAGCGTCTCAACCGCCCCGTCTCCCCGCATCTCAGCATCTACCAACCTCAGATCACCTGGCTCCTCTCCTCCCTCAATCGTATCACCGGCGTCGCCCTTGCTGGCGGTATGTATATCTTCGCCTCTGCCTACCTCGTCTCCCCTTTGCTGGGGTGGCATCTGGAATCCGCATCGCTGGTAGCGGCATTCGGTGCCCTGCCGCTGGCCGCTAAAGTTGGCCTCAAATTCACCGCTGCGCTACCATTCACGTTCCACTCGTTCAATGGGTGCAGACATCTTATTTGGGATATGGGGAAGCAATTCTCTAATAAGCAGGTCATTGTTACTGGATGGACAGTTGTTGGGCTGACTGTGACCAGCGCACTTGCGCTGGCTTTTATGTAATATGGATGGGGTGATGTAGGCGTGTAGGTTGGCATGATGTATGTATGGTGGTAGCGGCATTCTGTTCTCGTCTTTGTTTTCCTGCCTCCTGCTCTTTCTTCATTTCTCATTTTCGTCTTAGTCTTTTTTGTCTCCCGGTGATGCTGCAGTCTTATTGATGTTTCCCCTTTCAGTGTCCATACTTATTTCCTATGCCATTTCAAAGATATAAAAAAAATAAAAAAATGTATAGTGCTGTGTATCTGCGAGTCAATACCTTGTCAGATATTCGCAGGGGCGCCTAAAATCCATATATGTAGTGGATTTCTTGATCATGCAAAAATATATGACAATCTTGTTGCTAGAAAATTATTGTACCATTACAAGGATCAACCCGCGTGCTGGGTAGGTGCGGAATTGAAGAGAAAATATTAAATTCCTAAAAAAGTTGCACCTAATCCTGACAAAAGAGTTACATGTAGGGAATGAAACAACAGGGGGGTTTACAATTAGGGTAAAACTCGTATTAGTTTTGAGATGAAAAAAAAAATTATGGGGCTTAACAAGCATAACAAGGAAACAACAGAGCCTTTTCCCTCCATAGGATGTCATGACTCGAGTCGACGAATGGAAAATCCTCCAGGGGGTGCTTTGAATTCATATTTTCCACGATCGAGCGTGTTTCCGTTTTACGCGGCGAAAAGTATCATATCACCATAGGAATGTTTCATCGATCTCCGGAGGGATTGCTAGGCCCATGTCAACTGCAAAATCCATTTGAGAAAATCGTTAGTCACTTGACGTTGATTGAGTATGCAGGCGCAAAAATAGCTCCGTTTGATGAGATAATATGGGGAACTTACTTAGCTATACGTAATGAGATTTCAAAACGTTTCAAGCCTTAAACGGGACTTGGGGGAGGGTTTGGAGGATATGGACGGGGCGAAGGAGGGTCCTGAACGGAGTATACGGCGTAGATGGAGCTTTTGGTTAGAGCTGTACTTGCGATGCCCTGTCCAATTGAATATGATGCACTTTGACACTGGGAAGGCGATTGCAGGTGGTGCGCAGTGTGGATGCGCCGAAGCGAGGAGTGGATGGGGCGTCGGGAAGACATTTGGGAAGAGGAAGGATGTTTTATTTTGCGCAATGGAGAAGTAAAGGAGTGAAAATATCAAGTGATGATATTTTTATATCGTAGACTAGGTTTGGCTTTGCTGAAATTGTGTTGATTTCATAGAAGAAAAAAGTGAATTAGGCGAGGAGCGGAAAAAAGAACGAGTGACAGACAATATCTTTGTTGATTGATAACAAAGATGTAATGGCAGAAATCCCCCAGATGGGGATTGCGCCCGGCTTTTATATCAGCTGGGTACATCGTGGGGAATGGACATTGTTAACCTAAATAATCTGGGCACCTGCACTAGGGTCCACCCGACCATGTTATTCAGATGTTGAAATACTATGTATAGAGTGCTTTATGTGAATGAATAATTTTACAACAAAGAATGGTTGAAAAAATATTCCAGGAAATATGCAGGGGTCCGTCCAGGCAGAGGTGGCTGCTCCCGCGTGTTACTGGAGAGACTGCTTCGACTAGCCGCGCGACGCACCATCCGTTGGCGATATGCAGAAATGTCAACGGCCTGAAATTGAAACATGGGGTTTAATATGCCAGGTTTCTGGGACGTATCACTCGCCTATCCTGCAAGGACCGAGAGCAGATATTTCCAGAGGGTGTTGCTCAATTCCAGCAGGATATTGGGGTCATATTTAGCAATAGGGAGGAGCAATAGTATATTACTATCGTCAAAGAAAATATCTGCAAGCAACGAGTTTGTTGGGCCCGTGATCGGCATTATGACAGTTCACTTGTACCTGGCTATCCCGGGTATGACCTTCGAAGAGTGAAGCTATTTGTCTAAGTCGATAGGAACAGGATAGACGACGAAAAACGGGTATTGCCTGCTGTTTCCAGAGAAGTACGACTACTGTATAATAATGGGCCTAGCCTCCCGGTGTGACAACAAACACGGGAGAAAAGGGCCAACCACAGAGTATCCGAAAACTGGCACCAGCGGGGAACCGCTGGGGAACCGAACCGGAAAAATAATGGAATGAAGAAACAAAAAGGGAGAGGTAATATAGAGGACTATAAAACGGGTATCAATGTGCTCTGTTTTTTCGCCCTGTCTTGGGCCTCTTTGCCTAAAGTTGTGTGAAAAAATGTAGCGCCCCCAGAATGTTGATGATTTAAAGTAGCCAGCCTTTAAATCCGTTCGAAACGGGACATATGAAGCCACATGAAAGAAGAATAGAAATACAACAAGGCAACAGAAGCATTACCAGCAGAGAACACTTTTGACACGTGTTGCAATGATTATTCCCCAAGTCTTCTATGGAGTTGAGAACCGAATTCTGCTTGGAAATGTACCGTACATTGGGTGGGTGATTGCCCAGGTGTGAATGAACCTCTTCATCAGGGTCCGACAATTGAGCCTGGATAAAGCCTTTATCGGTCTTAGCAGCAGCCGAAAAATCTCACAAAGGACCACTCCCTTGATATTCCAATCGATATGAAGGTAGTATGCAAAGACCCTAAGCGTGGCCTGACGGGGCTGGACGGGAGAGGCGCGATAGTTGTTCAACCCAACCAACAACACTGGGCTGCAATTGCATGGTAAGGCGTCCAAAGATATACCGAGGCTAAGTTTATCTGTAACCCAGTTGACAGCTTGTCCATCGATGGAGTTTGACAGGGACGGGAGTACTCCGTATTCAAAAGCAAGTTATCGCTGTTGGCCTTAGAGTTGTGGTTCAAATGTTGTTTCCGTCCGGCCCAAGAAGCCTTCAGGGCCGGTTTCCCGATTAAGGTTAGCCTGGATTTGCGGAAAATCTTCCCAAGCTCCGTATCAAGTCGAAGCATCTCCAGCCCGCGACGCAACACCGCAATTTCATCTAAACCTCCCTCCTACATGCGACTTTCCTGCTACCGATGACATCGAAGATTCCGGGCCAAGCTTTCGCTGCAATTGCGCGGCAAGGGCGCTGGCGTGCTCCCGCCGCTGCTCTGTCAGTTTGCTCGCGAGCCACTGCCTCACATATCCAAAGACATGCTCTCTCCTCCGCTGCGAGCCCATCAGAAACACCGACAGCACCCCGATGGAAAGAGACCCCACCGGCAATGAAAGCTCCCGTACGGCTGCGTGGGAGCCCAAACATTCCAGAGTATCCCGTCAATTCAGACCCGAACATTCTCAACCAGTTCTACATTCGAATGCTAGGTCCTGACGGCGACAAGATGCTCACGGAAGAGGTCAAATGGCAAACCGTTACGCATAAAAGCTTTGATCAAGGGCGGAGGGGTTTCAACGAGCGATTGTCTTATCTTGGTATGTTGGATTGCTCGTGATTCATTTCTTTTGGCATATCATATGCTCGTGAGTGCTGATCTGCAACATTCAACAGGCAAACAAATTGTGCATCTCCAGGCCTCGCTCTCTCTACTGGAGAGCTCGTCTGTTTCTTCGCCGCAAAAACTCGAAGACCCATATGGTCGGACTCCGTTCGAGCATCCGTCCTTGCAAGGCTTGGACGCTCTCACCGAAGACAACAAGAATATGAGGATAAACCGAACGAAGCTGGCCGCACTCGCCGAACAATATAAGCTAGGAGAGGTCTTGAGATGGGTACCAAGATATGTATGAACATTCGTTTCGTAAAGTAAAATTTTGCCGTTTCCCGCATGCTAACTGTTCCATAGCGCAATGATCTTCCGGGATCCGGATTAGAAGTCGTTTTGACGCAGGCGATTTACGCGGTGGTTGGTGCAGTTGCGCTGGAGAAGGGGGGTGCAGTTGCGAACCAGGTGGCACGGGATTCTATACTCAAACCTTTGGGATTTGACATCGGCATGCCACGAGACACTTTATAGGGTGTTTTTCTTTCGTTCTTTTCTTCCTTGGGGATACCGCATTTTTGGTCGGCGTTTGTACGTTTATTAGACTCTTTTAGATTCTATGCGATTCTAGGTATTTATGTATTAACAGGATTTTATTTATATATAGTTTTCTTCTTCAGTTGTTCATTAGCCTAGATCGTTTAAATTAAAGACAATTATTCTATCTATATAGCGTATGTTTGATTCCTCTGACACCGCCCGCGTAACCAAGAAAAAAATACACGGCCAGTTCTTATGGAGTCTCCGTTATTCAGTCTGCGCACCACCATATCGCAAGATCATCAATGGCGTAACCCGAGAGCTGAACTCTGACAGAAAGCCAGAGGTCAAAATACAGGCAAAATCATGATAATTTTTGTGTTGACTTGCACTGTCTGTTGGGTGCGTGAGTTATAATATTTAAAAATACAAGAAAGAAAAAGTTTGGCGAAAAGCTTTTATATGGGATTGGGAGATGGCGCTAGACTCTATTTGGTCGTAGCGCCAAGTGGGCTGGTATCAAGTCGACGATGCCACTTGCTCCAAGCCGCGGGAAAAGACAAGATAGCGAATAGATGCTTTGAACTGTTGAGGAGTGATAAATGTGTTCTCTGGCGCCATATTGTATTTGATACCCCTTTGCTGATTTTCGTACCGCTGCGATGGCTAAATAAGCCCATCCACAGGAATCACCCGTTCCCTTCAACATTGAACCCCGTGCTGTTTGATGCCCAACAGCGCATCATGGCGTCCGCAGTATTCTTTCTGGACCTGAAGGGCAAGGTATGATCGATCCTAGGAAATTCGGGTCTACTAACATTTGTAGATTCGTTATTTCAATTCAATATACTTGTGTGTTGGAATAATCCTAGCTGACTAGCGGTTGATGTAGACCCTTCTGGCTCGCAACTATAGAGGGGATATTCCCATGTCCGCAGTCGAGAAATTCCCTATCCTCCTCAGTGAAGCAGAAGAAGAGAGCTCTGCTGTCCCTCCGTGCTTTTCTGATGAAGGCATAAATGTACGTTTATATTAGTTTCCTTTCCAAGTCCTGGGGAGTCCTTCCTTTCCCTTATCGTGCTGGACACCACCTCATATTTACGATACGATTACTCCATTAGTACCTTTATATCCGCCATAGCAACCTTTATCTCCTAGCTTTAACGAAACGAAACACAAATGCTGCGGAAATCTTGTTATTCCTTCACAAGATCGTCGAGGTTTTCACTGAATACTTCAAGGAGTTGGAGGAAGAGAGCATCAGAGATAACTTCGTTATCATTTATGAATTGCTTGACGAGATGATGGATTTCGGATACCCACAGACAACAGAGTCTAAGATATTGCAGGAGTATGTGCATTGTTCTGCTCAGATTCCCAGATTCCTTCGAACAAACTGCAGACCCCGTCATTGCTTGCAAGATCCCTGTCTAACGTCGCTTCAGGTATATTACCCAAGAATCACACAAACTAGAGATACAGGCTCGACCTCCGATCGCCGTTACAAATGCCGTGTCTTGGAGAAGCGAAGGAATTAGATATCGCAAGAATGAGGTGTTCCTCGATGTGGTCGAGTCGTTGAATCTCCTGGTATCCGCCAATGGCAATGTCCTTCGATCCGAAATCCTAGGGGCAATCAAAATGAAATGTTATCTAAGTGGTATGCCCGAACTAAGGCTGGGTTTGAATGACAAAGCAATGTTCGAAACAACAGGAAGAGCAACAAGAGGAAAGGCCGTCGAAATGGAGGATGTAAAATTCCACCAGTGCGTTCGATTATCACGTTTTGAGAACGACAGAACAATCAGCTTCATTCCTCCCGATGGGGAATTCGAACTTATGAGTTATCGGTTAAATACTCAAGTGAAGCCCCTGATATGGGTCGAATGTCTGGTGGAGTCACATTCAGGTTCACGTATTGAATATATGCTGAAGGTAAGCAATTCCAAGTAAATTTAGATACTAAGTCTAACTGTTACATAGGCGAAAGCTCAATTCAAACGCCGGAGCACTGCAAATAATGTTGAGATTTTGGTTCCCGTCCCGGAAGACGCAGATTCTCCAAGATTCCGCACTAACATAGGGTCTGTCCATTATGCACCAGAAAAATCCGCAATAATATGGAAAATAAAACAATTCGGTGGCGGGAAAGAATTTCTCATGCGCGCTGAACTGGGATTACCGTCAGTGAAAGGAGACGATGAACATGGAGGCGGTATGACTGGTGGTTTTGGCGGTAGTATGGGGGGTGCTGGACAAACTGGAAAAGGCAAACGTCCAATCAACGTCAAATTTGAGATCCCCTATTTCACTACTAGCGGAATCCAAGTACGATATCTAAAGATTATTGAACCGAAGGTAAGGGCTTCTCTTTTACTTTTTTGCTTTTTCCTACCTATCCATCTCCATCAGCATGGGCCAAAATTCCAATGACCCAAATTCGGCCACCTGCATCCCAAGAACGCATTTGCGATTCTATGACTGGACACATTGAAGCATCAGCGCTTTTATGCCAAGCTCACAGTCTACCCCCCTACATGCCGTACCCCGCACTCGATCAGCGTGCAACACATTCTCCTCTAGATTTGTTCAAAGCAGACCCCCTACTTCGGCCATCCGGCTGTTCCTCGTCGGAGAACCGACATTAAAACAACTTTGCACGACCGTGCTATCTTCTGCCTGCCCTCCCACTCACCCACCCTCTTTCCAGTCATCGCTATCATTCTCCGCACCTTAACACTTTTATGTGGGCGAAATATCTAACTAACAGCGCGTCCCTTTATATAGCTACAATACCCATCGCTTCCGTGGGTCCGATATATTACTCAGTCAGGCGATATTGCAGTTCGTCTACCTGACGTGCAATGATACAGCCCATCCAATGAAACGAGAGACACGCAGCGTGAACGAAACACGGACCCTAGGCCGGGATAATAAAATGTGTGGAAACAAACCGTTCCGTTCAACTATAGTCACGAATGTAATTTTGTTTTCTTAGCACCGCATCAGCGGGAGAGGCTAGCTGATGGGCTTCCATATCATACCTTATAATCTCTACATGAACCGCTTTTACCTTACCCGAACGCGAGGAGGCCGTGGCTTTTTTCACTTCGTGTCGTCTCTGTAGTTGCTTTATGGACGGCCCTTAGGTTGGGCTAGTTCCTTGCGCGTATGGCTGTGCACATTTAATAAATGATAAGACGAT
Source organism: Blastomyces dermatitidis ER-3 (assembly GCF_000003525.1). Lineage (NCBI taxonomy): Eukaryota > Fungi > Ascomycota > Eurotiomycetes > Onygenales > Ajellomycetaceae > Blastomyces > Blastomyces dermatitidis. The sequence continues at coordinate 4,121,312 of NW_025544777.1, read as the reverse complement.
AGAACCATTTGGCTTTAGCTCCTAGTATCTGATTTTCTTTTCTCAAACTACAGCGTTGCTAACCCCCTTAAAAATGGGAAGTAAGTTTCGCATAATAAGGTCGGGTATCGAGAATTCAAGCAATATGGATGGTGTGGGGAATTCCTTTAGTTTTATTTTGTTAGGGGAAAAACTCGCATAATCTATGCGGTCTCCGAGGGAAGATGGAAAACGAGGAATGAAATAATAAACCAGTGAAACAGATGCCAGTAGGGTAAATCTAAATTTAACTATTATCTTATTTGATAATATTGTGCGGGATTTGTCTTTAGGAGGGGAGAGTTGGAAGGAAGTAAGTGGTGGGTTAACTAGGCACATGAATACTGCTCGAGGAGGGATTGCAAATGAGGTTTCGGAATATGCTGAGAAACTAGAATGCATGTTTTCAAGGTTTATCGCTATATGTGGTGTGTAGTCCATACGAGGTGATGCATAGAAGAGTATCTTGTGAAGACATTTTCATTTACTGAGGTTGCTATCTTCGGGATATCTTTAACCAATTCCATGTGTCTAGGTAAGTGACCGCTGAGAGTGGGGACACGATTAGGAATCGGGAAACTGTTGGAAAAGAAAGCGGAAAGGAACTAGCCAAAAATAAGACCTGAGGAAGTTGAAATGTTGCCTATAGAGAAGGTGGGGTCGACGTGTTGTAACGAAGGAATGATAATATCTTCTGCAGGATATTCTCAAGCAAAAAGGCAAAGAAAAACAGTTATGTTCGGATTTCTACAATTGAAGCGAACGTAATTTAAGCCATGGCAAATAGATGACAATGGCAGCTGGTAGGGGGCGTAAAGAAGAAGATTATAACTCGATAGATGATGGCTAGATTCCGATTGTTTGGACGGGTTGATTCCACAAAAATACCGATCTTCTGAACTGCGAATCAGGTTCTTGGTAATGCATGATATAGGACTACTACAGCTGATCAGGTCAATAAAGGTTATGTTTTAGTTTCTGTGAAAGTGCATAGCCAACCTACTTGATCATGGGTTGATCAACGGACCCAAATCTCCCCGTGCCCACTTGTCCAGCACCGCCTCGTTGCCTCCGACACCCCTGATGGAGACGATAACCCCTCGGCTATGAGGCCCTAAAGTACGTTAGGATCTTCCTTCATTAAACGCTTAGGAGCACTCACTTCGACTTTTCATTCCATGAGGAACCCAATGAGGAGGCCTGAATGCTCGGATCGCATTCAACGACTGCTCGACGTCAAGACTGCGTTCAGGAAAAGGGCCGCTAAAAGCTGCCAATCCAAGCAAGAGAGCCAGGTTTCCAGCAAGAGCTGTCTGTCCGGGGACATAAATATCCAGATTATTGTAGTCGTAGGTATATGGCATAAGTTCTGGCATCCATCTTGGGGATCCCGGAGCGGCAAAGACATTAAATGCAGCATCGAAGGCAAGAACTGATAAATGATCACCGGAGTCTATGGGTTCCAGATGTTTGAACATAAGTCTTCTCCAGCCATGCGCCTCGTCCGTAGTTCTAATCTCTTTTTCCACACTAGTTTTCTTGCAGTTAAACGGCACTCCCAGGAAAATATCCCTTTCGGAATCATAAAAGAGAGAACATTCTTGGACATTGATACCCCCAGGCACACGTGCCTGGGTGATTGAACCAGCGTCCCATTTTCTCCATCCAGTTGTTGCCACAACGGAAACGCCATTTGGGTCTGTCGGTGGGTACCAGTACGACTGGGGGTCGCGCATTTCACGCTGGACTTCGTAGTCTGGTTGTACGAATTCGATATTGAAATAAAATTTCAACAAGTTGGTAGACATGATGGTTTCGAGTACGATACCACGTGGGAGATGCTTGAGGTCCGCTAGACGCGGAAAATCTAGGTTGCTAAACATAAGTTACGGCGGTTGAAGCGCATACTGGGACCACCAAAGTTACCCACCGTGATTGATAAAATAAAGGGTAAAAAGCACACTCGATGTAAAGCTATAGCAAATTGCAAGGTTTTCGCTCGGAATGGACAAGTTGCTAGTGGCCTATGTTGCTGGTTTGGTCATGCGTGAGTGTTGACAGCAAAGCGCCCTGTTTTCATTGACTTTTATGAGTCAAGGGAAATAACCTGGCCTTTTATGCTCAGCCTAAATGAGGCAGGAATACCAAGGAGCAACATAACCTGGAGGAACTTTGGGAATTTGTCAAATACATCACCTTGCCAGCTACTCATTTCAGCCCCTTTTTTCCCGACTACGTTTGGCACAAAGAGTCAAAAGGGCTGCGTGGATACCCGACGCGAGGCAGAGTTGTCAGGGCTAAAGTTGAGATCATAAGGACACTGAAGTCCTGGTGATAGTCCAAAGTATGTTTTGGTATCAAGAATCGTTTGAATGGTCAGTACCCCGTAGTGTATAACCCATGTTAAGTCAGCACCAATGAATCACCCTACCTGGTATCAACTATCTACTGAGGCGTCGCATGGAGTGTCAGAAAGATGCCGTGGAAACTCGTTCTTTGGGCTTCAGTGCTGACACGGTAAGAGTTGCGGAATCCCAGGGACAGTTCTGTATGGAGTCCGACAGTCCGACAATCCGTCAACTGCGAGAGGATGACAACTTCACAAAATATCAAAGCCTCCGGTGCATCTAAACTGGACAGTCACTATCCAGTAAAAGATATGCTCGTCTCACTTGAATGTGGGAGATATCGTTGGGAGCCGAGTGTATTGTTTAGTGGAAAATTATCCGTATCTATTCCTCCTGCCTGCCCAAGGTGCTCAATCGACCTCTGATGATAGGTGGTTTCCTTAGAAAGCGTCGGTGATTGTCGGTCCATGATAACCTGCTGGCCAGTAGCCTATAAAATCAAAGTAAACTTCAGTATGTGGGTGGAATAACCGCTAGAAAAGCCCACTTGCACTTTAAAACCAAATGTAGTACTACTCCTGGGAGGTCCTTCTCCTTAGAAGAAGAAGGAAAGCCGTGACATATCTGACGGTGAGAAAAAGGAGAAGATGAAAACTGACAAGAAAGAAAACGTATACTAAAATAACGAAGATGAGGAAATCTCATCCTTGATATATAGACGTGTTGAAAAGGGCAGCTGACCTTGGCAAAGCAGACGTACGGAGTAGTTACATGTAACTACCTTCTTCCTAGCTTCTTTTAGCTAAATATTTCCACAGAGTTTGACACTCATTGGTTCAATTGTATTGGGCCACCCGCAGCTGTCAGGTCACGAAGAATGGTCTAGGCGAACCGGACGAACAGGAGACAGAAATTGCTGGATATTGATTTTTTTATGTTATTTATATATATATTTTCCCCTGCCTTCGGTTACACTTCTTCCGAGCTGCTTTACTACCCATCTGCATTTGGAGGGCATGCCACTGGTGCTGTTTGGTGTATATCCATATTAGCATTGGGATTTCTCCGTGCCCATGGCGCGAAGGTAACCTTGAAAGACAAACCGACAAGACATCAGTTCAGTCAATGTTAAAATTTTGAACAAGAGAGCCCACTTGTTCTTGGAGCATGGAAGGAATAGCGAGTTTATTCCAATAGTGGGTTGTTGATGCTCACATGGACCGAAATAGACCTACCATCAAGTGGTCAGTCAATGGCAGGTTTTCAAACGCTCCACTACTGGGCAGCGTTGTGACTCTCACACTTAAGAATAAGGCCAGCAATGTTGGAAGGAATCCTTTTGAGCCCTGGCGATAGGAAAACATTTGATGGTTGGGAATTAGGCTCAATCCCACCAAAGGGTGCATCCATTCTCTACGGACCTGACAGCCCAATCGAAAAGGATGATAGGCAAAAATAACCGGACAGGCGGAATAAGACTCGTCCACCAAGAATTCATTGTTAAGAGGTTGAAGTTGTGTTAGGGGACAGGAGTCTTCTCGCTGTGCTGTAGGAAACGGAAAAGAAAGGAGAAGTTGAAGCTTGGGTAGAAGAAAATTGACGTCTTGCATCTCGCGCATATAAATAATAGTTACAAATCCGCCTCCAAGGCAAACCTTATTTAATCCCAACAACAAACGATCTTTTCATCCTGTTTCTTTTCTCTCGACTCCCACCAGCTGTTGGCCGGTGCATCGATGCGTCAGCTACTACCTTCGTCACGCAGAAAAGCTTGAAGAATATGTTCTAGTGTCCTGCTGTTATTCTAATTCCCTTAAGCAGCGTGCCATCACATTCAATGGCTGTCCCTTCATACCAATAAACTTGAGGCTGTCCAATTAACTACCATTTACGGAGTACAGTGGACCTGGAGGCTCTACTGAAATTGATCGTGTACAGTTTGTGTTGTTCGAGGGTGTCAAAATCAATTTCGAGAAGAATTAGATTGGTTCGCGCCGGGACTTTTCTTACCAAGTCGCTTGACCTGGTTAATGCAATAGCTGGTATGGGCATATAACAAAGGTCGAATTTTATGTTCATTTCGTGCATATACAGTGTTTACTTTACGACATAGTTACGCTGCCGCTGTTCCTATTACAAGATTTTCTTTCTCAATTTTTATAGTGATACACACAGCAAAGTTAGCTAGGTGAACTGGCAGTCTGTTGAACGAGTTTGTGAACATTGTCTGTACTACGGCAGTCTATAGTGACAAATGTGTCAAATGGCTTTTTTCAATGTTTTTCCAGTGTAAAAACTTAATTCCACATAATTCTGATTTTATAGTCACACACAAATTACACTAGTTCTAATATAGTTAGTATATTTCTGTATGTGGTTTAGTCACTCTTGGCTTTCAGACTATCAGCTTGTACTGTACTGTACTCCGCGGGATAGAGGCGCCTCCAGGTATATAGATATAGAGTTCCCTTGGGTATAGAGCCCCTGGGTATAGAGCGGCCCCGGGCATAGAGATGGATATATTCCCCTGGAGACTGGCCGAGAGATTGTCCCAGGTCGAGAGCTCCCCACTGATGTGAGTCATTATTTCATACTTCAATGAGAAGATCTTGATTGCTAATACAAATCAGTATCAGTAATGTGTGCTCATTGAAACACTGTAACTATAGAATATCCATTTGTCACTAATGCTAACGCAAACACTCATACAAACTGGCTTCATATGCTAGTTTGACCAGCAGAAGTGTACAGAGGTAAAGTGCACTCTATTGGAAAGTCGTGCTAGCCACCCACCTTAATACTTTGAGGGCTGGCTAGAAACCCCGCGCCATGTTAAAAAGTCACACAATAAGCTGCAAATTGAACCTAAATGGGGCTGAGGGGCAGAGTTGACGGACAGATTGAGGTGTGTCTCGTTTTATAATGCCAATGCGATGGCTGGGATCATTCCCAACAAATCAACACTTTTTGTCTGACTTGGTATGTTCATAAAATAATATTGAAGTCATGTTTATATGCTCAAGGTCATGTACGGAGCATCCCTTGTTAATGTATTGAGCTGATGAGCAAGTTGTTGAGAGATAGGAACTCATTGCTATTTTCAATAAGATTTAAGCTCTTTTCGGATTTGCAGAGAGGAAAATAATATTTAATCAAAGCCAACAGGATTACAATGCTATCTTGGAAGATGACTAGCAAAACCCAGGAAAACGCTTAGATATTGAAATCGGATATCACAAATCGTTCTTGAGAACCGTTCAACCCGCCACAGACGTTAAACTCTTCGGCATCCCCTTACATAACTTCATTCCAACAATGGCCACGGCCAAGGGCTTTGTCGCAATCACTTCCTGGGAAGTTTCTCCAAGTGGGGCCATTCTTCTTGCAATTGGAAAACCAGCCGTTATAATCCATGCAGGTGTCACGACGTCGCTTGCATTTGCCATGGATGTTGTATTTGTAGCTGCAATTGGGACCACCGTGGTTGTTCATGCACGCTTTCTTCCCCTTCCGCTTCTGGAGGCGCCCGCTGTGGTCGTGGTCAAGGACGACCTTGACCCCAAAGTCATATACGTAGGCGTTCCCATGCTGAGCGTGCGGCTTTGGAGGGTTCTCGAGGTAAATAATGCCGTCTTTGATGATATTGCCTTCGACACCGGTGACGTGGGAAGTCTGCTTCCTGCCTAGGACTGAGTAATCGCCGTGAATTTTTGGGAGTTTGAGCTCTCCCAGGTGGTTTGCCTCGTGTTGTTTCCCGTCATGCGAGACTATGGCCCCCTCCACAGGGAAATAAATTCGGAATGTACCGCTGGATGGATCGTAGAAATAATTCTTCAGCTTTCCCCATTCCTGGGGGTTGCTCAGGTAGTGCTGGTTTAGGTCGCCACGTTCGTGCTCTGGAACTTTGACCTTCTTGAAGCCGATCAGCTTAATGGTATTGTTGGGGAGCTGATATTCGAGCGAGTTAAGGAAGCGTTCTTCGAACATGGTGATATCGCGGGCAGCAAGTTGCTCTGCCTGAGTAGGGCTCCATGTCATTGCGAGTGCCGCAAGTGACAGGGCCTGGGAAAAGAGTGCCTTCATTTTGTAATGGACAAAACAATTCGGCTTTGACAGGTTGGGTGGAAAAAATGTCAACAATGATCTGTGTCTTCCAACATGAAAGGCAAAAAAAATCCCCCGTGGATCGTGCCCACCTTTATATATTCACCCTCCTCCCCAAATATTCATGGCCCAGGACCGTGAATTCATTCCTGAAACCATTTGCTGCGTCCTCTCATACGTTTGATTAATGTCAGTCCCCATTAGCAACTGGGCCGCCTCGAAAGTGGCTAAATTTACCAGCTATACGGCGTGTTCCAAGAAAATGTACGAGGTTATCCGAAGAGATTAAGGTTCCTCCCCTGGTCGTGGATGAAACAGTAGGAATTCTTGACGTTTCTGGGGTAACTCCTCTGTATAAAACTTCACGGTTTGTACCGTTGAGCTCGTGTAAAGCGTGCAAGGCTGGAGTGCTTAGCTGTGCCGGCTCTATGTTGCTAGCTTAGCCCAAAGCATGAAGAGATTAGACCTGAGCAACTTGGCGCATACGCTTGATGAGGCTGCGTTTGAAAGGACCAATGAGGCGCCGCACATAACAAGGAATTTGTTTCGTCTGCTCGTAAATTCCCAGCCGTGACGCTGGAAACTCCACAGTGGATGATCATGAAGGATCAACATGCTAGTCCTACTCCACATCAAATCTTCAGAACGATGATTTTCTGCATAATAGGCTCCCTGGTGCCAAAAAAAAATACCAGATGCTTCCCGTGTCTAGCGCTGGTCGAGCGTGGCTTGGATCCTGCCCTCTGAAAGGTTACAAGGCCTAGCCAATCACACTCTACTATGGTAATCGGAGGAGCAGAGGCATGTGAAGACTGCTTTGTAGTCGGTGTCTGCTGCCAAGGCTACGTTCGATTCCGCTTCTGATTGAGCGTGCGTCAACCGCATTCATCATGTCTAGATGCAAAGCCCCATCCCCGTTCGTGTTAGCTTTAGCCAGTGTCTCAAAGCTCGTACCTTTGAGATCCACCGTCCGATACAACCTCAAGTTTTGCGGCCTTCACAACCATTAGCCTCCATAAACCCAATGTAACCTCTCCCTCTATTTGTCCCTCCCTCTGCGTGTGGTGGGAGAGTTGGCCAGCAGCATGGCCCCTTATATGAGGATAAAGCGTATCAACTTTTACAATTTAGCCACATCCCAGCTATGCTTGCCCCAACAGAATAGCGGGTCTGTCAAAGTTCTCAGGCATTCATTGAGAGTGTATGTATAAATTTTTGTGTTTGATATATTGTTAATGCTTTTTCTTGTTTTTTCCATATTGCTTCAGGCAGCTCATCAAATAAAGACTGATAATCTCTCCCACCCTGCACATGGGATAAAGAGAGGGAGAGGTTACATTGGAATTTTTGAAGGCTAACGGTTATCAAGGGCTCAAAACTTGAGGTTGTATCAGAATCCTGATGAAGGATCTTATTCCATCATGCCCAGGACGGTGACAATGGGAGCATATGATTGACAATGAGTAAAGGATTTTCATGAGCAGCCCCCCTCTCTCATACTACTTTCCAGAGCCAAAGTCTTTGGAGAACCTCTAATAGTTGCATCATAAATACTCTAGTTAGTCTCTTTCATTGTGAGATCATGGCAGCAGGCTAGTTTTCTAACAACCTTTACAACTAATAAAGTTATCAATGAAGAGCTTACATATTTTGATTTTCTCTATTAACAATGATTGAGGTCACTAGTACTATTTCTCGACTATTGCTAAGAGCTGCATCAGACACTTCATGAATTATGATCTCAATTTTTCTCACTAGAGCAACAGTCTTGATTATGTTTGTCAAATTTGTCAGTTAGTATAGACAGATCAAGACTCTGTTAAAATAGCTGCAACATTCTATGTATCATCACAGCAAGTGAAGTAGTATTTTGCAAAAATAAGAACCTGGATTCTCGACAATCATGCCTGAGATAGTGTGTAGAGGCCAGAAGCTGAAAGAAAAAGTACAAATTTGTTTGAAATTATTGAGTGCCTCAACATTCCAATTTTCTGTGGTATATAATCACCCACTGGTTGCAATAATAGTCTTATAATCATACTCTGAGTTACTATTTCATTTCCAAGTGGTTGTGTTGAGCCATTTGGATGGCGACACGCTGACAGGCAAAGATCTGATAAGATCGAGACACGGAGATAACCTTAAATTGATTAAACTTTTACGCCAACACCTTAATTAAAGCTTCGACAAACGACAATAATGTCAAAGTGTATAGCGGGTTAGCTTATTTACAAGCCTCAGCAGTGTGATTATCTACTCAATATGTCCTACGAGAAAGGTTGCATTGGGGGATTTTCTCTCTTTATACTTTTAGTAGATTATTGAAGGCTGTCGTTCCAATGCACGTATCCTAAACAAAGAGAATTTTATAGGAACTACTAAGCTGAGGAAACCATAAAGAAGCGATGGGCGTCCTGGCTTATCAGGTGTCGAAGTCCTCTGGTGACAAACGAGGCTGGATAATTGAGAGATTTTGATGGAACTCATGAGTTCTAGTTCATGATTATTAGATATTGATTTGCGGCGGATTCTCGCTTGGTTGCTTCTGGTGGTGATGTCGGATTTCGGTGGAATGTGGGGGGTGAACTACGGAGTTAAGACCCGTCCGCGGCCGTACTTTCGAGTATATCATGATCGAGAAACATAGGTCATTGGGTGTGAATGTCTAGTTTCAAGATAGACGGTGGGGTGGGCTGGTGAAATGAATTTAGCATCATTGATGGCTACTACTATCGTCATGAAAATTATTTTTTTTCTGATTCTGTTGGTATCGCATGATGGCTTAAAATGCAAGAATGGCCCATAATTGGTTAGCTACCGGCTGATCGCAAACCCATTTTCATTGCATTTGGGCCATTGAGTGTTCTGGTGAAGTGAAATAAGGAGATTTGATGGAAAGCATAGTGTTTGAAGAAACCGGTGAAATAATGTGTATTCCGCAACGAAGACATTTCGGAGTGCCCAGGCGGTGCCTGTGTTCAAGATATGGGATATCCATCATAATCCATATCGTGGTTCGATTGGTGCCTCATCTTGGCATTATTGGTGGAAAACATATCTATGGGTGTGAGAAATTATGACTCAGACCGTCAGACGAGAAACAGTTTGCGGATTAACCTTTGAGAGGTCCACAATGTCATCCGCACTTCGGCTGTACCATCGCGATGACATTTCCATACTTCCCAACTTCTGCGCTGGACGACCGGGTGGGTGTATGACACCTAATAATTCCTGGATAAGTATCTTTACCCATGTGAATCATGCATTCATTTTCGTATCGGAGACCGCATTTGTTGAACACTAGCGGATAGAATGGCAAGCTCCTCCACGCTAGTTATCCAATAAGGGGTGGGAACTCGCGCGGGTCAACGTGGCGAACGTGGCAGAAGAATTGGCTGAACAAACTCGGCAATTTATGAAAACGCAGATTATTATCAGAATTCAATAGATCCTAATAGATATGACTAGGCAATCATGAACAAGGGTTCAGCTATGGACAGCATGGAAATTATTTAGATATGATATTAAGGGCAACATGAATGACCCCATGCAGTGTGGAAAGGGCTTAGCAGTTTTATTATTCTTTCAAGGAAGGGGGGGGTTTAGTAGATTGGGACCGGTTCATTCGCCGCCGAACTCCAAATTTCCAGAGCTATCGAGATTCATAAGCAAAGGTTCTCCTCGGCCCGGGTCATTTTGCAGGTTGTTTACGAATAATACACTACTCTCTTGGTGCGCAACGCGGAGCCAGCCGACACGAGTCAGCAAACCGCCGCGGCTGCGACAGCAAATGGTCGGTAACTATATGATAAAAGTGTGGACAAGCTGGGAAGCATTTTTCCAAAGTGACGGAGAATACAGCTTAGAAAGAAAGATTTGTGCTGTACATACAGTACCTAGGAAATTTTTCATAGCCTCGGTGGAGCCCTGCTTTGCAATGGAATTCCTCCACATCCCTAGTTTGGGTGCAAAGTCTACTATCACTGGTCCCGGGGATCGGACCCTATTAAAAATATCACTAACAGCCTAGTATTTAACAGGTCAAGCTTCGTTCGCACATCAACAGCACAAGGCCTGGGCGCTAGACAATAACATTAATGCTAGAATTTTATTTCTTGCTGCGGCTCTTCTTTTTTTGATCCCGAGGACTGGCCCGATGAGAAATGATTGAAATCTCTTAAACCCAGGGCCAAGTTTCCTTCTTCCCTCCATTCTCTCAGTTTTTCTTTCTCTCTTTTTTCTTCCATTCGCACTCTTATTCCTATCAGTGGCCGTTACAGGTTATTATCAAACTGATCAGCCCCTTTTCAATTCCATTCAGTCTATATGTGACTGCTACAGCCATCCCAAATATTTTTTTCAATTGACGAGCGAGCATACTTCCGATTAGATCAGGAGGTCACATATAAGCTTTTCAAACCTGATCGACCTACATGCCGGGAATGCTGATCAGGAAGGCCTGGTGAACTAATGGCCCTCCTAAGTACCCGATCCCGGCGGTCGCGGGAGGATGGCATGGATACTTCTGATTCTGATACATTGCCAGCGGATAGCGAATATGAGAAGCGACTTGAGAGCCTCAAGAACACACATTCCCAGGGGCTGTCACATCCTCAGACTGGAGTCGATGTTCGGCGTGCCGAAGAGGACTTCGCTCAGCTTAGCAAGCAGCTTTCGGTTGTCTCGCGTAACAGCAGACGCCACTTCCATTTGGAAGAAAAACAAGGTCAGAATGATGTTGAAGGTCTAGCAGATCTGAAGAACAATGGGATCTTCAAGCTGCCCTTCACAGGAACCAGGCCGCTGAAGTCGAGGCCGGAATCAGGCCGAAGTGCATTGGTAGGATAAATTGTGTCCTGTCCACAATTTCCATGTTGGAAGCGTACTGATGAACTTGCCTAGGCGTCATTTGGGAGGATCTCACGGTGCGTGGTATTGGAGGAGTCAAGAACATTGTCAAAATGTTTCCGGATGCAATTATCGATTTCTTCAATGTTCCAGGAACCATCATGAGCATTTTTGGCATTGGCAAAAAGGGCACTGAATATGAGCTTTTGAAAAATTTCAGGGGCGTGGTTAAGCCTGGTGAGATGGTGTTGGTTCTCAGCAAGCCGTCGGCTGGCTGTATGACATTCCTTAAGGTCATTGCCAATCAGTGATTTGGCTACACCGGTATTGATGGGGAAGTCTTATATGGCTCTTTCGATGCTCAGACTTTCGCGAAACGGTTCAGGGGCGAGGCAGTATATAACCAGGAAGACGATATCCATCACCCTACTCTCACTGTCGCTCAGACTCTTGGGTTTGCCCTAGATACAAAGACTCCAGGCAAGCGGCCCATTGGCATGTCAAAGGTTGAATTCAAGGAAAAGGTGAGTCCGATGCGCTTCTCTACCTCCGCATATATCTTCCTGATTTTGGTATGCTCACACTGATTAGATCATCAACCTCCTGCTCAAAATGTTCAATATTGAACACACTGCAAACACAATCATTGGCAACCAATTCATACGCGGCATTTCTGGTGGTGAGCGGAAATGTGTGAGCATTGCGGAGATGATGATCACTTCCGCCACTGTTCTTGCTTGGGATAATACTACTCAGGGTCTCGACGGGACAACCGCTTTGGATTATGCAAAAGCTATTCAAATCATGACTAACATTTACCAGACCACGACGTTCATCTCACTTGCTCAGGCGTCAGAAAACATCTATAGCCAATTCGATAAGGTCATGGTTCTAGATGAAGGACACCAAGTCTTTTTTGGCCCCGCATCTGAGGCCCGTCAATATTTTGAAGATCTGGGCTTCAAAGAGAAGCCCCGCCAAACTACTCCTGACTATTTGATAAGCTGCACTGACCGCTTCGACAGAGAATACAAGGAAGGCTGCAATGAGGAAAATAACCCGTCAACACCGCAGGCGCTTGCTGAGGCGTTCGATAAGTCCAGATTTAATCAGCAACTGAAAGATGAGATGGCCGAATATCGCGCCAATCTCGAAGTTGACAAGCACGTTTATTCAGACTTTGAAATCGCCAATCGCGAAGCAAAGAGAAAGTTTACCCCAAAATCTTCGGTTTACTGTATCCCTTTCTATCTCCAGGTCTGGGCTCTCATGCGTCGTCAATTCCTCATTAAATGGCAGGACAAATTTGCGCTGACCGTTGCTTGGATAACTTCAATTACTATTGCTATGGTTCTCGGTACCGTTTGGCTGAAACTACCAAAAACCAGTGCTGGCGCTTTCACTCAGGGTGGCTTGCTTTTCATATCTTTGCTCTTCAACGCTTTCCAGGCATTTTCAGAACTGGCTTCAACCATGATAGGACGCCCCATTGTGAACAGGCATAGAGTCTTCAGCTTCCACAGGCCCAGCGCTCTGTGGATTGCTCAAATCAGCATAGACCTAGCGTTTTCATCCGCGCAGATCTTGGTTTTCAGTATCATTGTGTATTTCATGTGCAGCTTGGCATTGGATGCGGGTGCATTTTTTACATTCGTCATCGTCATCATCCTTGGATATCTTGCAATGACCCTATTCTTTAGAACTGTCGGTTGCATATGCCCTGATTTCGACTATGCAATGAAAGGCGTTTCGATTATTCTCACATTGCTTGTTTTGACAGCTGGATATCTTATTCAGTGGCAGAGCAGTCAAGCTTGGCTCCGGTGGATCTTTTACATCAATGCTCTTGGGCTGGGATTCGCAGTTCTAATGGCGAACGAATTTAGATGACTGACTATGACTTGTGAAAAGGAAACTCTTATTCCAGCAGGGCCAGGCTATAGCAACATTGCACATCAAGCCTGTACCCTTCCTGGTTCTGAGTCTGGATCCAGGATAATATCCGGAACAGATTACCTGAATGTTGAATTTAGCTACGATGTCAAAGATATGTGGAGAAATTTTGGTATTATCATCATCCTTATTCTTGCCTTCCTCTTCACGAACTCATTCCTAGGCGAGACTGTCAACTGGGGAGCGGGGGGTAAGACCATCACCTATTTTGCAAAAGAAACTCCTGAATTGAAAAGGTTGAACGAAGATCTCATGAAGAAAAAGAAAAAGCGGCAGAACAAGGAAGTCGATGAGACAGAGAGTGAGCTTAAGATCGAATCCAAGGCTGTTCTGTCATGGGAAAACCTGAACTATGATGTTCCAATTCAAGGTGGTACAATCCGCTTAGTTTGCTATGATTTTGGATATGTCCGGCCGGGAACGCTCACAGCCTTGATGGGCGCAAGTGGCGCTGGCAAAACAACATTGCTTGATGTTTTGGCTGCTCGTAAAAACATCGGAGTCATCAGTGGAGATGTTTTGATCAATGGTCGCCCCCCAGGCACATCGTTCCAGCGTGGCACAGCGTATGCGGAGCAACTTGATGTGCACGAACCCACACAGACTGTCCGGGAGGCTCTTCAATTTTCAGCTCTGCTTCGCCAACCATACGAGACCCCGGAGACTGAGAAGTTTGGGTATGTGGAAGAAATCCTATCACTGCTTGAGCTGGAAACCCTTGCAGATGCGATCATCGGCGATCCAGAAACGGGACTCTCAGTCGAGGAGCGGAAGCGTGTCATCATTGGAGTGGAACTTGCAGCGAAGCCAGAGCTTCTGCTTTTCCTTGATGAGCCGACATTCAATGTTGTCCGCTTCCTGCGCAAACTCGCTGACGCTGGCCAGGCTATTCTGTGCACCATTCACCAGCCTAACTCTGCGATCTTTGAAACTTTCGATCGCCTGCACCTCCTTCAAAAAGGCGGAGAGTGTGTTTACTTCAGAGACATTGGCAAGGATGCACATGTTCTTTTGGATTACTTCCGACGGAACGGGGCTGACTGCCCCCTCAATGCTAACACTGCAGAATGGATGCTCAATATGATTGGAGCTGGACAGTCACCACACGTAGAACCCCGGGATTGGGGTGATATCTGGCGTGACTCTCATGAACTAGTCAAGGTTAAAGAAGAGATCGCCACTATGAAAGCAGAGCGAATACAGTCGGTTCAGGATGAGACAGCGGAATTAGAAAAAGAATATGCCACTCCCCTACTGCACCAGATCAAGGTCGTCCTCAAACGAACCAACTTGTCCTTTTGGCGATCACCCAATTACGGATTTACGCGTCTGTTTAGCCATGCAGCTTTGGCATAGATTACCGGCCTCGTCTTCATGCAGCTGGATGACTCCCGTAGCTCGCTTCAATACCGCATTTTCATTATCTTCCAGATCACTGTCATCCCGGCGCTTATTCTAGCACAGGTGGAACCGAGATATGATATAGTGTGTATGATCTTCTATCGCGAATCAGCATCGAAGACTTATAAGCAGTTCCCGTTTGCTCTGTCAATGGTTCTTGCGGAGATTCCATACAACATCCTCTGTTCAGTAATATTCTTCCTCCCAATCTATTATATTCCAGGGCTACAATCATCCAGCGAGCGTGCAGGATATCAGTTCCTCATGGTTCTGATTGCTGAGATGTTCGCCGTGACAGGTGGGCAGATGATCGCGGCATTAACCCTTAGCGCATTCATCGCGGCCCAGCTGAACCCACCCTTCCATATCATTCTCGCTCTGTTCTGTGGCGTTGCCATTCCCAAGCCTCAAATTCCACGCTTCTGGCGTGTTTGACTTTATGAACTCAACCCATTCACCCGGCTCGTCAGTGGAATGGTGACAACAGAGCTGCATCAGCGACAAGTTGTCTGTACTATTGCTGAACGCAATACCTTCTCTGCGCCTTCTGGCATGGACTGTGGCACTTATATGCAGCCTTTCTTCGATATGGGCGGTCCTGGTTATATTACTGACAATGCGACAAGTGCCTGTGAGTATTGCGCATTCAAGGTTGGCGATCAATTCTACCAAAACTTTGGAATGGATTATGGCACTCAGTGGAGAGACCTGGGCATCTTCGCCGCATTCATCGCATCGAATCTTATTTTGCTATTTATAGGGGTAAGCATTTGATTTCTTCATCCACCCCAACTCTCCTTTTGCTGTATTTGTTTATAGAAAACGAAACTAACGCACCCATTTTCATGTTCACTAGTCTTGATACCTCAATTTCAATCGCTGATAGTTCATCATATTATCACTATACTTCCCGAGAGATTTTCTCAAATTCTGTATCATACAGTTTTCTCTCCTGAGTATCTTTTTGTCAAGTTGCTGTTTTCTTTCTGCTTCTTATTCTGGATACCGATTCCTACATTGATAGACTATTTAGACTACAGGTTATATAAATTGCACATATACTAATATAATATTTTTACTACCCCCTTTATTCATTTATTTATTTTTGGTATGCTGTTTTGTCGTTTCTTGCTGTGGCTTAAGTTACTACCTCTAATTTCTTTTTTTCCATTGCTAACACTATTGCAAAATTTAGTTACCATTCTGTTCTCGTTACTGACCATCCTCCTTATCTCTTTATGCATACCTTCAAAAGATAGGACGCCTTCACTGAGCTTGGCTCCCCGTTGCTGCGGTCTTGTAAGTGAAAGAGAAAATATTCCACGGTTTACGGTATGTGCATTGCTTTTAGACTTAGAAGTAATATTACCTTCCCCGAATACATAACATAGCGAGGTGGAATTGGAATTCCGTAGCAACTAGCTCTCAATTAACATTTGCAGCTGCGAAATGATGATACTAACTAATCGCATTCCAGGATTTCTCTCAGACCTTCCTCCGCGGTTGGCAATCCTTTTGTCTAGGAAATGCGTGCTGGGCTCTCCAAACGAAGCCCTTTGTGGCATTAACAGGGCTGAGCTACATAGTGGTGTGAAGTCCCTCTTTCTACCCGTCGGTCAAAAGCTCCGTCAGCTTCCTGTATTCCCGGCATACCTTTCAACCAACCATGATTATTAGCCTGTATCCTTGGTCTAATATCTACCGAAGTGTAGTTAGTAACTTATGTGATGAGTTCATGGGATTACTGGTTACAAGCCCTGGCCATCAGCTAGTTTTTTTTTTCCGACCGTGAACCGCGACCATCCCCCTACTTTTATTCGAAGCAACCTTGGTCTGGCAGGCAGCTCAGCCATACTTGAAGGGCAGATAACCATAACCATAGCCGGAGATACTACCTCAATGCAGTGCTGGAATACTGTCCCCGGAGCAATCAATGTAATGTAAATGGATGGAAAGAAGTTGAAGCAAAAATGATGTTGTCGCATGAACTACACGCTGGCTTGAACTCTTGTTGTCACCAAGTTTGCTCCCTTCCCTCGAGATCACATTTGCTACAAAGGCACGAGGATGAACGTCAAGTTCCCCTGCTTTGTGGACTGCGAGAACGCCGGGGGCAACACATATGCAATTTTTCTCCTTATGTTTCCCCTAAATCTAACCATAGCTCTGAGAGAGAGTAGGACTCAGAACGGTCTGCTAACCTAATAAGATACTCGCAATTCTACCGTTAGGTCTAGGGACTCGGCGGTCAACTATAAGCGTTACATCCGGACTATTATTACGGACCGCGGTTGCTCCGGGAGTAAGTTAAGTGGAAACATTAATAAGGTTGTCGAACAGGACAGGGATTTGCTGATTGGCCTAATCTATCACCCAGAGAGGCTCGGAAAATGCAATTGGTACAATAATAAACATAAATGCTAATTGGCGATATCTGCAATTGTTTTGAAACATGGGTAAAATGCATGAAGGGAGATGAGATGATAGGCCTTGAATTGAGTTAATATGGTTATAGGAGGGTTGCAATTCGAGTTTTGAGAAACCTACTGGATAATTTCAGTCTTTTTCGAAAGTTTTTTTGTTAATTAATTATTTATTTAACTGATAGAGGGTTGAATAGACTGGATAAGATCTGTGAAAGGGATATATATAACTATATGTTGGCAACCCGTAGAAAAAAATTTGGTAGCAATTTAATCTGACCCAGCGGAAGGAACAATTTGGATTTCTCTGTTTGTGGTTTAACTTACTATCTACGCACGCTGTTAGATAAAACTATGACTATTAATATTATTGAAATGAATAGCTTGGTTGGCTGCAATTCGAAGGGATGACGGAAACAGGGTGTAATTCGGGCAAATAGGAATTCAAGTTGCAGATGGGTTCTGTGGTGAATTTCATTCTAGCGGCCCGATTTGCTTGTGAATGATAACTTTAAGTTAGTTAACTACCAGGTAGTTAAGTATTATTGTACCCTGTAACTAATAGGGTACTAGAAGTGTCGGACCATATGGCCCGTGCTTAGTAATCCTCCTTCCACCTTAACTTCTGTAGGCTACTGGGCACAAGAGCTCAACCGCGGGACCCCCAACACCCCCCTCAGACCAGCTAACCACAGAGTACAGTACTCCTCTCAGTGGCTCCCTTCTGTGGCTCCCCACAGTGGCTCCTCTTAGTGGACTCACTCAGTCCTAGGGCTCAAGGGACTTCTAGGGCACACTCCTGGGATGTCTCTTGGCACTGTTAAATGTCCAGGGTATTTGTTGAGAATTTTTAAGTCCATTCTGAGATTGAACCCATGCATGTTGACCACAGCGGGGCTCACGCTTAACAGTCTCATAACCTGTAGGCTACTGGGGCAAAAGAGCTCAATCACCACCAGCGCCTGCTGGTAGAAGGGCCGATCAACCGCGGGACCCCCAACAACTTCTCACTTAGCTAGCAATCTTCAATCAAGTAAGCTGAATGGATTGAACTCATCTCAGCTTTAGAATCAATCGTCTTGTTTTGAGAGATGGTAACTAAACGATACATTGAGGTGCTATGGAATATATCCACATATCAAACGATTTGTTTAGGTGAGTTAGGTGTTCTGCTTTCCTTTAATTTTTATTGTCAGGCCCATGGCTATCAAACTAACTGCCCTTGCTGCTCGATTCTTGTTGTGAGCCCGAGTTTCAGCACCCCTTCAACTTTTTAGTGACATTTGGGTCAAATGGGTATTTTATACTAGTGTTACAATGAGCACACATCAATGAGATTGATTGTATTAGCAATCAAGATCTCGTCATTGGAGATCGTATGAAATAGTGATCCACGCCAGGGGACAGCTCTATACCCGGTCTCTATCCGGGGATCTCTATAACTGAGGGGGTTCTATACCCCGGGGGACTCTATGCCCGGGAGTACTCTATCCAGGGGAACTCTATACTCAGGGATTCTCTATATACCCGGGGGCTCTATACTCGGGGGATCTCTATACCTGGGGGGCTCTATACCCAGTGGTGCTCTTATATCCGGGAGTACTCTATCCAGAGGAACTCTGTACCCAGGGGGTCTCTATACCCGGGGGATCTCTATACCTGGGGGGCTTCTATACCCAGTGGTGCTCCTATACCTGGGAGTACTCTATCCAGAGGAACTCTGTACCTAGGGGATCTCCATACCCGGGGGATCTCTATACCCGTCTCTATATCGGGGGGATCTCTATACCCAGTGGTACTCTATACCCGGGAGAACTCTATCCAAACTCTATACTCAGGGGTTCTCTAAACCCGGGGGATCTCTATACTCAGGGATTCTTTATACCCGGGGCTCTATACCTGGGGGAACTCTATACCCAGGGTCTCTATACCTGGAGAGGGCCCCTCTACATACCTGAGAGGATAATATGATGAGAGAGATCAGTGGGGGTGGTTGGAAGCTCATAGTCTGAAAGCCAAGACTGACTAAACCATATATAGTAATATACTAACTATATTAGAATTAGTGTAATTGGGGAGTGTCTATATAATGAGAGTATGTGGAATTAAGCCTTTACACTGAAAAACATCCAAAAGCGAAGAATCCTTCCATCATTTAATCAAGCAAGGTTTTAGCTTTGCTGACACTTTTCTCAGCACATCTTTCCTTCAAACACCCCCCTGCCGGCTTCGTTTCACTGGTGCTGTGAAGCTCTCAGCCGAACTGATTAATCGATTTCTTGACATGGATGCTCTGCAACAGAAGCTCATCGACCATGGCTCAAGGTGGAAGAAAAATTTTCAACGTGGGGGGAAGCATCAAACCATGGTTAGTTTTATGAGGCCGGCGGCGGCAAGCGCGAATTTCCATGATTTTATCTGCTGTCATAGGGCTGGGAGAAAGTGGGATATTCTTTATCATCTTCTCTGGTTCATGCTGTTTCATTTTTGTCAGTTTCTTTCATCAGTTTTGTTTCATATTTCTTGTGAGAAGTGCCGGCCACATCCCTGATACCCTTTACTCGCGACCCCCCATTATCTCCTGTAATGGGTGGGGCTGCGAGTACCCATGGGAAGGGCATTCATTCACTGCTTTGTAACTGCTGGTTTGCCATGAGTATGCCGAGATGTGCATGTTACTTAGGACTACATTCCTACGTTCTCTTCTTGCATCCGGCCTGCAAAAAGTTCAGCTCAACTTGCCCATTCATTCCTTTTCCACAGTTGCATTTTGACATTTTGTTATTTTGTTGTCTATTATCCTCTTTCTTCCCTTTGGGTCTTGGTTTCTGAGAGACAGGCCTCTTTTCCTTCTCCTATCTCCTATCTCCCCCCCTTTTTTTTTTATTTTTTTTTATTTTTTTATTTTTTTTTTATTTTATTTTTTATTTATTATTATTAAATATTTTTTTTTTTTATTTTTTCTCCGAACACCGTCATTGTCTGATTGAGTTGTGTTAACCTGCCTATTTATTTATTTAAATCAACGACTTTCACTTGGCTCTGCTATTGCTCGTGGAAGTGCAAACCAGAGAAACTACACGCATTTAGCTGTTATTTTGTATACTTCTTTTGGAGAAGATATCTCTCCCTCTAGTCGGCGTGGTGTTGTACAGAGCTAGTCAAAGAACTGTACAAAAGTGGTCAAAATGCAACTAAAAAGTATTTTTCTGCTGACAACTGCCGCCGCCTTCGTTGCAGCACAGGAGCCGAAAGAGGTGTTCGCTCATTTCATAGTAAGTTTTACGCTTTTTACCATCTCAGTCCAGCTATAGAAGCCCATCTTACTCATATCAGCTAGGTTGGAAATGCCGCCGGCATGACCCACGACGAATGGGTGTCGGATATCAACTTAGCAAAAGCGGCCCTCATCGACGGATTCGCTCTGAATATCGGAGTTCAGGATCCCTATACGGACGAGGTTCTTAAAAAAGCCTACAGTGCAGCGGCAGCCGTTGGCGATTTCACCTTGTTTTTATCGTTCGACTATCTCTCTGGTGGCCCATGGCCGGTTGATAGAGTCGTACAGACTATCAACAAGTATAAGAAAGAACCTGCACAATTCAAGTACAAAGATATGCCTTTAGTATCAACATTTGAAGGGGTAAACAACGTCCACGACTGGGATTTAATCAAACCGGCTACTGGGTGCTTTTTCATGCCATCGTGGACTAGCCTCGGGCTTCATGGGCTCGAAAGTGTGATGGAAGTCATTGACGGCGTCTTCAGCTGGGATGCATGGCCAGTAGGTGCACAATCCAAGTCCACCCACACAGACGAGGAATATATGTCTCTTCTTGGTAATAAGCCGTATATGATGCCTGTTTCACCGTGGTTTTACACAAACCTGCCCCAATGGGGCAAGAACTGGCTGTGGCGTGGGGATGACTTGTGGCACGACCGTTGGCAGCAAGTAATCCAGCTGCAGCCTGCTATGGTTCAGGTACGTTATTTCACCAGAAATTGGCGTTGGCTTTTCGTCCATTTAACTTTTCATATATACAGGTTATCAGCTGGAATGACTACGGCGAATCACATTATATTGGCCCCATCTACAAGGCCGGTATTCCCACGGGTGCTGCTGAATACGTTGTCCAGAACCCACATGATGACTGGCGAACCCTCCTGCCTGTATACATCAATTTATATAAATCGAATAGCGCAGGTAACTCTAGAGAAGAGCCTGCTCAAAGCCCCAATGACCCTAAACCCACACCAATGGATATCATCACCTATTGGTATAGATTAAACCCCAGCAGTTCCGGAAGCAGCGGTGGCACAACAGGTAATAATCCCAGCTTTGGCCAGAAAGCTCTTGACCCAGGACTAGTGTCTGAGGATAAGGTATTCACGACGGTATTTGCTGCCGAACCTAGCGTGATTACTATAGAAGTTGGGCAATCATCTCCAACAACGTACCAAGCGAAAAGAGCGGGAATCAACCACTTCAACGCCCCATTCAATGGCCACACGGGCGCCGTGTTAATAACCATCTGGAGGAATGAAAACAAGGTGCTCTCTACAACAGGTCCTGAGATAACGGATGCGGGTGCTCATGGGAGAGTGAACTGGAATGCCTATGTTGGGTCGAGCTTGAATGGTTAGTCTGAATGTGGTTGATGTATTGATACTTTCAATTGTACAGTAGTTACATGTACAGGCCAGACCTATTCTCTGGTGCGGATATTTGAAGCGGAAATTTATTTAGATCTCTTACCTGGAATGTCAGGTGTTAGCCCTCCGTCGCAATAGTACAGTACGCCCCCAACCACTAGTGTGGTAATAGTGTGGTAGCTCATTTTTAAGGTTAGCCGCTGGCTAGTGGCTGGGGTCCTTAGCGAAACTGCAAACCCAAACCCTCCCGGGGTTCTCCCAATTAACTTCGTCCTCCCCATTGATTCTTCCTCACTTTCTCTGAACCTAACTAACGCCTTTGCCCCTGTTTTACTTGGACACTTCTTGAATAACCTGGCATAGTCATTCAATCCTTTGCTCAACGCCCAGCATGACCCGCCGTTTCCTGCGTGCGTCTAATTCCAGCGCACTTTCGCAGGCCACCACCACCCAGCTCCCACATCGACCTACCCAACCCCAAGAACCGACAGATAAGCATGCTGGTTCAAAACCTTCACCGGCCTCCCCAGAATCCTATGCCCAACCCTTCTGCGACTTCATGACGGCCAATCCAACCATATACCATGCCGTTGCCAGCTTCTGCTCCCAGCTCGACGACCACGGTTTCACCCGCTTGTCAGAACGCGACGTCTGGTCCTCCATCCTCAAACGCGGCGGGAAATACTACTGCTCTCGTAACGGCAGCTCCTTGATAGCCTTTACCATCGGTTCCGACTATGAGAGCGGCAATGGCTTTGGAATCGTTGCGGGGCACGTTGATGCCTTGTGCGCGAAACTGAAACCTGTTTCCAAACTGGGGAACAAGGCGGGCTTTGTGCAGTTGGGCGTTGCGCCGTATGCAGGCTCGTTGAGCTCGACATGGTGGGATCGTGATTTGGGGATTGGCGGGCGCGTTCTTGTTCGCGATGCACAGACTGGTGTAGTGGAGTCGAGGCTGGTGAAGTTGGACTGGCCCATTGCGAGAATCCCGACGCTTGCCGTGCACTTTGGGACACCATCCCAGGGCCCCTTTAATAAGGAGACGCAGGCGGTGCCAATTATTGGGGTGGATAATTCTGATCTATTTGGGAACCAGCAGGGTGGTGCCCATGTAGATGACGGGATTAAACAAGGCACTTTTGCGGCAACTCAGCCGCCGAAACTGATCAAAGCTATTGCTAAGCAGTTGGGCGTTTCTGATTTAAGCACCATCGTCAATTGGGAGCTTGAGTTATTCGATACCCAAGCCGCCCAGGTTGGCGGGCTAGATAAAGAGTTCATATTCGCTGGCCGCATTGATGACAAACTGTGTTGCTATAGTGCCCAGGAGGCACTTTTAGCTTCCCCAGCCAGTGCATCCTCTGGAATCGTCAAGATGGTGGGCATGTTTGACGCAGAGGAAATAGGTAGTCTGCTGCGCCAGGGTGCTCGGTCAAACTACATGAGTAGCGTCATGGAGCGGATCACAGAAGCGTTCGCACCCTCATACGGCCCCAATGTGCTCTCACAGACAGTTGCAAATAGCTTTCTTCTTTCCTCTGACGTTATCCACGCTGTGAACCCCAACTTCCTAAATATCTACTTGGAAAACCACGCTCCAAGATTGAACGTCGGTGTCGCCATATCTGCCGATCCCAACGGACACATGGCCACCGATGGCGTCAGCACGGCTATTTTACAACGGGTTGCTGATAAGTGTGGTTCTACTTTGCAAGTGTTTCAGATTCGCAATGATAGCCGTAGCGGAGGAACGATTGGGCCTATGACGAGCGCCCGGATTGGAATAAGAGCGATTGATGCTGGTATTCCTCAGCTGAGTATGCACAGCATCCGTGCAACGACAGGGAACTTGGACCCTGGGCTGGGGGTCAAGCTGTTTAAGGGATTCTTCGATCATTTTGAGGAAGTGGATCGGGAGTTTCAAGACTTTTAAAGCCCAGGATAGACCATTGTGGTTAGATGTTTTTAGATATCTTTTGTTCATTTCGGAGATTTTGCAATTGAGCTTATTGGCTCATAATTAATATTTCCTTTTTTTTTTTTTGCGGAAGAGTTATACTGGTGGAGTAATGCTTTTGGGGATTTTTTGACAGATAACCAAGTGATTTCACTAGAATCAGTCAATTCCGGAATGAACCTTAAAGAGCTGAAATGTTCGAAATTACATATTTTGTGATGTAGTTACGTTTAAATTAATAACACATCTCATCTTAATTTAACTCCCGATTTTCTACCGTAATCTTGCCTTTGCACACTCACACCTGATGTAAGTGCACCATACTATAATAATAAAAACAGTGTAACAATAAAAATGAAAGTAGGTATCTTTTACATAAGAATCACATATAAAAGATACAAATATCATTTTCTGTAATATCTTCATGAACATCTTAGATATGAGCATGAATGAAATATGAAGATTAGAAATACTCAAATAATATAAGGATATAATATTTTTTTCATACATTTTCTCAAATCTGAAAACCATACTAAAATTTTAGTACAAAATTTGAATTTTCATAATGAGATAATGAAAAATTATTTAATTTTAAATGTGCTGATATCATGAGATTTCTTGCTATTGATTTTATCTTCATCTTATTTTTCAAGTTCATATCTAAGATGTTGATGAAGATATTAAAGAAAATGATGTTTGTATCTTTTATATGTGACAAGCATCAAATGCTCGCTTACGCTCGCTTCGCTGCTTGCGCAGCCCCCTCTACCACTTCCACTCTCCACCTCTATCCCTCTCTTACCACCCCTTCCACCCCTTCCACCCCCTACCTCCTCTACCACCACCACCGCCTCTATCACTCCTTCCACCCCTACCACCCCTTCCACCCCCTAACCCCTCTGCCACCACCACCGGCTCTACCGCCCCGCAACCCCTCTCTACCACTTCTATCCCCTATCATCTCTTTCACTTCCTACCTCCTCTGCCATCATCACCGCCTCTACTGCCCTGTAATCCCCCTCTACCACTTTCATCCTCTATCTCTACCCCCTTATCACCTCTTTCATCCCTATCCTCTCTATCATCATCACTGTCTCTACCACCCGGCAATCCTCTCTATCACTTTCACTCTCTATCTCTACTCACTCTTATCACCTCTTCCACCTCTTTCACTCTCTATCCTCTCTACCACCACCATCACCTCTACTTCTTCTACTACTCTCTTTCACTCTGTACCATCTCTATCATCATTATCAGATTAATCAGAGCTGTACAGACTGCAGTCAGCTATTCAATCTCATTCATGAATTCAAAGAGATGCACATGATATCAACATGAGACTTTATTACAGAGTACTTAGCAGTAACTATATACTATAAACACAGAGATCAAAATGTGGTAGAGATAGTAAGAGAGGAGTAGAGATAGTGGTGATGATAGAGAGGCTAGAGAGTGGAAAAGGTGATAGAGAAAGGTGATAGAGGCAGTGGTGGTGATAGAGGTGGTAGGAGTGGGAGGAGTGATAGAGATGGTAAGGGAGGGGTAGAATGGTAAGATGAGGGTAGAGATAGAGAGTGGAAGTGATAGAGGGTGCTGTGGGGCGGTAGAGGCAGTGATGGTGATAGAGAGGTTAGAGGTGGAAGGGGTGGTAGGGTAGGAGTGGTAAAGGGGGGGTCGGAGTCGAAAGGGTGGTAGGGGTGGTAGAGGTGGTAAGAGAGTGAGTGGTAAGATGGGGGTAGAGATATGAAGTGGAAGTGATAGGGGGGGTTGCGGGGCGGTAGAGGCAGTAGTGGTGGTAGAGGGGGTAGAGGTGGTAGGGGTGGTAAGGGGGGTAGGAGTGGAAGGGGTGGAAGGGGTGGTACGGGTGGGTGGTAAGTGATAGGGGGGTAGATAGGGTGGTAGGAGCAATTGGCAGGCGCCACTACATATCCATGGATTTTTTGTAGACTACTGGGGCAAAAGAGCTCAGTCACCACCAGCGCTGCTGGTAGAAGGGCCTATCAACCCCCGGGACCCCCAACATTTTTGATGGGGTGCACGTGAGGTCATGTTACAGCGTTTTTTGCACGGAAAAGTCAGTTTTTCTATAATATATAGAGAGATTCTCATATAAAAGATACTATTTTCATTTTTATTGTTACACTGATCATTATTATTATAGTGTGGCGCACCCACATTAGGTGTGGATGCACAAAGGCACAATTAGTTCTACTGGCATCGGAGTGTCGACCTCGGGAGCTTGGCCCAGATGGCGCTAAGATAAGATAACCTTAAAAGCACATAGACCAACGAGCCACAGCCACTAACAGTAGAAAAATTATCATCAACCACGGGGACCGAGACGAACTGCACAATAGCGTCCCCGCCCAATATACCCGCCGCGCATGCCATATTTACCCTACAGAAGAACCCTATGGAACTAGAAAGTGTGTGAAAAAGTTCAAATACCTACAATCATGGCGGACACTACCTCCGCCACCAAGCCGATCCACACCATTGTCCTCGACGCAGCACCCCTCATCCGCAATGTACCCCCGATCTCGACGCTGCTTGCACAGTCCCACGCCCTCATCACCACCCCCGCTGTCATTTCCGAAATCAGAGACCCCGCTGCGCGCTCTAGAATTGAGACCTTATATCTACCTTTCCTCACACAGCGCACTCCCAAACCGGAGTCTATAAAGTTCGTTGCAGAGTTTTCACGGAAGACTGGCGATAGGGCAGTGCTGAGTAGGCAAGATTTGGAGGTTTTGGCGTTGGCATATGAGGTTGAGTGTGAGAGGAATGGAGGCGACTGGCGGTTGAGAAGGGAGCCCGGACAGAAGGGGATTAATGGGATGCCCCCTGCGAAGGTTGAGGAGGGGGAGAAGAAGAAGGAAGGGGAAGCAGACGATGACGCCGGTGGTGATGAGCCCGCTGTCGAACAACAGCCTAAAGTGGAAGATTCCATCGAGAATGTTACGAACGACTTGGCTGAGTCGATCCTAGCTGAGAAACAAGACCCCCAGGAAAACTGTGCAAGTGCCACGGACGGTCTTGCAGAAACACAACCAGAAGAAGATTCTGCCCAATACCCAACACCAACTCAAATAGACGAATCCGATGACGACGACGACGACGATGAAGAAGGCTGGATCACCCCCTCCAACATCAAAAAACGCCAGGTAAAAGACGCGGCAGCGGCAGCGGCAGCCTCCGTCGAAACAAAAACAATGCAAGTCGCAACCATAACCGGCGACTTCGCCATGCAAAACGTCCTGTTGCGTATGAATCTCAACCTCCTCTCGTCCAACAACATGCAGCGCATCCGCCGGCTAAATTCCTATATCCTCCGCTGCCACGGTTGCTTCGCCACAACCAAGGAAATGGACAAGCAGTTCTGCCCCCGCTGCGGAAAACCGACGCTAACCCGCGTTTCCTGCTCCACAACCTCCGGGGGCGCGTTCAAGCTCCACCTTAAGAAGAATATGCAATGGAATACGCGGGGAGATAGGTATAGTATTCCGAAACCGATAGCGGGGACGTCAAGTGGGAAGTGGAAGGGAGGTGGAGGGCTGGGAGGCTGGGGGACTAACTTGATCTTGACGGAGGATCAGAAGGAGTATGTGAGGGCGGTAGCAGAGGAGGGACGAAGGACGAAAAAGGAGAGGGATCTTATGGATGATGATTTTCTACCTGGGATTGTGACTGGGGAGAGGTTGAAGGGTGGTGGAAGGGTTATGGTGGGGGCGGGTAGGGCGGTTAATTCAAGGAAGAGGAGGTGAAGACATTTTGGGGTTATTTGTTTGATTGCATTTACGGTTTTGAAAAAATGGTGGGATAGAGTGCAGTGTTGTATGGTTTTATCCTTAATGATTTCATCATTTAACGATTTCATTTTTGTTACTAATGCTGGGAAGGAAGCAAAGATAGAGCGATCGCAAAATATTTAAATCTCATATTGACATTTCAGGCACGGGAAACAGCTTATATATGGAACGTACAGTACAATATGGAGTATGCCAGTGCTAGCTGAAGTCGAATAATAGTCCAATCTCAAATCGACTTCCTCGAGTACATCGGAAGTGTGGACTTGTACGGAGCCCACCAAAAGAAGAACCCGTAGATAAGCAACAGCAGATCAGACCAATTACAATATATGTCTCTTTTTTAACCAACCCCTTCCGTCGCCACAAAAGGATAACGCCATTCGCCCTGATTGATATAAATTATCGCTAAAGAACGCTCACATCTTGGATTCTAGGGCGCAAAAGTAGAAGAGATTAGCTTTCATTCCAGCAATCAAATAGAAAACAGATGAGTAGCTGGTGTCTTTTCATCCACATACCAGGTTGTTGCGTCAAGAGTAGTCCATATCGTTTCTTCAATGTAACTCGGTGTCTGAAAGATGTCAGTTTCGGTTCCTCACAAGCATATTTTTCTCATCTCAAAACTAACCTGGAGTACTTGTCATCTGGTGAGAATCTAGCGGGATGTGCGGATTTTGTGACCTGGCCATCCAACACTTTTTTCAGTGTGTAGACACGATTGCCTTCGTTGTCGAGGGTGTACATGAGATGCATTCTGTGGAGACTGGTTAATCGCCTGTCCAAGTACTGGGGGTTGCAGTGACGGTATCTCTTACTTGGCTGGCGTGTCTACGTCGATTCCTAAGAATAGTAAATGGAGTTCCAAGCGATCTTATATGTGCCGAGCTGGCCAGGAATGAAGATGAATAGCAGGCAGGCTGTTTGGTGGAGTGGTTTTGCCAGAGCGTAAAAATGAATTTTGGTGCTGCAGTTGCGCGGACTGAAATGGGAAGGTTTTGCCGACCAGCGCTAAACAATCGAGCTTCGGCAATAATTCTGCCGCCCACTCAGGAAAATTTCAACCTCACCTCACCTCCATCATTCAGGAAATATTCTGCTCAACACAACTTGTTCTTCCGTCTCTATACCTATGCTCGGGAATTGGCATATTAAAGGTTTTCACCAAAGCTACTAACACCAAGAAGATTATTAAGCAATAGAATACTATTTGTTTAAGAGAAAGGCTGCGGCTCTTTTGTCAGATACTGACTGAGCTCTCATTTCTGGCGGTGATCCATTGACAGGAGACCTGGTAAGTAATACATTCTCCTTACTGATGTAATTGAACTTGGACGTGACTTGTTGTCTGGATTATCCTGTAATTCCCCTTCTGTTTCCTGTGATGACACTCATAGTAGCCTAGTCAGTGGCACTGATTTCTAGCTGCTGTCAATGCTGGCTCTTTTATGACTACAACGGTATCTGAGGAACCCTACCTATTCTCTTTAATTTTCATTATTCAATTGTTTCTATTCAACGTATGCTGGAGACTTTGGTTTAATTCTAACTTGTTATTTCTAGTTACCCCATTCGCGAGTGGTCACTTTCTGAGCTATGCTCTGTTGATAATGGCTTCGTCTACCACTTCGGCCGTTTCGACTGTTTCAAATGGCCGTCTAAACTCTAGTAATAATAGCAACTTGGATCCCCAAAAAGATGCAGCTAAATACCCCCCTGCTCGGCCACGGCGGCCCAATTATAAACATATCCATCGTTTCCCTCTTCCTCTCCATGTCTACCCGTTACCACCTTTAATCCCCCACAATCCCCTCTCTCTAATTAGCATAGCTCTATCGTATCTCACATACTTGATCTCTCCTCCTCACCAGCACATCTACACCGCGTACTTTGATCCATCAACGTCTTCAATCCATGTCACTGACGCGAGAGCGATACGTACGCTGTGGGAGATGGGATTCTTCGGGAAAGGTAGCCTGAGTAGGAGTGAGCCAAGTTGGTTAGACCGAGAGAAAAATAGAAGAGGATTGACCGGCGATGCTACAAGTGAGGAGGTTACAGGGAAGAGAAGATTAGAACGCCGGGAACGCAAACTTGAGCGAGCCAGGAAGGAAAAAGAGGCTATTGCGGAACAGCTGAAAGCGGAAGCACAATTGCGGGATGCTCGTGGTGACTTTCAATCTAGTGAACTTGATAAAACGTTTACTGCCCTAGAAAGCCCCGTTCATGACGCAGCTGTTGCTCAACTGGACGACAAGCCCCGAGACACTCACGGCCAAGAGTCCACAGTTACAGCAAATAATTCCTCCATCTCCAAGCAAGATATGACCAATGGGCATGTTGGAAGTGTACGTTCGAATGGCGGTAAGACTGTACGCTTCTCACCGGTGGTCGAACAAAAGTGCTATGATGCTCAAGCTACTATACCATGGTTACCTGAACCTTCAATCCCGTCTACAGACAAAAATGAGCACACAGTAGTACTCAAAAATGAAGAACATCTGCAATTATCGAACGAAGAAGCTCTCTTTCTCGTCTATGGTCTAGGTGTTCTACAAGTGTATAACAGTGACCGCACATCGATCCTCTCTGCATCTTCCCTTCTAACTGGCTTCCGCCAACATTCCTACTTCCCGCCACGAGAGTCATCTGCTCCTGCCCAACCAGATGATCCATTTATGTTATCTTATGTCGTATACCATCATTTCCGCTCCCTTGGCTGGGTTATCCGCTCCGGTGTAAAATTCGGTGTCGATTACCTCCTCTACAACCGCGGGCCGGTATTCTCCCATGCCGAGTTCGCAGTTTGTTTGCTCCCCGCCTACTCCGATCCTTACTGGACAGCGACTGAAGAAAGACGACAAAAGACTGCGAAGAAAGAGGGCCGAACTTGGTGGTGGCTGCACTGTGTGAACAGAGTCCAAGCCCAGGTCAAGAAGAGTTTGGTCCTATGTTATGTAGAAGTGCCACCTCCTCACACCCAGCCTCCACCTACCGATGCCACTGGGGAGGGTGGTGAATTGGATATTGGTACGCTGCTGAGAACGTACAAGGTCCGTGAAATGACCATTAAACGATGGGTGCCAAATCGAAGTCGCGATTGAAGACGACTTTATGGTTTCTCATTTCTCATTGATATGTATGTGAAGGATATGGGTTAATTTTGACCTAGGCGTTTTGAAACTTTGCTGCAATGTTAGCATGCTAATTTGAAAGCTTTGCATGATGTCGGTCCAAGCTAACGCGTATGGATATATACCTGTATAAAACAACTAAAATATAACGAGTGAATGAACCTGACATGTTAGCAATCTTTGCAATATGGAGAAGGTCGGGCTATTTTTTAAAAGTATCCTTCCACGGCCGTTGTAGCTCAACTATATCGTCGACCGGAGGCGAGATATACGCGTTGAAGTCTATTTTGGCAAAGTAGATGCCAATTGAGACAAGACGCGCAATCCAACTTGAAGAATTTGTGGGTGTCGCTGATAGCCACAATTAGGGCCTGTTCGGTGCGTCCGTGTGTACTCGTTCTTTTTGTATGGATCTCCACTTTTTTTAAAAAGTACAGCCCCAATATCATGACTGTTCGGTGGGCAGAGTGTCTGTACTAATAGTACAGCTGCTTTTTACAAAGTACAGATGAAAATGACCAGATGTTCGGTGGATTGAGCGGCTGTACTTGCATCTCTTGTCAAGATCTTATGAATAAGCAGTATTTAACTTCAACGGTGTGTGATAGTGTAGAATAGCACTTTTAGAGGCAATATAGTGTAGAATAGTGTAGAATAGTGTTCATAGTGGAGATAGTTAACTAATATTGGTTAGAAGAAAGCTCATAAAAACGCGTTCTTTTTGAACGGACTCTGGACTCCGTTCAAAAAGAACGCGTTTTTATGAGCTTCCTTTCTCCATCCCAGAGCAGTGGAATAGTGTGGTGGCACAACGCCGGCTTGCTACTAATAATTGGTAAATACACTATTTTTAATGAGATCCACTATTGCGTTCAAAAAGTACGGACGCACCGAACAGGCCCTTAGGCATCATTGAAATACACGCACGTGACCGCGTGCATCCACAGTCGCGTTCGATGTCGCGAACTAGTTACCATTTTGGGTATCCAGGATCAGTAATAAGTTACAATTTAATTACGACCACGCGGGTTGTTGAGCCGCCTTGACCCGGGTGGCAGCGCTGGTCTGCGGACTCTTCTCTGCCCCCTTTTGAGTGCCTTAACTATGGGGAGTCAAGATGATAGCCTCGATTTGGGCTATCTGAAGCAGGCAGCCCTTGGCTTAACTGATGTTCGTGGCTGTATTTTATATATACCCTCTTTTTCCTTTTTGTGGCCCGACGAATATCCTGCCTGGTCTAGGTGTTACAATCGCGCTAATTGATGCTGATCGTTTGACAGGAACAGTCCACGCTGGACGTGTCTAGAACTTTACAATTACGAGGTGAGAATAACATTGGAACGATTGCGGAGAGGTGGCAGTGCGAGCCCCAGGACCACGAGATTCGGATCTCTCTGGAGACTGTGGTGGACGTTCAAAACATCCATTCTAATTGATCGTACCATACAACAGGCTTCCACCGTGTTCTTCCTACGCAGGGTCATGCCTTTTCATCCTTGAATATCGCTACAAGGCAGCCATCGCAGCCCGATGTTGAGCAGAGTTCTGTTCCGGAGTCACCAACCAAGATGGCGACGGTAAGCGGCAGTCTACCCGGCGATACGCAGCCAATTTCTCAATCGGTCTTCGAGAGTTTTATGAGCAAGGCAAGATCAAACAGGGGACATTCAAAACACCAGGAGGGAGAAGAAGAAGATGATAATTCGACGGCAAGGGACGCGACTCTACATGAGGGTGATACAGGCCATCTAGATTTACTAGCTGCGTTTGGGGAAACTCCTGGTGCAGATCGTGAGTTCGTCGACGAGGATGGAGGGCCGGAGCACCTTGATATAGTGGGTGGGGTCTCATCCCCAACCCAATACCAGCATTTCCCCGAATCTCAACGCTTCATCAGTAGAACTCCGGCGACACAGAATCGTCGAAGCTCGTATCCTGAGATCTCAACTACGCCAATACTCTCACGGTACCCCTTCAGCAGCGAACACAACGGTAGCACCGTAATGGCTTTGTCACAGGTGTTCAATGCGACCCAGAATCCCTCCTCGCCTTTTACTAATGGACCTCCACTTTCGTCGGATATGCCATCGCCAAATCTCCCTATTGAGCCCCGGTTGACCGGCACGACCACAGTGTTCTCGCCTCTACTTCCTTCCTCAGTTCCTCCTTCCAAGTGTCTAGAACCTCAGGCAAATTATGTTTCGATGAAGGAGTCGCAGGCTGTACGGGAGATGCTGGCGCGGTTACGTTCGACGGGGGAAAACGGTTCCAGTGATGACGATTTTGAGAAGGATGACAGCTACGTTCGGAGACATGTACGAGAAAAATATACGGAGGAGGAGGTGAGAAGGCAATTTGCCACTGTAACCGCACCCACTAGATCTAGCTCGAAAGGTCATGGAAAGACGGTTACAGCAGATCAATCCTCACCAGCTCCAGCAGACTCTCGGAGCAGTCATCCCCACCGCGCCGCTCTTTCGACGGTTGAAAAAAATAATGCTGGAAATAGTGAAGAGGAAACCGAGCAGGAGGATGAACTTGAAGTCTCACATAGCCGACGGCTTCTACATTCCCAGCTTCCAGGAGAAGATGATAAAGAGAATATCGACAGCGGGCCAGTTCATGTTGCTGACACTACCGCCTCTGCTCACGACGCCCTCTCTCAGGCCCTTGAATCAGACTCTCCAGCAGGCCATCGAAACTTAACCAGGAAAGTTTCAGGGCCATCTTACGGCAGCCAGGAAGTTGCGAGTCATCCCCAAGGCAGCCTAGATGAAAGCGAGAACACCACACCTACTGGCTCTCAAATCGTAAATATCGCTAATTCCCAGCCGTTCAGCGACCACGGTCCAAAAAGGCGCAGAGGCAGACCGAGGAGGGGAGTTACACATTTAACACAATCTCCTAGTGAGGAATATATACCTTCGTCACCTATTTCCGGTTCACGTAGCCAGCGAGGCTTTCCGCCAAATTCACATGTTTTAAATCATGGTTCAAAGAGGCCTAGAGGCAGACCTCGATCTCGAAAACCAGATATCCACTTGGCTCAATCACCCGGAGAAGAATGTGTCCCGTCCTCGCCTACATTTGACCCGCATGAACAGAGTAGATTTCCTGAACAAACCTCTCAAACCTCTCGGATGGGCCACCCTACATGGAACACTGCTTCTCGAACCCAACATAACCCTGAAAATGCAAGTCCCCTGGAAACGCCTCACAAAACTACACATCAACGCGGTCAGCCTGCAGATCAGGGTGCTCCAGATATGGCGTCATCGAATGATCAGAATGAATATCCTGAAGCTGAATCTAAAATTACATATCCTAATCCTTCAGCCGAGGAGATTGCGGGTCCGACGAAAGCCTCCTCCATGCCTTCTCGCGTTCTAGAGACACCAACGCAGAATGAGAAGCAGTCAAAACCATATCATCAGACTATACCAGAATCTTCTTCATTGGGTCATTTCTCTAAATCTATTACACGATTTAACAACAAGTCTCCTACATCTCCTACTCACGATGACGACGAGCTTCCTGTTGTCCCCCAGTTTTCACGCTCTCAAGTTGGACGTCTTGGAGTTCCCAGGTTGCTCCCCAGGGGTGGCGCACACCACACCGTCTCGGCTGTACTTTCTAGCCCTAGTGGCCGTCAGCGTCGGAGCATGACTGAAATTGCAGCGGAACAGTCGCCCTGCCACTCGCTGCCTGATTTTTTATCAGACTTTGGACTTATCACTGCAGAAGACAAAGAATTTGCGTTCATAACCCGAGAAGTAGCACCTTCTGCTAACAAAAGGAGACGAGGAAATGATAGAAGAGTCATCGCCTCATCGAATCCATTTGATCGGGACCAAACGCCTACCCCTAAAGAGACTCCCAGAGTGCTTCAGTCGGCAGCAAACGTGAGCGAGTCCATGAATAATGTTTCGGAGTCAGCCACCCCAATTCCAGTACCACATGCTCAAACGAATGTTATTCTTATTCAACAAAATCCGAAAACGAATGGCAAAAGGACTGGAAGTGTCTGGGAGGTGGAATGTTCACCGGTTCAGCCAAAGACTAGAAGAGGGCGCAAACGTCGCCTCAGTCAACCGTTAGAACGGGCTATTTCTAAAGCACGAACTTCTCAGCAGCTTATAAATAGTATTGCTTGGCCAATTGAAGAGCGCAAGTCAAAGATCCCGTCACCAAGTCCAACACAATTGATTGAGCGGGCCGATAGCCCAGACCCAATTCAAGGCGAGGAGACTCATACGTACTCAACATTAGGAAGTGTTTCACCATCATTGAATAGCCCTGCATTTGCAAATAAAGTATTTGCCTTTTTCAACGGCCGACCGCAGGGATATTTCCCAGCAACCTGCGTTGGGATTTCACAAACTGCGGGCCAAATTAGATACCTCGTAAGATTCGAGGACTCAATCGAACCTGATGAGGTAAATGCGGATGCAGTCAAGAGGTTGGAATTGAGAAAAAACGACGTTGTCAAGGTGGACTTGCTTCAAGTTCCTAAGATTCCGCACACGGTTGTGGGGTTTCGAAAGTCATTTGAGACCACTGCCTTCCGTGGTGGCGAGCGGACACTCTCTTCGACGATAACTGATGTCCATGGGCACCACTCCGTCATCCTTAGGCCCAGGGGCCCAAATGGGACCTTCCGCAATGGATCTGATATCACTGTTCCAATCTCTAATGTTTACCTTGATAGGATTCTGTGGACTCGATTGGGAAATAGGCCGTATTCGTACTTGCCCCAGCTTCTCCACGCCCCTAGGTCTGGGCTACAAACGCCCTTGGACCACCGTCACAGTTCTGTATATTCCGTTTCGCGAACCGCACATCGCTTCCCATCAGTCTCTGGCTTATTTTTCGGAATGGCTTTCGCTGTTTCATACAAAGATAACGAGGAGAAACGGCTGTGGATTGAAGAGCTCATTACTCAGAACGGTGGGCGGATCCTGAAGGATGGATTCACTGAGCTCTTTAACCAACCATTGTCCAACCTTCCTTCTGCATCTTTCGAAAACAATTCCGCTGTGACAACTTCAGCAGACGACAACGACAAATTGTTATCTTTGCACCCTACAGCTGAAACTACCGGTTTCGTTTGCCTCCTAACAGACGAACATACCCGCCGCGTGAAATACATGCAAGCCCTCGCCCTCAACATTCCTTGTTTGGCCGGTCGCTGGATCCATGATTGCGTCTCCAAAGATCAAATCGTGGACTGGGAACCCTACCTCCTCCCAGCGGGCGAATCTACTTTCCTCAACGGTGCAATCCGATCCCGGGCGATCGCCCCAAACCCAGCTCTAACAGCACGCCTGCCGGACACTATAGCAGCCCGCCCCAAGCTCCTGGCTGGCCAATCCGTGCTCCTCGTCATGGATCGCGGCAAAATCGCAGAACAGCGCAAGCCTTACAGCTTCCTCACTTGTGCCCTTGGTCCCAGCAGAATCGCTCGTGTACCGGACATGGATGCCGCAATTAAGATACTGGCACCACCTGAGCGGGAATCACCAGGGTCAAGCGCCTATTCGGATGTCGGCTGGGATTGGATTTATGTTGGTGATGAGAAAGCGGCTGTGGCTGCTCGTGCACAACTTATCCAGGCGTCGCAAGCTGGCCTCACCAAGGGGACTTCTAGGGCCCGCTCACGGGGCCGGCCACCCAAGAAGCGACAAGGTCGTGGTCGACCTGCGAAGGGGGCGCCGCGGATTGCCGCTGCTTCCGCAGATCTGGCCTCCGGCATAATCGGCGGTAGTGATGTGACTGTTAATGGAAGAACTGTGAGGATTTTAGATAATGAATTTATTTGCCAGAGTCTAATTTTAGGGAAGTTGTTTGAACCATGATCAGGTCATGAAGATGACGAATATGATGACCAAAAAGGAATTACGCAACCAATCATAGCTCATTCGCAAAGGTATAGCTGCTAGTTAATTCTCGTTTTATTATCCCTTGATTTTCTGTTACGAAATGTTTCTCACTGGATTTGTTGCGTATATTCGGATCTTTCTATTTATTCTCTGTTACCACCCGCGAAGGAAGGACGCTACGTAAAGTACGGATACATTGTAACGCCCCATTGGCCCCGTTCAGCCAGTTGGTTTGATGTCCAGTTCTTATGTTAACAATCTACCATTTTTGTCTCCCCATCCTTTATTAGCTCAGTTTTATATGGGTTCGCCCACTACCCTTTGACGTGGTCTTATTTACCATTTTCAGCATTTCTCCCACCCCCGCATCACCACTTCAGCGTGTCACAATACCTTATAGCACAATACCCCAGTTCAGCTTCTTTTCACCTAGAGAGGTTTCCGGGTTGGCTTGGGCAGATTACTTTTTACTTTTTCTTCTTTCTCTTCTTCCCTTAATGACCGGTGCCGCTGTATGCATGTGTGAATAGCCATTTCGCATTTTCATTGAGTCGACATGTGCTCAGGCATTCGGAAGCTACGAAGGATAATGTTCGGAGTACATGTTCATGAATAAGATTAAAAAGTATAACGAAAGAAAATATATTCAAGAAAGAAAATATATTCCAGCCAAAGTCCTCTCGTTCTAATATACAATAAAAAAATAAAATAAAATGCAACTCCGTCTACCAACAGAAGAATAAAGCTGTCACGAATCCGTTTTTCTTATTCAAACATGACCCCTCTACAGCTATGCTTTATTCTTCTTCCCCTTCCTCTTCGACTTAGCATCCTTCAACTGCGCCGCAATCTTCCTCCTTTCCATCCTCCTCCTCCACGCGGCAAAACGATCCTTCTTATTCCACTCAGGCACCTTAACCCCCGCACGCTCCGCCACACGACCAATCTGCCAGTTGGCAACACGGTACATATAGCCCGGTCTAAGCGTAGGCACAATTTCCGCCTCCTTGGCCGCCTTATTAGCCTTCTCCTGCTCAATATCCCTGGGGACGGCCACCATCCCAAGCCGTCTCTTGGTAATGGCGTTCCGGGGTAAGGGGAACTTGTCGGATTTATCAAAGGCGACGCCGATGTATTTGCGGTCTGGGTGGCGCGCTGGATCAGTGTAGTATTTGACATAGCCCGTGGCGAGCGAGTAGATGGTGTGGTCGCGGCCCATGCCACAGTTTTCGCCAGGAAACCATTTGGAGCCGCGTTGGCGGAAGATGATGTTTCCAGGAATCACATATTGGTCCCCGGACTTTTTTGCGCCGAGACGCCTGCCTGCGCCATTTTTCGTGCCGTTGTTGGCACGGCCTTGGGTGGCGTGGGAGGCATAGCGGACCTGAAGCTGGGTTTGGTGGATGGTGGTGCGGGATGGAAATTGGGGTGGTCGCTGTTGTTGAAGGAGGAGAATAGAGGAGCGAGAGGTGGAGGGAGGAGAGAGCGCCGTACCACTGAGACTGCGGGCCGTTCTCCGTGAGAGATGTGATAGAGATCGTGTGGATTGTTGGTTGCAGAGGAGAGATGTGGATGGGAGGAAGAGGGAGTCGAGAACCCGCAATTGGGTGCGGAACTGAGGTTGGATCATGGCAGCAAAAGGGGATCGAGACTAGGTAGATATATACTCCTCAGTCTCGATCTTGGGGCGATGTGGGCTGTTGCAATTGGTGCTGGTAATGATATTCTTAAGGCGTCTTCACATTTTCTTTGACGCCGAATTTGGTCCGAGTCATGTGACGAATATCACGTGATTATATGAGGACGAACAGGAGCAATTTGAAGACACCTGTCAGTCTATACAAACTACGGAGGAAAAAGCGCCAAAATGATCCACATAATCACCGGCACCCTCTTGGGTTTGCTATTTCTTGCGACGGGCGCCCGAGCTCAATTCCAATTCTTCGAGCAAATGTTTGGTGGCGGACAACAGCAACAGGAGTCCCAAGAGCACAATGTCCCCAGTGACAGTTCCTGGTACCAACGAACCTATGACAACGGTATGTCGCATTTGATATTGTATATATTCATTATTTTTCATTATATTTTTTTCATGCTGAATGCTAACGGCGGACTCCCCCCAGCACGATGTTCGGACTATCTCTGCCCCGGAACTCTAGCCTGCGTCTCTGTTCCACACCATTGTCCTTGTCAACACCCAGGTGTTGAAGATAAATTCGAACTAGGTGACGGAAGCGCAATTTGTGTGTCGAAGGGTGGGTTCAAGCCTGGTGAAGCTGCAAGAAAGGTCGAATTGGCCAGGAAAGGATTGCTGTGAATTCAATCGTCGGTTAGCTCGAACACGATTTGATATATACCCCCGTTATGAGACATGCTACACATTTAGCTCCCTGTCTTCGGCGCTATATATATCTATCCACGGTTGCATAGGACGTAGCGAGAATTTTTTATTCCGATCAGAGATTTTGTGGTCATTATTGTATTTGCATATCTTCCCCTCGCGGAGCCAGCAAGTTGGGCGCATTACTGAAATCTGGCGGAATAATAGCTGACAGGGCTACATAGGCAATGACAACTTATGAGTTATTTTTACATGGATTACGAATATATCTAGAGCTGTTATTTGCTTTTCACTAGAGTGCTGCACTTGAGATGTATTTAATGTTTCAATATCAAAAAAAAAAAAAAAAAAAAAAAAAAAAAAAAAAAAAAAATAAGTATTTAGCTGTTCCCTCGCGCTGCCAAGATATAATAGGTATTGTGGTGAACATATTACTTGTAAAAACAGAATTTTCCCAGCTCTCTCTGAAAATTAGTAGTAAAATATTATTAAAAAATCAAAATATCTGCATTTCTCTAGAATTATTCAATATCATTCAATACATATCTTTTTTAGTTTCATTTGATCTGATCTTATACATTTCTTGATGTGAATCTCACTGAGACTAATCATTAAAAAAACATGCAAAGTGACTATATATCAGATTTTAAAATGAGACTATGACTTGAAAAAAATGAGAAAGTGATCTCATTTAATCTCATTTAGTTTCATTCTTAATATAAAGTTATTATTTTTAGATATTTTGAGGTTTTTTTTAGACTATTTTTAATTTTTTAAAAAGTAATGCTTTTTGATAACACTTAAATGAGGTTTAAAGTCATTTAAAGCAATAAAAATAATTTAAATTAAGAAGTAGAAATTATAGTCTTATTTAAAAAATATGATAAGAGTAGATAGTAAGTCTCACTGAGACAGTATGAAACTACTATTTAATGTTAAAACAGTGTAATGAGATAAGTTGAATTGATAATAAGATTATCAAATATTGTAATTCTGGTCTCAGATACAGTTACACAGTCAGTCTAATATCAACTCTGTGAGTTCATTATTAACAAGATTATACATCTTCTTAAGAATAATTATATATCTATTAACTTACTAAGATTATATAAAGTATTGATTATTATCTGTATATATTGAATTCAATGAAATCTTTACTGTTTTGAAACTGTCAGAGAACTCTGTTTAATATATAATATAAAGTCAAAGATTATATTAGATATTTCTTCAATTCTGAAGAGATTTAATAAAGATTTTAAAGCTTTTTTATATTATATAGTTAAGAACTTCATAAGAGAAAAAGATATAAAAGAATATTTCAGATCTACTTATATAGAATAGTATTATAATAATTAGAAAGATTCAGATTATAATTTATTATAATATAAATTTAGAATTGAAAGTAGTATAAAATCTGTTCTTATCACTATAAATAGTGAATAAAGATAATTTGAATTTCTGTAATTTTATTTATTATAGTGAACTTTTTAATTCATTTCTTATAATTTAAAATATACTCTTATTAATATTTATATAAAGTAACTATTTTCTTATTAATCAATTAAAATATTTATTAAATTAAGATATTAAACTACTTTGAATTGAAGATGAAATAGTAAATTTAATACAAGATTTAACAGTGAATTCAATGAAAGATTTTAATAGTATATTTATAACAGACTGTGTCTGATCAATTATATAGACTATTCTGTTACACTTCACAGATTTCAACTGCTTCATTCTTGAACACATATACTTCAATTCTCAGTCATGACCCGGTGGCGTAGTGGTTAACTACGCTACTATGAAGCCTCAATTAGCGGCCTTCCCCCCCGGGGGAATGAATGCTAAGAGAGAGCAGGTTCAAACTCTGTGAGAATTATCTTAATCACAGCTTTCACTGTTAAGTTATAAAACAGTATCAGAGACTCTCAGATACACTATAGTAAATTATTATCAAGTTTAAGATGTTCATCTCAGAGATTCTTAAGTATTAATTCTCACTGATCTTAGAATTAATAGTCTCTCAGATAGACTAGCCGCCAGGACCATGAATTTCACATTTGATTTCATTTGATCTGATCTCATACATTTCTTGACATGAGTCTCACCAGGACCAAGCCTCAAAAAAATCTGAAAATGAACCATTTCTGAGAGAAATGATGTGAAAAATGACCAGATTTAATTCAAGAACAGTGAAATGAGAGTAATTTTTCAGAATAAACTGTGAAAGATAATTATTCTTTCAAAATCAGAATAAGACTGAGACTGAAGATTAAAATCAGTCTCATTCAGTTCATTCAGTGATTACTTATATAATCAGAATTTAATAACAATTATTGATAATACTTATAAAATAACTAAATACATTCTTGTGTAAGTTTATTCTTCACTTTCTTATAAAAACTACACTTCTCTGATATACTGTGATCAGAGATATTAAACTGTCTGATAATTTCATATTTTATAATTATGAGTTTCTTAATTATTTCTTCTTATAATTGTTCTTAGTAATAGTGATAAATATCTTAACTTGAGTTGAACTTTCACTTCATTCTCATCTCTGTCAATGAAATTATCAGAATATTATATATTATCAGTATAATAGTTGAATATATACTCTCAACAATTTTTCATAACTCTAGAATTAATTTAATGTGTAAATTTATCAGATTATCTTGAAGATAGCAGTTAAATTCAGTTTTACAAGTATGTAGTTTTACCTGATTTTCAGTTATAATCAATATATATAAGTTCTGTTTCAAAGTTAGTATTATAGTTCTATGTGATATAAAGTATTATTAAAGATTGTTACTTACTAGAGAATTGTATTTCACTGTCTTCATATCTTGAACATCTGCTCATTCAAATCTCTGATAGTTAGCATTGTAGTAGTCTTGAGCTAATTTAATATATAAGTCTTATTTCTTCTCTGTTCAATCTTGAGAAGTGTAGATATTAACTTAATAAAAGAGATCTAGTAGAGCTGCTATAGTATAGTACTCTGTAAAAGATTGTTTCATTTTACTGTAGTAATATATCAGTTTATTTCTTATAGTAGTAATAGCCTACACTATAGTATTATCTCAGACTGAATTTCTTTTTGAGTGATTCAACTGCTTCTTAAGATGAGTAAATAAACTA
This sequence comes from Blastomyces dermatitidis ER-3, assembly GCF_000003525.1. NCBI lineage: Eukaryota > Fungi > Ascomycota > Eurotiomycetes > Onygenales > Ajellomycetaceae > Blastomyces > Blastomyces dermatitidis. The sequence continues at coordinate 4,079,303 of NW_025544777.1, read as the reverse complement.
TTATATACTCATCAGACTGACTACAGCATTAGTGTATAAGTGATTGAGACTGTCTTTATTATCTTATAAAACTGAAACAGTAAATCAATCACATATTTCAACTAAGTTCACTTTATATTAGAAAGTTTCAATATCTGAATCTTTTTCTAATCAGAGTGTTACACTCAATGATCAATTATCTGATACAATCAAAGAGTTTAAATAGTTATCTTATATATTGAACTTCACTGTATTCTAACATTCTGTATCATATTCAGTGATGTGACTGATTTATTTATTTATTAAATATCATGAAATTGTTATTATTATTTAGAAGAGATATAAATCACATTAGCAATGTTTTGAATCTATGATATTTAAATTATTAGTCAATCTATTCAAAACTAACAGTAGTGTTATTAAAAAGCATTATTAAAAAGTAATATTAAAATGTGATTCGGAAGAACATATGATCATCAGATAATAACGCGGCCGCTTTCAAACTAGCTTACGAGTGTAAAGAAGGTCATAGCGGCCACTAATTAATTTAGCATATGATATTACAATATATAAGAAGCCGGTGTACATCTGTAATCATACACTGACTTAACCAATCTTTGAATCACATCTGGTAGCATGTCTAAAAACCAGTGAGAAGTGCAGGCTTCTCCAGAGCATGATAATTCTGTCTATGAAGTGATTCATAGTTATCATGTCAGTGTAGTTCTAGAACATCTCAAAAGATAGTATACAAAGAACAGTGAGCAGAAGAGTATCTGATTAATACTACTTTGCTTATTAAGGAAAAACTTCACACTCAGATGAATGCTACATATGAGATGTAAATAAATGAGATGTGAGAAAGAAAATGAAACCAGTGAATAAGATTCAAAGAAGTCTGCTCTCTACTCAAAAGAAGAATAAAAAGAGAGAAGTGATTATCACTGAAGTTATACAATAATAACAGAAATTATATAACAATATAGTGATATAATAATATAGTAATATAATAATACAGTAATATAATGATAGATATTATATAATTAACAAGAAATCACTGAAATAGATATCTCTTCTAGTTAATATGAATAATACTCTTCTCTGCTATCTAAGCTGAAAGATATGCAGAATCTCTCAGAGAATTTACTTAAAGTAGTAAGAAAAGCAGCTGAGATCACTGAATCAGAATCAAAGCTCTGTACATGTACAAGAATTCTAAACAAGATCAAGGTCTTGTGTATACAGTGACAGATCAAGACAGAAGTCAAATAATAATTGACATTCACTGCAGATCAAGCATTCACTATGAAGAGCTTTATCAATACAATTATCATCATCAATAAAAATAGAGAAAACCAGATCTTAGATCTACAGCAGAAGATTGAATGTTTACACAGATAAGTAACTACACTGAATCTGAAGATCTTATCACAATTATTCACAATCTCTTCAGAAGTATACATATTATCAGAGACTGCTGTGCAGAATGAGAATCTGAGTATAAAATATATTAAATCAGAAGATCTGCTGAAGTTATCAAGCTTTAATAATAACTGAAAAAATGATGCTGTAATCAGCTGACTAAGTCAGATACAATTATATTATTAGATTAAATATGAACTTATAGACAGACAGTTAACAGAATTTCAACAAGTCTTAAGATCTGTCATATTTCTATATGAAAAAGTAAAGTCATTATAAATGACTGATAAAAAGATGAATCTCACAGACTTAGAGTGATATTCATTCTCATGAATATGAAATGAGTTTTTCAAATGAATCTTATATAACTTTGAGAAAGTAAATGTGTAAGATAAGTATTACAAATGCTTCACTGAGTGTAGATAAGTGAGTAATCTTATATTATACTTCATACACTTCAGCTTACACTATCTCACATTGAATGAAGAGCTTTTAACATCTTTCTATTTACAGATCTTCATTCATAGTCTTACATCTGAGTTGAGAGTGAAATGAAAATGCTTAATCTCACAGCTAAATATAGTGAAGAAAGCATATAATATTCTCATTATATAGAAATAAGTGAGTCAATTATAATAGAAAATACTGTAATTAAGTATATCTCAGTGAAGAATAAGTAATCAGACTTTTATAATATAAGTCACATATCTGAATACAATGAATCTAGATTTGAATGTTATTATTAAAGTACTGAATTCTCTGAAAAAGAGATTCTCTGAGTGAAAATCTTGATATTATAAGCATCAAGCTTGCTTTAACTGTGAATGCTAAAATCATGATGTAAAAGATTGCACTCAGCATATACAGTTAAGAGAAGTAAGAAAGTCAAAAAACTAGCAGAATCAGTGAGTTCAGAAACACTTACTAATATTCTATGAAAAGTCTTCAAAGTGAAAGAGATGCCTGTATTAGATGACTCTCTGAATTCTGTAAATATTAAGAGAAAGCAGGCTTCTGACTGAGATATAAGCAAGAATGAAGTGAATACTCATCTCAATGCCTTGAGATCTGAAATGTTAATGTATAAGAGATACTTAAGTAAGAATTGAGAGATAGCTGTAAAAGTGTTAGTGAATATAGAAGCTTCTACATAATATATTGATAATTATATAATCTGAAGATTGAAAGAGATTTACTGAGTGAAGAATTCTCAATATATAAGATTATCTAATAACTGATATTTGATATCACTCACAAGAGTAAGAGTTTCCTTGTACTTTGAAGAATGATCTTACTATATTTAAGTGTGAGAGCTGCAGAACATGAAATACAATCTTATTCTTAAACTTAATTGATTTCAAAGATTCAATTCACAGATTCAATGATGTACATGTCATATATAATTGACTGATAGAAAGAAAACAGTTCATATGATTCTATCAACTAATATGAGAAGAACATTTCATATCTCTGATATAGAAGAGTTAAATCTGCTTACACATTAATAAGTAAAGAGAATGATTTACAAGATCTCATCTAAAAACATTCTGTATGTTATATAAGATCTGAAAGTGAAGAAAATCAAGATAAAAGATATGCAGAAGAACAAGTATATGAAGAAGCTTCTGAAGAAGTATGAGAAGGTCTTCTGAACAGATCTTTCATCAGAATTGTCACTGAAATAAGAATTTGTACATGAGATTGACATAGAGAATGCAAAATCAGTCAATCAGAATATGTATCTTCTGTCACAGACATATCTTGAAGAACAGAAGTATCAGATCACTGATCTTCTAGAATATAATCTCATACAATTCTCATTAAGTGTGTGAGGCTTTCCAGTTCTATTCATGAAAAAGGCAGGTGAAGAGTGACAGATGTGTATTAATTATCAAGCACTTAACAAGCTTACAATCAAGAATGAATATTCACTGCTATAAATTCAATAACAGTTGAATACAGTTGAAAACATCTGATATCTATTAAAGATTGATCTTCTCTCAGAATACTGACAGATTCATGTAGATGAACTGTCAGTCTCATAAACTGTGTTTAATACACAATGAAGAAAGTTTGAATTTCTGATAATATTATTCAGTCTGATAAATGTGCTCACTATCTTTCAAATGATGATGAATACAATTCTTCATAAACAGAATGAAACCTTATATCTTATATATCTTGATAATATTCTAGTCTTTTCAAACTTATATAATGAATATCTGAAGTATCTCAATGAAGTGCTTATAACTCTGACAGAGTATAAGCTCTATATCAAATTAATCAAGTGTGTGTTTGAAATGAAATAGTTAAAGTTCATAGAATATATAGTGAATGATAACTGTATATACCTCATTCAGAGAAATGGAATATCATAGCAAATTAGCTGCAGCTGAGAAATATACACTATATATAACAGTTTCTTAAGTTAATCTCATATTACTGCAGATTCATCAAGAATTTCATATAAATATCTACATCACTCTCAGATCTCTTAAGAGAAACAGATACAAATCTGTGAAAGAAGAAGTTTCATTCAATTATCTGAAATACTGTATATAAAGAGGTTTTTCTCACACTGAGAGAACATATAATAATATTCTCAGTGCTTATTTAATCAGATTATGATAAACTTTTCTACATTAAGACAGATGTATCTGAATGAGCTATCAGAGATACTCTTCTACAGATGAGTAAGAATAGTAAGCTGTATCTGATAGTGTATAATGATAGAAAACTATCAGACACTGAGCTCAATTACTCAGTGTATGAAAAGAAATTGCTAGCAATCAAGCACACACTGACATTGTGAGATAGATATATTGACAACAGGTATATAACAATGATGATTACAGATCACAAAAGTCTTATCTATCTACAATTAATGATAAAATCTTTCAAACACTTAGTATATTGAATCTCAGAGTTCTAAGTATACAATCCTCATATTAAATACTGAAAGAGATCAGATGCTGTGATATCTGATACAATCAGTCACAGACCTGATTTCATGAGTGAGAGTTCTGTAAATCAGATACAAGAGACATTTATATTAAATGCACTGAGAGAATGTAAGAAATCAGAATGAGTGAACATTATAATCTCTCACTTAAAGAATAACAAGATATCAAATGATAAGCATCTTGTGAAAGTAGTAGAAGAGATGCTTTCAAACTTCAAGCTGAGAAAATTAAAAAACAACATTATGCTTTATCATGATCTAGAATATGCAGAAGCTCTCTATCTAGAATCTTTATTTAGATGTGACTTGATGACACACATGTACAAGGAATTCAGCCACTTAGAAAGCTCTGAACTCATGAGTGTACTCAAATCAAGAGTATACTGATCAAGCATGACTGAGGACATTCAGATATACACTTATAAGTGCCTGAATTACCAGGTTGTGAAAGAATCTAAGAAAGGATTAGAATATGAGAAAGTGCAATATTAGATGAAGTGTACAATACAATTATTCAAACAATGAGAGATGAATCTCATAGACATATTATCACAGTTATCAAATGAAAATCAATGAATAATCACTGCTATTGATTATACTACTGACTGATCAGTCATGAAAGCAGTTTCAGAGATAATAGAGAAGATGATAATGAAGTTTCTATATAATGAGATCTATGTTAACTATGAAATGTCACATGAGATTCTAACTGATAATGATGTGAATCTCATAGAAGAAGTAGTGAGGCATTTCATAAGTCAGTTACAGATAAGATATTATAGAACAACACTATATCATTCATGAATAAATAGAAAGATAAAACACTTGAATGAAATCTTGAGTAATATGCTGATGAAATATCTAGTGAGCAAGCCTATGAGACTATGAGATAAATATCTTGAGCAGGCGCTACTGATCACATGAATTTGACAGCATGTAGTCTTCAAGTATTCATCATTCTACCTGTTATATGAATTGCATCTGTGCATTCTGAAGAATGCTTTGAAAAAGATGAAAGAGAGAACAGCAGTTGCAGACATAACAGTTACAGACATAGCAGAAACAGCAGTTACAGATGCAGTAGTAGCAGTTGCAGACACAGCAGTCACAGACATAGAATCAAGATTGAAAGAGATCAGTCACATATATGCAAAAGCTAATAAGTTACTTCTGAACTAAGCAATTCAATTGAAAAGAATACAAGACTCACTTGTTAAGAAATTAAGTCTCAAGATAAGAATATGAGTTCTTATACACAATGAGAGTTCTGAGAAGTTTCAATCTAGATGATTTGAGTCATATAAAATACTTAAATCATATTCTCTGAGAATGTATGTATTGAAAGAATCAGAGAGATAAGTCTTACACAACTTAATAAATAATTTATAACTTGTGAAAGTAAAGATGCAAGACCTAAGTGAATTATGATTATTCACAGCACTATTATCAGCATTGAAAAAGAAGAAGCTTATAATTAAAAAGTCTTATAAAGTAAGAGAAATCATAGATACTTACAAATCAGATGATCTCACTTATTCTGCTCTTTTCACAATTATAAGAAAAGAATGAGAAGAAATGAAGAAATCAGGTAAATATCATACTTTAATAAGTGATGAGACTGTAGCTGATCATATGATAACACATCACAGACAGTGAGTGTAACACAGTAAAGAGCAGTCTCAGAGTAGCAGATTGTATATGAGTCAGATTGTAGAAGAAAAAGAAATTCAGAGTTGAATTTAACTGTTTACATCAGTTCAATTACAGAGATCACAGAGAATGAACTATCTGAAACATCTACAGATATATGAGACTAAGTTATCTCAATCTCTGAGAATACTCAGAGATTAGATGAGATTAGTTTCAATGAGCTGTTCACTGTAGTGATCTAAGTAAGTGAAGAGAGACAGTATAATATATGAGACAGAATTACAAAAGATGAAAGCTGCTGAATCTAGTCACTGAATACTATATTATATAGAGATCATGTAAGAGTGATAGCTAGCAGATAAAGAAAAAGTATAAGAAAAGAAATAATGAATTAATCATCAATCATAAGAATCAGCTGTAAAAGACAAATGTTATTATACATATCTCATTTATCTTTATACATTACATATTTAATCTATTTCCAACATCACATCATCTGAAAAATGTCAAAAAATAAAGAAAATCTCAAAACTCAAGATCTGCAAGGAATTTGAGAGCTGTAAGCTGCTCTTGTAACAATATCATATATATCTCTGATTTCTCTATCACTCTGCATATGACATTAATGTCATTTATCACAAGATTGACTGAAATATCAATATAGAAATGTGTATGTGTACACATAGAGAAATTGAAGAAGAGTGTGAAACTCACAGAATCAGAAGTCAAGAGAGAGAAGACAGAGACAGAAGAAATAGAAGAGAGAGACACAGAATCAGATGAATAATGAGAGTTATCTGAGGCTGAACACTTATAATCAGATGTACACACAGCCTTCTTCACAGAGAAGAGAGAGAAAGTGACAGAAGAAGCTTGAGAGCAGAAGAGAGTAGTCTCAGCAGTGTTATTATCTTTAATTAGAATAGTCTCTGATATCAGAGCAACTAAGAATTATTATTAGCATATAAAAATCACAAAATCAGAGATAAGAATAGTTACTGAATAAATACTCACTGATCTTAAAGTTGTATATGTAATTACAACACACATGAGGCTTCTCAGAAAGAGAGAGAGAGACACAGAGAAATGCAGAAAGCAGAACACAGTGTGTGAATAGCTTATTCTCATAATAACATCTCAGATAAGGTATATAAGCCTCATGCCTGCAGATATAAAAGAGTACAACATCTGTGTTCTCATTTCTGAAAACACAGATATCTTTTGCCTGCATTATGAAGTCAGATAACAGATATCAGAGAATAGACTGATATGAATCTATCATTTCAAAGAAATTTATCAGAGCAGATATCTCTGTAATATTGAACTTTATAGTTATAAAAAGCTTCTTGATATCTGTGAATATCATGACTTCATGCACAGTAAAACTCATAACAATTTCCTCTAAAAACAGAAAAATCAGTGTTAGAAAGAAAGATGAAAAAGAAAAAGACTTACAATCTTAACACTGTTAAGAAGAGAGATGATTCTCTAATATAAATGAATAATTGTCTCATCATGAATATTTAAAATAAATATAATAATCAGTGTTTATAATCAAGCTTCAGATAGTCATGTTATACACAGTCTTCATACAATAAATTGTTCTGAAAGTCAGTAAGAAGAGCGGGAGTGTATATACTGAGAAACATAGTTCATTAAGTCTACACAACATCTTCTTGAAATAGAGAGAGTTGATAATGAAAGCAGAGATGATAAAACCAGAGAGAGCAGAAGTAGTAGAAGTGAGAGTCACAGAAACAGAGATAGTAGAAGCGGGAGAATCAGACACAGAAGCAAGTGTAGAAGATTGAAAAGTAGCAGAGAAAGAAACAGAGAGAGAAGTAGCAGAGAAAGAAGCAGCAGAAGAGATAAGAGAGAATGCAGAAGACTCAGTCACATATAATACAAGTAATTTCTTCATTATCATGTTCTTCAGGTTCTCAATCAATGATTCAACATTGAATTCACTATCATCAGTGAATGCAGATCTGTCAATGTGTGAATTATTATTATTATTATTCTTCAATTATAGATGTATGCAGTCAGAGACTATGACATCTACCTGAGAACTTTAGTTCTCAGGGTTTTTTCTATGTCTGTAAAGTTAACTATTGTACATTCATCAATTTCAGATATGCAAAATCAGAAAATTCCAGCCCAGAATACAAAAACTGTTTACAAATTGCAGTGTTTTAACATCTTTTGATACTTTGAAATCATTTGACAATATCATGACAAAAGAAAAGAGAGAAAGAACACAGTCTCAAAGATAGACACATTAAATAGATAGATAGAAAGAAATTGAAAGAAAAAGATACAGAAAAAGATAAAGTAAAGAGAGACTATAACAAAACAAATTATTAAAAGAGAGTGTATAGCTGTTTTAACAGACTATATCTGATTAATTTCCTCCTCTTCATATTCAGATAATTCTGAATTTAGTCATTTTCTTGTAGCTGCTTGAGTTTCTGATAGAAAGTCTATTAAGTATTTAATTCCTGTCTCAGTTGAGAATAAGAATCTTATATTTAATTGATTTAGATCATACTTCTCTTTCAATCTGGCTCTGAGACTATTGTATAATGCACAGTGCATTATAATGTGCTCAGAATTCTCATTTGTATTGCAGAATGAGCATTCTATTGAGTCAAATCTATCATCAAATCTTTGTATATAAGATTTGAAATAGCCATGTCCTAGTTTCAGCTGTATTATAGATGAGAATATTTTCTTTTTACATTTAATTGAACAAGATTTCCACTTGAGTTTTGTTTCAAATCTTAAATAATGTATACTCTTCTTTTGTTTCTGCCAGCTTTCATTTCACGTCAATGTGTGAAGATTCTATATAAATAAAAACAAATATATCAGCATCTGTGTTCATGCAAAATCATGTTAGAAAACACAATCAGAAACCTGCTGAGAAGAAAAATGATTAAGAGTGTATAAGAAGATGAAGAGAGTATGTTATTCATAATAATACATTTTAGCAATTATTAGAAGATAAACAAGTTCTGATCACATTTCACAACACATTACACTTACTGCTAATAAACTGTCTGATATGAGTACTACAATGACACTTGTTATGAGAATAAGAGATCATCATCAGAAACACATATAATGTAATAGATGAACAGATGAAAAGAGTTGAATAGAAGAAGAAATAGAAATCTTGAATAAAATAGTAACATTCAATAATGATAATAATGAAGAAGATAATTGAAGAATGAGAAAAGTTAGTAAATAAGTGATGTAATATAGTGAAAGTTTCTTTGTAAGAGTGTATACAGAATGATGATTGATTATTATTGTTATCTAACTAGTAGCTAGTGAAAGCTAAATATATGTGTGTGAGTCACGTGAGTTAGAGCTTGTGTAGTAGCTTCAACACAGAACACTAGCTGAATCAGAAATAGATTACATAATTGTGAAACACTAGTAATGAGTTAATCCGCATGAAGCTAGAATATACAATATAATCACATGAGCGTGACTGAATCTGATGAGAGAGAATGTAATTCAGAAAAATGTACAACTGTTGAATAATAATGCAGCTGCTTCTGAACTAGCTTATAAGTGTAAAGAGAGTCATAGCAGTCACTAATTAATTTAGCATACAATATTACAATATATAAGAAGCCGGCGTACGCCTGTAATCATACGCTGGCTTAACCAACCTTTGAATCACAAAAAAGTGTTGTTAAAAAACATTATCTTTTATAAAGTAAATGTAAAAGTTACTTGAGTAATTACTTTCATCTTATTCTCATCTCAAGAATCAGCTATTTCATTATTCTTTATCTTGATATTAAGATTCTTTATCAGTGTTTGTATCACAAGTTGAACCATATAAGTAATATAGAAGATATGACCTTGTTTATCATTTCAGAAATGCAAAGTCAATTTTTGTTTCAAGCTCTTCATTATAGTGTAGTTATTTACAGTATTATCAGTTGTAAGTATAAGAAGACTGAGACTAATATCTCAATAGTCATTTTTAATCACAGTTATTAATATCTCTGTTATATAATTCTCAGTATAACTACTGATCAATGATTCAAATTCAATTAATGTCTCTTGATAAGTTCAGTTCTTATCAATATAATAACATATAACTCTTATAAATGTAAGATTATTTGTATCAGTTTATGCATTCACTGTGAGAGACACTCTTTGATGATTCTTCAACTCTGATTCTAGATATTGTATATTGACTTTATAGTATATCTCAAGATTGAACTGAAGACAGAATTGATGTAGAATATAAAGATTTGAATTAAGCATTTAAAGAAGTGTTCAGAATTCAAGGTTTTCAATTAATTAAAGAGAAAGATTCAGAGATATATATATAAAGTAATTATTCATGAAAGTTATCAGATAAGAGTTATGAAATCAGAGTACTGATATATGATTATTTTCACATGATTTTCTTTAAATTAGAAAGTTAGTATTATCAAAAATTATTATCTGATAGAGTAACTTATCAGCTCAGTAGTAATTTTCTGATTATTTTTCTTTTATTGTCTGCATTCTGATGACTTCAGATGTCAGAAAATTTCTTCAGAGCTATAATCAGTTTATAATAAATGTTTCTGAATAAAGTTGCAGTGATTATAGCAGAGAGATGACTCTTCAGTAATCTATAATATAATCTATTGATAATTATTTCATAGTTCATCTTAGTATTTATATTGAGTTTTTCATAAATTTCATGACCTGGAATCAGATGTGAAGAATGAAGTGATTATTTATTATAATTAAAAAAGAGCATTCTGTATTGAATTATAAATAATATAGACTTTGTGATTCACAGTGATTTCTTGAAGAGTTTATAAATCTTCAATAGAAGTAAAAGAAGTGAAAGAAGTGAATTCAGAAGATATGATAATAATTTAAGAAAGATAATAATTTATTTTCAATAACTGATCACTGATGTGTGTAAGAAGAATTAATATAAGAGAAAATAATCTTATTTCTTAACTTAGTTATAATTTTAGTACTAACTCAGATTGAATATTATTAATATATAAAAGTAAATAAATAATCTTAATTAATCTCTGTCATATTTCTTGAAATATATTAATATTATAAAAGAGAGTGTTACTAAATTATATTATCAGATAATATTATTAAAAATATATTAATATTGTAAATATCAATGTTGAAAAAATATTGATACTTATATATTATAGTGATTTGTGAATCATGATAGTTAAATATATATATATATATATATATTATTCCTGACTTGATTATAACTTGTACAATAATTTTTAAAAACTCAAAATTAATTTCAATTATTAATAATTATGAACTTATAACTAATTAATATAAAAAGAAAAAAACTTTTTCTACTTATCATCTTTCTTCTCTTTCTTATTCTTCTTATCATTCTTTATAATTCACTTCTCATTCTTCTTCTTCTTCTTCTTCTTCTCATCTGAGATGATAATTATCTTAAAATCTCTCTTCACTGCCTTCTCAGAAAAGAGTTCTCACTGCTTCCTCTCAGTCAGATCAACCTGTGTCTCAAAATCCTGCATTTTCTGATCTACTGTCTCAGATTTCATCTCAGTGATAAGGAGATTGATATACTCAGAGAGCAGAGCTGTCTTCTCAATATTCTGAATTATGAAGCACATTTGAGACCTGAATAAGATCTTAATTCTCTTCTTCTCTGTCAGCTCCTGCTAATCAATTAGAAAATAGAAGTATTATTAAAAATTATTATCTCTTAATAAATAAAAAACTTATCAGTTTTAACTTCTTTATCTTTCACTTTAATACTTTCTTAATCTTCTTCTACTGCTACTTATTTACAGTAATACTCTTCTTCTCTCTCTCTCTCTTTATCTTAATCTCAAATTATTCTCAGAACTTCTTCTGATTTTATCACTACTGTATAAGACTCTTCACTATCTTCTTCTTCAATCTCTCACAGACAGCATTATCTGTATTATTTCTATACTTAGTTCAGTTTAAATCTATCAGAAGTATTACTTAAAATCATTATTATTCTACTCTCTTATAAAGCCTCTTCAAAGCATTATAATGTGTCTTATAATCTGTCTCTTCTCACTTAAATATCTTCTTCTTCTCTCTCTTCAATCTGTGACAGTGCTGACGCGTCTTGATGATCTGCAGAACCATAGAATATTTAAAGAGAAATGACATGATTAGTTTCAGTGAGTGTTGAAGAGAGATAAAGACAGAAGAGATGATCAGAAATAATATAATAATAGTAATGATGATAATAATAATAATGATGATAATGATGATGATAATAGTGATAATGATAGTAATAATGATAATAATGATAATGATAATAATAATAATAATGAAAGAGAGAGTGCATTGAAATATATTACTAACTTATCAAATATAAAGAGACTTAAAGAAAATATTAACAGCTTTCAGTAATGTACAGAAACAGGTATAGTATTGCATAGTAACATCATCTTTATTCAATACATGCACTGTTGATATTCTTTGTATACAGTTATCATATAATCTGTATCAGAGATACATGCAGAAAACAGATTATTATTATTATTATTATTCTTTCATTATACTCATATGCAAGCGGAGCTTATGATGAGTCCTTGCGTGATGTTAAATACAGGCCAAGTGTTGATTATACAGGAGGAAATACAGGTGTTGAGACCATGCCAAGATAACAAGAACATAGGAAATATGAAGAAGTGACAATTAGATACATGTGATAATAACTTCTCAGCCCAGGAACATAGAGTGATTTTATTGAAGCGATTTGTACACCTCTGTATTTATTAGAAACCTGAGGTGCTTGAGTTCCGGATTTAATGTATCCCCTGCGGGTTTTGAACCCACACACCTTGATTTCCCACGCCAAGGCGCTACCGGGTGGCTGCATTAACCATTCGGCCACCGGGGCGCAGAAAACAGATCTTTGTTACTAGAACAAATGATTACAGCAATTCTCTGTTTTCATATTATAAAGATAAGTTATTCTCATTTCTTTCTTCTCTCTTTTCTCTTCTTCAATCAATCACTAATTTCAAGCTGGTATGAAAACTATTAAAACACTCTCAGAAACTCTCAAATTAAAGAGTATAGACTAATCAAATTTTAAATACAGAAGAAATCAAATTATTTTCTATAGATTCAATTACTCATCTCTCTTTTAAATAAAACAGCAGTTACATTCCTCTTCTCTCTCAATCAAATGAAACATGACTTATGAAAAGTGAGTATCATGTCAGGCCATAATGATCAACACAGCTTCAGTATGCAGAACTGCATATACACAGTATATGCTGAACTGAGAGACTGTGTGAGTTGTAAATCAGTAGCAGCATCTCAGAGAGAGCTGTGCAGTGTGAGAAAGCTGTAACTCTCAGTTATATATACAGAGAATAAATTACTACAGTAAGTGTATATATATTAAAGTAATGCTTTTTAATAATACTCAGTCTCTGATATGATGAAAATAGAGTCTCTTCATGAGATCTGTTTCTATCAGAAGTCAGAGAATCTTATATTTCTCAAGATTATCTTCACATACCTTGTCTGTGAAATTGATGAAGAGAATCATTGATTTCAGTATTCTATTCTTGATATCATTTAAGTGACAGCAGAGTCCACTCTGGTCACACTTTTTAAGTGTATATTTTCTAATTATTCACATTTATATAGATATATACTGATTATTTATTAGATAATGTTAAGATAATAACTCATCACAGCTGTGTTATTCTCACTATAAGAGATACACAGTTAATAATAAACATTGTAAAGACTCTGAGAAGTGAGTATTTTAAGAGTACTGCAGCTCTGCAATCTTGATTTTTATTTTTATTTTTATTTTTTATTTTTTTATTTTTCTTTTATTTTTTATTTTTTTTCTTTCTCTTTCTTTCTCTTTTTTTCTTTCTCTTCTTTTTTTCTTTCTCTTCTTTTTTTCTTTCTCTTTTTTTTTTGTTGTGATTTTTTCTTGTTATTTTGTTTTTTATTTTTTTATTATTTTTTGTATTTTATATTTTTTTTTTAATTAAAATGATATTAATTATAATCTGTGTTCAGAAAAGTAATGATATTTGATAATACTCTCTATTGAATTTTCAATAAATGAGCACTATGTTATAATATTATATAAGTAAGAAATGATTTCATAGTTTTATTTAATGTCATTTTCAATAATGAGATCAGAATGAAAATGTGACTAAGAATTTAAACATATTCTTTATCTGAGACTAGATTTTTATTTGAAAAGTGAATCTGAGATCTTTAATATTTGAAATAACATGATTTGAAATCAATGTAATAAACATAAATCATGACCAGAAGTAATACTTTTAGATAATATAATAACTGTAAAGTTTGATTCTGATCTCAGACACGGTCACACGGTCAGTCTATATAACTATATAGACTGAAGTTCATGAATACTATTCATAACTCAGCTTGAATACTATTATAGATTTAATCTCTATATTTTATCTTTCTACTGTGAATACTTCTAGTAGTTAATAGTACATATCATGTTAAGCTGCAAATATCTGAATAATTGTCTGTGAGCACTTATTCTTACATTTCAAGCTCAGTCAGTCAGCAATCATCTATTATGACTGAAAGAACTAGAAACTTATATACTTTAATCTCTGTAAATCTGACTGCAGATACTCAGAAGCAGTTATCTGAATCATGAATAATCTTCATAGAAGAAGTCTCAGAGAACTTATTAATTACTTATAAGACATAATTCTCTGTATCTGTGATAGAGAAATTCTCTGAATTCACAAATAAATCAATCTCAGTGAAGAATATTCTTGAGTATCTCTCACAGAATCAAGCTATTTTTCTATAAGAAATGCTTACTATCTGTAAACACTCTTAAACTGAGTTTCTAAACATAATCTTCAGAGATTATTATTATTATTATTCTTCAATTATAGATGTATGCAGTCAGAGACTATGACATCTACCTGAGAACTTTAGTTCTCAGGGTTTTTTCTATGTCTGTAAAGTTAACTATTGTACATTCATCAATTTCAGATATGCAAAATCAGAAAATTCCAGCTCAGAATACAAAAACTGTTTACAAATTGCGGTGTTTTAACATCTTTTGATACTTTGAAATCATTTGACAATATCATGACAAAAGAAAAGAGAGAAAGAACACAGTCTCAAAGATAGACACATTAAATAGATAGATAGAAAGAAATTGAAAGGAAAAGATACAGAAAAAGATAAAGTAAAGAGAGACTATAACAAAACAAATTATTAAAAGAGAGTGTATAGCTGTTTTAACAGACTATATCTGATTAATTTCCTTCTCTTCATATTCAGATAATTCTGAATTTAGTCATTTTCTTATAGCTGCTTGAGTTTCTGATAGAAAGTCTATTAAGTATTTAATTTCTGTCTAAGTTGAGAATAAGAATCTCATATTTAATTGATTTAGATCATACTTCTCTTTCAATCTGGCTCTGAGACTATTGTATAATGCACAGTGCATTATAATATGCTCAGGATTCTCATTTGTATTGCAGAATGAGCATTCTATTGAGTCAAATCTATCATCAAATCTTTGTATATAAGATTTGAAATAGCCATGTCCTAGTTTCAGCTGTATTATAGATGAGAATATTTTCTTTTTACATTTAATTGAACAAGATTTTCACTTGGGTTTTGTTTCAAATCTTGAGTAATGTATACTCTTCTTTTGTTTCTGCCAGCTTTCATTTCACTTGTCTAAACAAGATTCTTTTATTTTTCTCTTTATAAAAGATCAGAACATCATTTTTTGAATAGATCTGCTTAATTCTGCACTCTTTTTTGCAGCTGAATCAGTCAATTCATTGTCATGAATATTTATATGAGCAGGAACCCAGTGTAGATGAATTCTCAGCTTTGATATTCTTCTCTTTTGAATTTTTAAAACAGAGTTTAAGATTAGTTCAAGATTCATTTGATCATTATGAATCTGACTATTTCTAAGTCTTTTTAAAGCAGCTTGACTATCAGAGAATATTCATGTCTCTTTCAAACAATTTCCTCTTTTATAAGATTTTATTTCAATGAGTTTGAAAGCTTTCACTATTGCAAATAGTTCAGCATCAAAGACTTCACATTCAGAGCCTAGATTTCAGAAATCTGAGATAAAATTAATATTATCTTCAGTAAAAGCAATGTCTGCACCTAATCTATTCAAGTTCTCATTTTTTGAGTCATCTGAATAAATCAGAATAGAGTCTTTTACATTGATTATAGAAATTCTCTTCAAATGCTGTTCATATTCTTTCTCTTTTGATAGTTCACTTATTTGTAAGTCTATAAGAGATTCAAGCTTTTTTCTCCAGAGAGATAACTTCTCATGATTAACTTTTTCAACATTTAAAGAAGAAAATTGATTTTTGATCAGAGAGTATAGTCTGTACAGTTGAGAAGACATTTTCTTTGAAGAATTATTTTCATTTCAATCAAGAAATCTATTTCAATTCAGTTCATTTCCAGAGTTAATTGATGAAAATGAAGAAGAGACTCTTTCTCTGATTATATGATTTGAGCTCATCTTCACAACTCTCAGAGCATAGTTCATACAGGTCTTTTCAAATCTAATAGCAGAAGAAGGAATTGAAGCTTCAATTTTCATTGCTTTAATAGAAGATGATTTGAATGCTCTCAGAATTCTTCTCAAGGCTCTGTTTTGCAGACTTTGAAAGAGTTCAGTAAAATTCTCTTGATTATTCTATCAAACTTGAACTTCATAATCAGCTACTGATGTAATACAGGCTATATATAACTGTCTCATAGTCTGAAAGGATAGACCTCTCTCTGTATTTGATAGTCTGATTATATTATTCAATAGTCTTTCTGCCTTGACAGTTCTTTGTTGAATGTGATATTTAAAATTCAACTTGGAGTTTAATCATACTTCTAATCATTTGACATTTACACTGGGTTTAATCTCTCTATTTAAAAGAGTTAGAGATAGTTCTTTCTCATTGAATCTGAGAAAGAAGTGAATTAACTCAGTTTTATTCATATCAAATTGAATTTGATTAATATCTGCTCTAATAAAGATTTTCTTTGCAGCTTCTTCAATTACTTTCAAATTCTCTTTGATAGTTTTTAAGCTGTAGACTAGATCAATATCATTCACATAACTCAGAGATCACACTATTCTCATATTTCTATTTTTGAATAGATATGCAGTGTATATTGCAAATAAAATGAGTGAGATTGAAGATCTCTGTGATACTTCTATTTTTATCTCAGTCTTGTCTTGTTTCATTTCATCAAAGAAGAGTTGTATAATTCTTTTAGACATAAAACAGTTAACTCATTTTATTAGAGAAAGTGACAGTTTTAATATCTTCAATGTCTGAATTAACTTTGACTTTGAAACATGATCAAATGCTTCTTTTATATCAATAAAAACTACAGTTGAGACCAGACTCTCATACTTTGCTATTTGAATATTATGAACAACTGAGAGAACAGTATCAATTGCAGAACACTGTTTTCTATCTCTCATTTATTCACTGAATAAAAGAGAATCATCTATAGAGCTTATAAAAGATAGTTAAGTAGCTATTATCTTTTCTAAAACCTTTTCTAGGCAGTTCAATAGAGATATTACTCTATATGACTTAGGAATTGAAGTTTTTCTATTAGGTTTTGCAAGAATCACTTCAGTGGCTTCTCTTCAGTATTCAGAATGATATCCATTTTTCAAGAGATTAAAAAAGAGCTCAAAATATTCATTCTTTAAGTAGGAATATGTATTTTGAATAATCAAGTGATTAATTGAATCAGGACCTGCAGCAGTTTTAACAGAACTTGAGAAGATAGCTGACTCTAATTCATCTTGTGTAAGATCAGGCCATTCTCAGTCATTTTCATCAATATAGTTGAGAAGTGATATATTCTCTTTCTCTGAATCTGAATCTGAATCTGGTGAGTTCTGAAAGAGAATTCTCATGAAAGCTTGATACTTTTTCTTAAAAGAGTTTGCTGTATATGATTCATTCTGAAACTCATATTCTAGAGCTGGAAGTTTTGCTACACTTCTTGTTTTAGTATAGTTAAAAGCTTTAAAAACTTCCTTCTCTTGTGCTTCTTTAAGAAATTTATTCCAGCAGTCTGTTTTAGCTCTTTTAATATCTGAAAAATATTCATTTCTGACAGCTTTGAACTCTTCATCAGATATTACATCATTCTTTCAATCTCTTCTAGCAGTAGCTAATTCTTTTCTTTTAGATGAGATATTCTCATTTCATCAAGGTTTTGAATACTCAGAAGATTTTCTTTTTGAAATATTATCTCTAACACTTATTAGAATAATAGATGTAATAAGCTTCACTCTATTCTCAAGCATTTCATTTGAGATATCTTGACCAGAATTTCAATATAGCTTATTCTGTCTTTCAGATTTTAACAGTTTTATGCTCTCTTTAACTGCTTTTCAATCAGCTTTTTCAAAGTTATACTGATTAGAGAGAAGAGGATTTTCACTCATTTATTTTTCACTCAGTTCAATATCAAATTGAATAACCTCATAATCTGATTCTGATGTCTCATTTGAATCAATAAACCAGTTTACAAGTCTTCTTTTCATTAGATTTTATGACATGAATGTTAGATCTATAATAGACTTCTGTTTCATGTCTTTTCTAAAGAATGTTTGTTGATCAGACTTATTAACCAAATCTATTGAATGCTCAAAGGTTCATTCAATCAGATTATCAGCTCTCACTGCTCTCTTGCATTCTGAATTTCATCAGAGATGATGTGCATTGAAATCTCCTGCAATTATAAAGTTTCTTGATGAAGTTATGTTCAGAAATCCTCTATCAATTGTTCAGATATTGTTGTTTTTCTTCAATGACTTTTCATTATAGATATTTATGAGCTGTATAGTATTAAACTCATTTTCTTTATCTATAATATCACTCACCAGAATATCAGGGTCAGACATGATATCAAATCTTAGATTAAATTGATATCTTGATCTCTTTCTTTCATAGATCACTACTCTTGACTTTATCTCAGACTTTTGAGGTAAAAAGCAGTAGTAGCTTGAATGAGAAATGATATATTTTTGCTCAGCATTAAAATTCGGCTCCTGAAGCAGTATAAAATCAACTTTTTATTCAAATGCAATTTGAAGACAAGAATAAATGCAATTTGAGTTTCTATTCACATTATTTTGAATAAATGTGATTTTTGAAGAGTTTTTAAACTTTTTTTATTGTTTTTGTTGTATATTCATACTAAAAGAGAGTAGAGTAGAATCTAATCACTATCATCAGATAGTAGATTATAACTGTTCTGAAAAGTAGAAATCTCAACTGCTTGCATTATATCTAGTTTATCATCAGAGTCATTTCTCAATTCTCTAATCTTAACAGAAGTTTGAGAATTCAAATTCTGTTTACATTTCACTGAAGAATTGAAGTTTAAAGACTTAGATAATTGAGAGTTTCTTCTTTTTAAGCTTGCAGTTGTGAGTTTACTGGCTTGACTCTTCTCTTCAGTTCTAGATTGACTTTGAGCTTCATCTTTTCTTCAGTTCTTTTGAGTTCTAGGAGCAAACATATATTCTTTTGAGCTAGATGCATGTTTTTCTTTGCAATTAGAGCACTTAAGCAGAGTATATTGACAAATTTCATCTCTTTTTGAGCATGTTTCACATTTCTGCTCACTAGTTTTGTGATCTCTGGCACAGAATGCACATTTTGAGTCTCTAAAACATGAGATTGCAAAGTGTCCATATCTTTGACAGTTTGAACACTGTGTTTGAGCTTTGAGATTCATTCTTGAGTCTTTGTATTCATGAACTCTCATTTTCAAACCTGCTACTCTTACTTCAGAGATCTTTGACTATTCAAGTGTTTTTGTATATACTAGAACAGAGGCATTTCTTCTGCTTTGTCTGAACTCAATTGAATTTAGTCATACAGACTCCTTTCTCAGTTGAATGAAGTTGTATTCTTTCAATTCATTTTTGAGAAGTAGTATTCCTTCTTCACAGTCAAAAATTTCAACTGAAATGTTATAAAGAATGAATTTATCTCACTTTTCATCTCTTTCAGATAGAATTGTTGTATTTAACAAAGATTCTACTACTGACTTTCAGAGATTCTCATTCTGAATAAGGTATTCAGCACTGAATTCAGGCATTGTAGTCAGAATGATGGAGTTTTCAAAGAATGATGACTCAATTGAAGCTATAACTGGTTTTTGAACTTCAATATCAGTTATCAACTGAGAAAAGAACTGCTGATTAATTTCATTTCTGATTCTGAAAATGAGATTTGAGTTTAGCTTGTTTCTTTGCAGAATGTCCTGGTTTGAGACTTTGAGAATAAGTCTTCTATTTCTGAAGATTTGAAAGTTTTTCTCTTTTTGCATTTTCTTTTTCACTTTTCTATGAATAGAGGCATGAGCAGTATTCTTCTCAGTTTTCTCAGGATTTTGAGCAGGTTTTGAGACAGCAGGTTTAGAGACAGTAGATTCAGCTGCTTGAGCATATATTTTCTTCTGATTCAAAGAAGAAGAAGAAGTAGAAAGAAAGAAAGAAGAAGAGCAAGATGAAGAGTCAGTGATTGTACTAGGAATTTTCAAGATTTTTTGAACTGTATTTGAGATTTCAAGTTTGAACTTGATCACCTCCTGTAGTTGTCTAGCCTGAGCATGAAGAATTAACAGAACTTCTTCATTCATCTCACTCAGACACTGCTTTTCAAGAATCTTGCTTGCTTTTTCAAGTTTCTGTATTTCAAGAACTTGTTGTTTCTCTATTTCTTCTTTCTTTCTTCTCTTCAGAACTTCAATCTCAGGAATAGCATTTGAGAAAGCATCTTTTTCCACATCAACTGAGTGTATTTTTGAACTCATTGTTTTCACTCAATGAAAAGTTGGTCAGACTGTTTCAATTGAGATATTTCTAAGTCTGTTTTCAATTGAAAAGTTGGTCAGACTGTTTCAAAAGAAGAATAAAAGACTTTTGTGTATAAAAGACCTGATTTTTTTCACACTAGTTCAGTAACTAGGTTAGATTTTTGAAGAGAATCTAATAAACTAAAATTGATTTTTAAGATAAATCAATAAAATCTTTACAATCTCTTTCTTAGGATACAGTGAGGAAAAGTATAATATCAATTGATAATAAATCAGATGATATGACAGTTTTTAAGAGAAAAACTGACAAAAAATAAATCAATTTTTTGCAGAGAAATTGATTAAAACTATTCAATTTTATTCTAAATTATTCAATTCTTCTCACACAACAAGTGTGCAACTCAAATCAGTTAATAAAGAGTGTAAAAAAGAATTAAGTATTAATAAAAGCTCTTCAGCCACTGAAAAAGTAATTCTTACTTAAAAGAATATGAAATTATAACAGAAAACAACTCTGTTTTTAATTCTTTGTAAGAATATTGTGTAAAACCCAGAGAAAAACACCTTACTTTTTCAAGAGAAGTAAAAAACTATTTCTAAGATCTTTTTTTTTGCATTAACTGCTGTAGAAGAATGAGATAGAAACTGCTAAGATATGCACTACTGTATACTCTCTATCAAGACTTTCCCTCTTCAGAGTCTTGATATTATAGAGACTATAAGTCTGTTTCTATATGATAATATAAATATTGTCAGCAGGATGTAGAGGAACTGGTTATTTATATCTCAAAATAGAAGACTTTGTCAATGATTATATCAATATAGAGTTAATTCTCAAATTCAATAGAAACCTAGTGTTGCTGTTCTCAATCTCTTGCAGAATCTATTGAATATTGAGATATTAAAACTAGATTTAATATATCTCACTGTGCAGGGATCAAAGGCTCAGTCAGACCTTGGGATATACTGATTTTATAGTTGTTGATGTGCTGTTGACTCATTGTCCATTGATTATGTGCTTGATATTATCGCTGAGGTATCTTTTTGTATTTTTCTGCTGGGGATGGGCCAGATTGGGAAGGGCGGTACGAGGGTGGGACTTGGCGTTGATGTTTTGGAACATCAAAGATGGACAGGGTTTTCGCGGAGGTCGCTCCTCAGATATCTCCACAACTACAGATCGGGGATCTTCCAAAATCGAGAAGATTGGTGCATACGGCTAGGTCTCTTCACCTTACAATTTGTATGGCGATTTGGCCCGGGGTTGTGGTGTGGTAGGGGAGAAAGGGGGGATAATCCCACGCAGGAGTTCCGAACGACGTCTGGTTCACGTTTGGCTGGATAACTCCACCACCACACGGGGTATGCGGTCGGCGATGGGGTCAAAATGCTCATATGATCGAGGGCTTTTCGATGAATCTATCGGCGGGTTCTTATTCGAAAAATCGAGCGAGTTTGTGGTGGAGCGGTTGGTTGATTCTGATCTTCAGAGATATCTGTGAACTGAAAAGAAACTTTCTTAAGCTGTAATCACTTAAGATCACTTATTAAATCACAATCTATAAAAGCTTTTATAAGTTTATATTTGAAATTGACTCATAAGCTCAGCTATGTGATATGAAAGATGATGAAGCTATTATCTATATAATAACAGATCTCTACTACACTGAAATCAAGAACTGGCTGAATTATCTAGAGAATGATTATAAGAGATCTCACTGATCTGTTCTTAAGATCTATCTAGAGAATAAGTTAAGAGACTTTATAAGTTAGACAGAGAATATCTGAGCTGTAATCATTAATATTAGAAAAAGAGATGAGAAATCTGATAAAGACTACTCACAGCACTTTATAAAATTATGATGTGAATTAAGATCTGTGAAAACAGAGCTCTGAAACAAGACCTGAATAATAATATTTATAAAGAGACTGAATAAAGATATGCAGAACAAGCTCATTGAGTAAAACTCTAAGCTCTTGACTCTGAAGAAACTGATAACTCTTATTCATCACTTACAGATCACTGTGAGAGTCACAGATCTATGAAGAGTAGATTATTAATTAACTCTGCAAGAGTCAGAACAACAGAGAATAGATTTATCAGAAAAAGATAATAAAATATAGAGAGATTTATATCTGACTGCTGAGTAGAGAGAGAGAGCTTTATAAGCTTCTATAAACAGAGTGTATAATAGAAAGACTAAGAAAAAGAGACTCTGTTTCATCTGTTCTAAATCAGAATATCTTTATATAAACTGTCTGAATAAATTAAAATAGAAATTTAAGAAGTTACAGACAGAGTCAGTAACAGTCTTCTTAAAAGTCTTAAAGCTGACATCTGAATCTGTTACTCTCTCAATGAAAATACTTACTTATAGAGAGAGACTGTACTGTGATACTGCTATCTCATAAGTATAAGAAGTATTGATAAACTCAGAATCTCAGATCACTGTAGTGTCTCTAAAGCTCACAGAGTAAATAAGCTAAATAATGAAAACTGAAAATCTGCTCTTGCAATAAGCAGAGTATAAGAACTCAGACTTAAGAGCTGAGAAACTTATAAAAATTATCTTTGAATTGTAAGATCTCTCTGAAATATGAAAAAGATTTGCAGAAACTGTGATTATCACAGATATTATAGATAATATATACTTAAGACTTATATAACTTCAAAGACATAATCTGTACATAGCTGTTCATGAGTCAGGTTTATACTTCTGATCAGTATTGACAGACTTACTTACAGAGATAGAATCAGTTGATACTACAGAGTTAATTAGAGAAGATAAGCTCATCTATATAATAACTTTACAAATGTTGGAGAACTTCATGATTATGAAAACTGAGCTTCAGATATCAGAGAAATACTGAGATCTCACAGAGATGTTCAGCTCAGTAAAGACAGCTGAGCTTTCTTCTCATTATAAGAAGAATCTGATAATAAATTTAATAAAAGAGTAGAAACTCTTCTGAGAACTAATCTATAAGCTCTCTTATTATAAGACAGAGATCTTACAGATCTATATAAAGAAGAATCTGAAGAATAACTTTATTCAATCTTTACAGATCTCTGTGAGAGTCTCTGTGATATTTATAAAGAAGAAGAATGAAGATCTCAGATTATATATAGACTACTATAATCTGAACTTCAAGATAATAAAGAGTTGCTATTCTCTTTCTCTAATAAAGAATGTAATCAACTGTCTCACAGAAGCTGTTATATTCATATAACTGAATATGATTAATGTATATACACAGCTGTAAATACAATCTGAGAATGAATAAAAGACAGTCTTTAGAACTGTACTGAAATTATTTAAATATCTAGTAATATCTTTTGATCTGATTAATATCTCTATAGCATTTCAGTCTTTTATTAATAAAACACTTTATATATATCTGAATATCTTTATGATAATATATCTGAATAATGTGATAATATACTCTGTGAAGAAGAAACAACACACTGAGTATAAACAAAGTATATTGAAAATCTTAGATGAGACAGAACTGTATATTAAGCTTATAAAGTATAACTTCAGTGCTTATCAGATTAATTTCCTAGAATATATAATTATTACAGATAATATTCAGATAAAATCTTCACAGATTAAGACTATTCTATTATAATCAGAGTTAACTAGTATTCATGAGATTCAGATCTTTCTGAGCTTTGTGAATTTCTATAGACAGTTTATCTTTGTATTTATAAGAATCTTCTTAACTCTTACAGATATGCTGAAGAGTGAAAATAAGAAGAAGTTATTCTATAAATAGAGAATGAAAAGATTGTTAAGAAGAGAGAGCTGTAAGAACTTTCTTATCTCAGAAGCTTACAGAGTCTTTATAAGATTGAAATAGATATTTATAGACACAGTGATGCTCTTTCACTTTGATCTCTTACTCTTAATCAGATTAAAGACTGATATCTTTTTCTTTACAATTTCAGAAATAGTCTTATAACTACAGTTAAATGAGAACTGAGTTTCAGTGATCTTTTTCTTACAGAAGATACAATCTGTAGAGATTAACTATGACATTTATAATCAGAAGCTTCTTATAATAGTGAAATTCTTTCATCACTAGTATCACTACTTTGAGAGTCTTGTAATAGTGATTACTGTTAGAACTGGTCATGACAGCTTATAACAGTTTACTTCAATCAAGAAACTCTTATAGTGATAGATTCACTGAGCTCAGAGACTGAGTGAGTTCTGATTCAAGATAGAATATATCAAGAGAACTAAGAACTCAGCAGATGAATTCTCTCATAGATCAGACTATATTAGAAAGATCAGAATAACAGATATAGAGAGAGTAGAGAAGATAGAAAAGCTTTATAGAATACTCAGACTGAGTGTTATAAAGAGATTGACTGAAGAGTCTCTTAATTCTCTATGAAAGAAGAGAAAGAAGAGAGAGAAGAAGTCTGTATAACTACTCTCTATAATACTGAGAGTTAACACTCTGAGAATCTTTATAAGAATTCTTGAAGAGAGTATCTATAATCTGAAGAGTTTGCAGACTTTGAGAAGTGCTGTGAAAGACCTAATACAAGAGAAAACAGAGTATAAGTCTTTATAAAATCTTCTATTCAGATTGTCTGAACTGCAACTGAAGAATGAATATACTCAGTATATTCAGAAACTGTTTATAATAGAGATTATTTCTGCAGAAATAAAGAATTGAAAAGACTTAAATAGTCTCTTATAAAGAGAGAACTAAATTTATAGATCTGTAAATAAGTTTCTATGTATAGAACTTATTAAAAGATATCATGACTCTTCTCTAACAGGTTATTTTACAGATACTAGAACTTATGAGTTACTTATAAGAAAATACTTCTGACTGAAGATGTGAGAACTTGTGAAGAAGATAGTGAATTCTTATACTATTTATCAGAGTTTATAAGTAATGTGATTCAGACTATATAAGAACTTACTTCTCTACTCATCTCATGAGAATCTTGAAAATAGCTAGAAATAAATACTCTTGTGAGTCTCTCTGAAAGCAAGAATATATATAATATCTGCTTTAACAGTGTGCTGATAATAGTGAATCACTTCATCAAGATAACACACTTTATACTCACTTACAAGAACTTAAAGTCAAAGAATTTAACTTATATCTTTGTCTGTGATATGATCTGATTGCATGAGTTATCTGTGAATATTATCTTAGACAGAGAATTAATCTTTGCAGAGAAGTTCTGATTTGATCTGATAACTATATTAAAGATCTTATAAGATCTAAGCACAGCTTTTTCTTAATAGACAGATAATCAGATAGAATATTTAATAAGTATATTAAAACAGTATCTGCAGTGCTTTATCAATTATAATCAGAATAACTGAGTGTATTGATTATTACTTACAGAGTTCATATATAATAACTCAAAGTATATCAGTATAGATACAACTCTCTTTGAGATACTCACTGAGACTTATTTGTGAATAATGTTGATAAATCTGTAAGAGTATACTATAGAGTGTGATAATATCTGTGAATAAGCTAAGAGAATTCAGAAGATTCAGAAGAAAGTCTGTGAATTCTTGAAAAAGACTCAAGAGTATCAGAAGAGATACTATAACTTCAAGCATATTATAAAGAGTTTTAAGAAAGATAATAGAGTCTGATTAAGTCTAGAAAATATTATTATATAAAGATCTAGTAAGAAGCTGAATCTCTTATAAACAGAGTCTTATAAAATTATGAAGAAAGTTAGCTTATAGTTCTACAGATTAAAACTGTCATTTAAGTTATAAATATATAATGTTTTTCATATCTCTTTACTCTGTGAATATAAGAAATTCTTAGAAGAGAACTCTGTGACTCATCACTCTGTCTGCAAAGTACTAGAGAGTAAAAGAGAATATCAGATCAAAGAGATTATTAACTTAGAGAAGTGAGATCATGAGCTCTGATTCAAGATTCAGTGATAAGAGTATTCTGATAAGATTAATAAGTTCACTTGAAAATCATCTAAGTAGATAAGATATCTGCAGAAGCTGAGACATGACTTTGTGATTCGGAAGAACGTACGACCCGTCGGATAATAACGCGGCCGCTTCCGAACTACTAGCGTACGCGTACAAGTGTAAAGGGGCCATAGCGGCTGCTAATTAAATTAGTGTATGATATTATAATATATAAGAAGCCAGCGTATGCCTGTAATTGTATGCTGACTTAAGCAACCTTTGAATCACATCTGATAGCATGTCTAAAAACTGGTGAGAAGCACAGGCTTCTTCAGAGTGTGATAATTCTGTCTATGAAGTGATTTGTAGTTATCATGCCAGTGTGATTCTAGAACATCTCAAAAGATAGTGTATAAA
The DNA here is from genome assembly GCF_000003525.1 of Blastomyces dermatitidis ER-3. Lineage (NCBI taxonomy): Eukaryota > Fungi > Ascomycota > Eurotiomycetes > Onygenales > Ajellomycetaceae > Blastomyces > Blastomyces dermatitidis. Next base: position 4,052,066 of record NW_025544777.1, on the reverse strand, counting down.
GAGTAGTGAGTGAAAGAGCATCTGATTGATACTGCTTCACTTGTAGAGGGAAAACTTCATGCCCAGGTGAATGTCATGTATGAGATATGAACAGATGAGATGTGAGAAAGAAGATGAAAGTGATGAACCAGATTTAAAGAAGTTCACTCTCTACTCAAAAGAAGAATAAAAAGAGAGAGGTGATTACTATCAGAGTTGTATGATGAGAACAGAAATCATATAACAATATAGTGATAGAATGATATAGTGATATAATAATACAGTGATATAATAATAGATATTGTATAATTAATAAGAAATCACTGAAATAAATATCTTTTCTAGCTGATATAAACAACACTCTTCTCTGTCATCTGAACTGAAAGATATGCAGAATCTCTCAGAGAATTTACTCAAAGCAGTAAGAAAAACAGCTGAGACTGCTGAACTAGAATCAAAGCTCTGTACATGTATGAGAATTCTAAATGAGATCAAGGCCTTGTGTATGCAGTGGCAGGCTGAGGTGAAAGTTAAACAATAATTGACATTTGCTGTGAATCAAGCATTTACTATAAAGAGCTTCATCAACACAATCACTATTATTAATAAGAATAGAGAAAACCAGATCTTAGATCTATAGCAGAAGATTGAATATTTACACAGATAGATAACTATATCAAACCTGAAGATCTTATTATAATTATTCATAATCTCTTCAGAAATGTACATATTATCAGAGATTGCTGCATAGAATGAGAATCTGAGTATGAAATACATTAAGTCAGAAGATCTGCTGAAGCTATTAAGCTTTAATAATAACTGAAAAAATGATGCTGTAATCAGCTAACTAAGTCAGATGTAATTATATTATCAGATTGAATATGAACTTACAGACAGACAGTTAACAGAATTTTAACAAGTCTTAAGATCTGTTATATTTCTACATGAAAAAGCAAAGTCATTGTGAATAACTAATAAAAAGATGAATCTCACAGATCTGAAGTAATATTCATTTTTACAAATATAAAATGAGTTTTTCAAATGAATCTTGCACAACTTTGAGAAAGTGAATATATAAGATAAGTATTATAAATACTTTACTGAGTGTAGATAAGTGAGTGATCTTACATTATACTTCACACACTTCAGTTTATACTATCTTATATTGAATGAAGAGTTTTTAATATCTTTCTATTTACAGATCTTCATTCATAATCTTATATCTGAGTTGAGAGTGAAATGAAAATGCTTAATCTCATAGTCAGACACAGTGAAGAAAGCATACAATATTCTTATTATACAGAAATAAGTGAGTTAATTGTGATAGAAAATACTGCAATTGAGTATATTTCAGTGAAGAATAAGTAATCAGACTTCTATAATACAAGTTACACACTTAGATGTAATGAATCTAGATCTGAATGCTATCACTAAAGCACTGAATTCTCTGAAAAAGAGATTCTCTGAATGAAAATCTTGATATCATGAGTATTGAGCTTGCTTCAACTGTGAATGCTAAAATCATGATGTAAAAGATTGCACTCAGTATGTATAGTCAAGAGAAGCAAGAGAGTCAAAAAACTAGCAGAATCAGTGAGCTCAGAGACACTGATATTCTATGAAAAGTCTTCAAAGTGAAAGAGATGTCTGTGTTAGATGACTCTCTGAATTCTGTGAATGTTAAGAGAAAGCAGGCTTCTGACTGAGATACAGATGAGAATGAAGTAAATGCTCATCTCAATACCTTGAGATCTGAAATGTTAATATATAAGAGACACTTGAATAAGAATTGAGAGATGACTGTAAAAGTGTTAGTAAATACAGAAGCTTCTACACAATATATTAATAATTATATAATCTAAAGATTGAAAGAGGTTCACTGAGTAGAGAATTCTCAATGTATAAGATTATCTGATAACTGATATTTGATATCACTTACAAAAGTAAGAGTTCTCTTGTACTTTGAAGAATGATCTTGCTATATTTGAGCATGAGAGCTGCAGAATGTGAAATATGATCTTATTCTTAAACTTGATTGATTTCAAAGGTTCAATTCACAGATTCAATAATATATATGTTATATGTGATTAACTGATAGAAAGAAAATGATTCATATAATTCTATCAACTGATATGAGAAGAACATTTCATACCTCTGATATAGAAGAGTTAAATCTGCTTATACATTAATAAGCAAAGAGAATGATTTATAAGATCTGATTCAAAAGCATTCTGTATATCATACAGAATCTGAAAGTGAAGAAAACTAAGATAAAGAATATATAGAAGAATAAGCATATGAAGAAGCTTCTGAAGAAGTATGAAAAGATCTTCTGAACAGATCTTCTATCAGAATTGCTGCTGAAATGAGGATTTGTACATGAGATTGACATGAGAGATGCAAAACCAGTCAATCAGAATGTGTACTCTCTGTCATAAATACATCTTAAAGAATAGAAGTGTCAGATCACTGATCTTCTAGAATATAATCTCATATAATTCTCATCAAGTGTGTGAGGCTTTCCAGTTCTATTCATGAAAAAGATGAGAGAGAAGTGATGAATGTGTATCAATTATCAAGCACTTAATAAGTTTATGATTAAGAATGAATATTCACTGTTATGAATTCAATAACAGTTGAATATGATCAGAAACATCTGATATCTATTGAAGATTGATCTTCTCTCAGAATACTGATAGATCTGTGTAGATGAACTGTCAGTTCCATGAATCATATTTAATATATAATAAGAGAAGTTCAAATTCCTGATAATATCATTCAGTCTGATAAATATGCCTGTCATCTTTCAAATAATGATAAATACAATTCTTTATAAACAGAATGAAATCTCATATCTCATATATCTTGATAACATTCTAGTCTTTTCAAACTTATACAATGAATATCTGAAGTATCTTGATAAAGTGCTTATAACTCTGACAGAGTATAAGCTCTACATTAAATCAACCAAGTGTGTGTTTGAAACAGAAGAGTTGAAGTTCATAGAACATGTAATGAGTGATGACTGTATATACTTTATTCTGAAGAAATTGAATATTATAGTGAATTGATTATAGCTGAGAAATGTATATCATGTATAATAGTTTCTTGAGTTAATCTCATACTATTGCAGATGTATCAAGAATTTTATATGAATATCTGCATCACTCTCAGATCTCTTAAGAGAAATGAATACAAATCTGTGAAAGAAGAAGTTTCATTCAATTATCTGAAATACTGTGTATAAAGAGGCTTTTCTCACACTGAGAGAATGTATAACAACATTCTCAGTGCTTATTCAATCAGATCATGATAAATCTTTCTACATTGAGACAGATATATCTGAATGAGCTATTGAAGACACTCTTCTACAGATAAGTAAGAACAGCAAGCTGCATCTGATAGTGTACAATGATAGAAAACTATCAGATGTTAAGCTCAATTACTCAGTATATGAAAAGAAATTGCTAGTGATCAAGCATACACTGATATTATGAGATAGATATATTAACAACAGATATATGACAACAGTGATTATAAATCATGAAAGTCTCATCTATCTATAATTAATGATAAAATCTTTCAAATGCTTAGTATGTTGAATCTTGAAGTTTCAAGTGTATAATCTTCATATTAAATACTGAAAGAGATTGAATGCAGTGATATCTGATACAATCAGTCACAGATCTGATTTCATGAATAAGAGTTCTGTGAATCAGACATAAGAGACATTCATGTTAAACATGCTGAGAGAATGCAAGGAATCAGAATGAGTGAATATCATGATCTCTTATTTAAAGAATGACAAGGTGTTGAATGATAAGTGTCTCATGAGAGTAGTAGAAGAGATGCTTCTGAACTTCAAGCTGAAGAAATTGAGAAATGAAAATAATGTTGTGCTTTACTGTAATCTAGAATATGTAGAAGCTCTCTATCTAGAATCTTTATTTAGACATGACTTAGTGACTTACATGCACAAGAAATTCAGTCACTTAGAAAGTCCTGAACTTATGAGTATACTCAAATCAAGAGTATACTGATCAAGCATGACTGAGGACATTCAGATATACACTCACAAGTGCCTGAATTATCAGGTCATGAAAGAATCTAAGAAAGAATTAGAATGTGAGAAAGTATAACATCAGATGAAGTGTACAATACAACTGTTCAAATGATGAGAGATGAACCTCATAGATATATTATCACAGACATTAAATGAAAATCAATGAATAATCACTGCTATTGATTACACTACTGACTGATCAGTTGTGAAAGCAGTTTCAGAGGTGATAGAGAAGTTGATGATGAAGTTTCTACATGATGAGATCTATGTTAACTATGAAATGCTGTGTGAGATTCTAACTGATAATGATGTGAATCTCATAGAAGAAGTAGTGAGGCATTTCATGAGCCAGTTATAGATAAGACATTGTAGAACAATGTCATATCATTCACAGATAAACAGAAAGATAGAACACTTGAATGAAATCTTGAATAATATACTGATGAAATATCTAGTGAACAAGCCTACAAGACTATGAGATGAATATCTCAGACAGGTGCTATTGGCCACGTGGATTTGACAGCATGCAGTCTTCAAGCATTCACCATTCTACCTGTTGTATGGATTGCATCCGCGCATCCCGGAGAATGCTTTGAAAAAGGTGGGGGAGAGAGCAGTTGCGGATGCAGCAAGAACAGCAGTTGCAGACACAGCAGAAACAGCAGTTATGAACACAGCAGTAGCAGTTGCAGACGCAACAGTTGCAGATGCAGAATCAAGATTGAAAGAGATCAGCCACATACATGCAAAAGCTAATGAGTTACTTCTGAACTGAGTGATTCAATTGAAAAGAATATGAGACTCACTTATTAAGAAATTGAGTCTTAAGATGAGAATATAAGTTCTTGTATACAATAAGAGTTCTGAGAAGTTTCAATCTAGATGATTTGAGTTATATAAGATACTCAAATCACATTCTCTGAGAATGTATGCATTGAAAGAATCAGAGGAACAGATCTTATATAACTTAATCAATGATTCATGAATTATAGAAGTAAAGATGCAAGACTTGAGTGAATTATAATTATCTACAGCACTATTATCAGCATTGAAAAAGAAGAGACTTATAATTGAAAAGTCTCACAAAGTAAGAGAAATCATAGATGCTTATAAATCAGATGATCTCACTTATTCTGATCTTTTCACAATTATAAGAAAAGAATGAGAAGAAATGAAGAAATCAGATGAACATCACACTTTAATAAGTGATAAGACTGTAGTCAGTTATACAATAACATACTGCAGATAGCAGACACAATGTGATAAAAAGCAGTCTTAAAGTGATAGACTTGCATGTAAGTTAGATTACAGAAGAAAAAGAAATTCAGAGTTGAATTCAACTGTTTATATCAGTTTAATTGTGAAGATCACAGAAAATGAGCTATCTGAAATATTCACAGATATATGAGATCAGATCATCTTAATCTCTGAAGATACTCAGAGATTGAGTGAGATTAGTTTCAATGAGCTGTTTACTGTAGTGATCTGAGCAGGTGAAGAGAGACAGTATAATGTATAAGACAGAATCATAAAAGATGAAAGCTGCTGAATCTAGTCACTGAATACTGTATTATATAGAGATCATGTAAGAGTAGTGATTAGCAGATAAAGAAAAAGTGTAAGAAAAGAGATAATGAATTGATCATCAATTATAAGAGTCAGCTGTAAAAGACAAATGTTATTATACACATCTCATTCATTTTCATATGTTATATATTTAATCTATTTTCAACATCATGTCACCTGAAAAACATCAAAAACAAAGGAAATCTTAAAACTTGAGATCTGTAAGAAATTTGAGAGCTGCAAGCTGCTCTTGCAACAATACTGCACATGTCTCTGATTTCTCTATCACTCTATGTATGACATTAATGTCATTTATCACAAGATTGACTGGAATGCCAATATAGAAATGCATACACATATGTGTAGAGAAATTGAAGAAGAGTATGAAACCCGCAGAATCAGAAGCCAGAGCAGAGGAAATGAAGATGAAAGAAATAGAAGAAGAAGAAGATGCAGAACTGAATGAATAATGATGAGAGTCATTCAGTGCTGAATGCTTATAATCTAATGTGCACACAATCTTCCCTGCAGAGAAGGAAGAGAAAGTGATGAGAGAAGCTTGAGAACAGAGAGAGATAGTCTTAATGATGTTGTCATCTTCAATTAGAATGGCCTCTGACATCAGAGCAACTAAGAATCATTGTTAGTGTATGAAAATCACAAAAACAGAGATAATAATTACTGAATGAATACTCACTGATCTTAGAATTGTATGTGTAATTACAACACACACAAGGCTTCTCAGAAAGAGAGAGAGAGATATGAGAGAATGCAGAAAGCAGAACACAGTATGCAAACAACTCATTCTCACAACAACATTTCAGACAAGATGTACAAGTCTCACACTTACAGATGTAAAAGAGTACAACATTCATGTTTCTGTTTCTGAAAACATGAATATCTTTTGCCTGCATCACAAAGTCAGATAACAGATGTTAGAGAATAAACTGATATGAATCTATCATTCTGAAGAAATTCACTAGAGCAGATATTCTCACAATATTGAACTTTACAGTTATAAAAAGTTTCTTGATATCTGTGAATATCATAACTTTGTGCACAGTAAAACTTATAATGATTTCTTCTAAGAACAGAAAAATCAGCATCAGAAAGAAAAGATGAAAAAGAAAAAGACTTATAATCTTGATACTATTGAGAGAGAGAGTGATTCTCTGAAATGAATGAATAATTATCTCATCACAAATATTTAAAATAAATGTAATAATCAGTGTCTGTGACTGAACTTCAGATAGTTGTGTCATACACTGTCTTCATACAATAAATTGTTCTAGAGGTTAATAAGAAGGGTGAGAGTGTATGCACTGAGAAACATGATTCATCAAGTCTATGCAACATCTTCTTGAAATGAGAAGAGCTGATAATGAAAGCAGAAGCAGTAAAACCAGAAGTGATAGAAGTGAGAATCACAGAAACAGAGGTAGCAGAAGTGAGAGAATCAGACACAGAGACAAGTGTAGAAGATTGAGAAGTGATAGAGAAAGAGACAGAGAGAGAAGTAGTAGAGAAAGAAGCAGTAGAAGAGGCAAGAAGAAGTGTGAAAGATCTGATCACACATGATACAGACAATTCCTTCATTATTGTGTTCTTCAAGTTCTTGATCAAGAATGCAACATCAGGTTCACTATTATCAGCAGATATGAATCTGTCAATGTGTGAAGATTCTATATGAATAAAAACAAACATATCAGCATCTGTGTTCATGCAAAATTGTGTCAGAAAACATGATCAGAAACTCACTCAAGAAAATGATTAAGAGTGTATGAGAAGATGAAGAAGATGTGTCATTCATGATAATATATTCTGATAATTGTTAGAAGATAAACAAGTTCTGATCACATTTCACAATGTGTTACACTTACTGCTAATGAACTGTCTGGTATGAGCACTATGATGATACTTGTTATAAGAATGAGAGGTCATTGCCAGAAATGTGTACAATGTGATAGATGAACAGATAGAAAGAGTTAAACAGAAGAAGAGATAGAAATCTTGAATGAGATAGTGACATTTGATGATGATGATGATGAAGAAGATGATTGAAGAATGAGAAAAGTTAGTGAATAAGTGATGTAATATAGTGAAAGTTTCTTTATGAGAGTGTACACAGAATGCTAGCTGAATCAGAGATAGATTATACAATTGTGAAATGCTAGTGATAAGCTAATCTGCATGAAGCTAGAATGTACAACATGATCACATGAGTGTGACTGAATCTGGTAAGGGAGAATGTAGTTCAGAAGAATGTATAACTGTTGAATAATAATGCAGCTGCTTCTAAACTACTAGTGTACGCGTACAAGTGTAAAGAGGCCATAGCGGCTGCTAATTAAATTAGTGTATGATATTACAATATATAAGAAGCCGGCGTACGCCTGTAATCATACGCTGGCTTAAGCAACCTTTGAATCACACTTTTATACTATGAATTCTGATAAGTCAGAATAATGCAGTCTTTGTTAAGAATCTAATTATAATAAAGATATTAATACTATTATTTACAAATTCTAGTCTATAAGATGATGAGTTTCTACTGAGATGAACAGTTTATAGTATATATAAAGAGAAGAAGAAATCATACTCTTATTAATGTTAAAAAATAAGAAAATAAAAACAGGGCTATGAACACAATTTAGAGACTAATAAAGAAAAAACAAAGAAAACTCACACTTACACTTTTAATATCTGTAATACTTAACTCTCTCATAACTATCAATTTTCTTCTTCAAAGAAGCAGAGAGTATTATATCTATAATACAGACAATTATTACATTTAATGTGAAAACTGTTAGAAATACACAGACTTCAGAAAAGTCAGATATCAGAATGTATACAGTTGCAGCAGAGTCTTGAAGACTGACTGTCTACACATATAATTAGATATCTCTTATAAAGCTGTGTCTGCTTTCTCAGTTAGACTGAAGTATTCAGTCTGAAAATAATTGAGATGTAGAGAGAAAGCTCATCTATTCAGATTAACTTCTATTACAAATTCATGACATTTGTATTATCTTGATTACTCAGATTTTATAAGTACTCACAAACTTATCTCTCATTAATAATAAGATTGCAGAAATGCACCGCGGCGCGAGAATCATTGATAGAGAATCTAGAAATATTTGCATATACCTGATCAGAGATTGTATGAGTAGAAGAAGAGTGATTATAGATCTGTGAGACTGAAGAAGACACTGATAACATCAGAAGCTTTATAAGAACTGTCAGCTAGAATCTGTAAGAAATTACTTATAAGAAGACTTACAGTAAAGAGAGAGACTGTACTGCTTAAAGTCAGAAACTGATCTGAGAGAGATATGAAATTAACTACTGATCTGAAGATCAGATGCAGTAATAAGACTGAGAAGAGTGAAGACACTGTTATAAGTAATAATATCTCTGCTTCATCAGCTGATAAAAAGTGATTAGAGAAGTTACAGAAATACTTATAAGAAGCTTAACAGTGATCAGATATTATTACAAAGATATTGAAATTGAAAAATTTTTTATTCTTGAGAAGTTCTTGAATTAATATATGAACTTTGTCAGAAACACTCTCTCTCTATTATCTGAGTAGAAACACTTCACAGATAAATGAGAATACTCATAGTTTATAAGAATGAGAGCTGTTACAGAAAAAGAAAAAAGAAGATGAGATTTCATAAATAGATCTGAAATATTTATACTACTCTAGAGAGATTTACTTACACTGTAAGTGATTCTGTGAAACAGTCAGATCACTCTAGTAAATAAAGAGTAATTATGAATTACAGATCTGAATCTTTCTATATAACTATAAAGAGTGATTACAGACTGTGAATATCTTAATTCTACAATTCTACAGAGTTAATAAAAGAATAGAAAATTTCTCACAATTTTACAGTGTCAAAGAATAATAATTTATGAGAATGAGTGAAAGATCAACTTGTAAATACTTCTCTTTAATAAGAATAATCTCACAGAAAGTAATTCATCTATAAGATAAATCTATGTGATGATCACATAAGAATCTTGTTAAAATGATTAAGAGTTAACTGAAATTCTTCTGTATAAAAGATATGAGATGAATCTGTGTAATAGTCAGAGAAGAATCTGTAGATTACAAAGAATCTTATAAAATAAGAAACTGAGTGACAGACTCTTTTCTCTTCACAGTAATAAGGGATTTTTCCTCACTAAGGTTTTTTTATAGATATAAAGAGTTTTTAGTGAGTATTACTGCAGTGCTGAGCTGATTCTATGAAATCACTCAGTGAAAGACTTCATAAATGAAGTCTTAGAGAGGAAGAGATATGTAAGAAATCTCACTTCTCATAGATTCTTTATTTCTATGTCTATCTCTTATATAATCAATAGAGTTAGTGACTCTTGACTACACACAACTATATAGACTGGAGTTTGTGAATACTATTCATAACTCTGCTTAAATACTATTATAGATTTGACCTCTACATTTTATCTTTCTATCATGAATACTTCTAGTAGTTAACAGTACATATCACACCAAGCTGCAAACATCTGAATAATCGCCTGCGAGCACTTATTCTTATACTTATAATGAGAGTAAGATATATTATCTAATATAACAGATACTCACTGAATGAACTGAGAGCATCAGCTCTTGAATCTGAAGATACTAGTTAATTAAGATGAAACAGCTCACAGTACTATATATACTTCTTCAATTAGAACTATGACTGATATCTCAACTTCTTCTGAACCTACATTAGATGAGTTATAGTATACAGCAGCTTAAACTGATGAACTTCTTCAAGCACTTACTGAAGCAGTATGATAAGAAGTACTCTGATTTTTTCCAGAATTATGTGTAAAACTGACATCTCAGAATATTCAATTGATGATAATAACACTTTATGATTCTGTGAATAATACTGAGTCTCTCACTTTAAACCTCTTACGCACCTGAATAATACCAGAGAGCATGATTTGTACAAACTGGTTATTTCAGATTATAAACACGGTATACAATAATTTCTGGAGATGTCTATTAATCTTGAGAATGCA